>NW_027491624.1:205000-805000 GCF_021521415.1 Bidens hawaiensis | reverse complement strand
TGATGATGAGAAAACTACCCAGGGCTAGAATCCCCTAAATTTCAGTAATGAATTGACTCGGGAAAATATTTAGTTACTGACTGGGATCGTAAAATAGACACTTGTGAGAAAACCCGAACAGGACACCTGACCCTTCTCAAGAGAAACCTATGGATTTCTAACAAGTTTTAACGCACGCCAGTAATAAAAATCAAGTTCGTTTACGGTCACCCAATTGTTTATAATTTAGTTCCTTTATACGAAATCCTACCTTACAGCACGGAAATCAAAGGCAGTTTAATATATCAAATTGATTCGATAGACAAAGTTAATCAATCAAACCTAGACGGACTCCTTACGAAGAGCTAAATCTAGCAATCCTGATCAACAAAGACCTATCAACAACTTAGCACCTTACAGCTATTTAAGTTAGCAGTACACTTAGATTTATTTAATTAATAATTATTGTTCCTATGATCTTAGTGCACATTAATCATAAAATAATCAAAAACACAAAGTAATTGACGTAATAGCAACCTATCAAAATGACAAACAATATTCTAGGCAACTATGGAATAATAACAATTAATCAAACAATCCTAAATATCCATACGCATCAATTTAATATAAGTAAACCTTTTACTAAACCATAAAAACCATAACGTAAATAAATTCCAAATCAAAACACAACGTCAAAGTAGGTTCACCATAAGCCTAGGCAGTCTATAACGTTTAGCCTAGCATCTCAAAATCAAACAAAACAATAATAAACGAAATCATGGCGAAAATAAATAAGAACGGAAGAATAAAGGCGATAAAACCCGGAGTCTTCGTCCTTGATCGATAAGCACTTCGCCGGCTGATTCCTTGACTCCAAAGTTGCCGGACACTCGCCTCGGATGTCTCGGAACTCACTAAATTCGTCTGGACTTCAAGGTATAATTGATGGTGAGTTTAGGGGTCTTTTTATAGGCAACAGGGGATCCAAAAATAGGTTAAGTCGGCCAAAAACGAACATTCTGGAAATCCGGACACCGCCACCACCCGCCGCGCCGCGCGACGGCCCTCTTCCTCTTGGCCGTGCGGCGGACCGGCCTAGGGAGGGGGGGGCTGGTCCACCTTGCTGGTTCGGTTCACTTCCTGGTTCCGTCCGGTTCATTTCCTGATGCGTCGGTTCTCCGGTTCGGCTTGTTTTTGCTCATTTTTCGCCCTCTTTTCACCGAAATTAAAACCCGAAACCTAGAACATACAACCATGTTAGTAGTATACAAATCTTACGATAAACCGAACTAAATTAATAAAATAATAAATAAAATATACACGGGATTTAATGAATAATAAACGTTATATCAGAGAACCGCCTAAACCGGTCTGGGACGCGGGTTTGAGCCTTCCCAGGCCCGGTTTTAAGTATTTATTTTAAAATTTATTTTTAAGGCTTTCTACTAATATATATATATATATATATATATATATATATATATTATATATATATATATGGGATGGTTCAGTGGAGAAATCATCTTAATGTGAGAAGTGTGAGAAATGAATTATAGCCTTTGATTAATATTGATCTATGGACTACATTGATTATGGTATTATTTTAATTTTTAAGTTATTGAATTTAATGCTTTTTAAGAAAAAAAGGGTAATATTGTAAGTTTGTTACTATGTCAAACGTTGAAACATACAAAATTTAATGATAATCACAAACTTCATGATTTCTTCATCCCATGACTCCCTATTTCCTAAATTAAAAAAGTTAATTTATTATTTTTTTATCTGATAATCACAAACTTGATGCTTTTAAATTTTAATTCATCTTTTGCACTAACTGAATGGAAAACTTAACATCTCAAAGTTGTTATCTTAAAATTATCATGCATTATTTAAAATTAATGGTATTTTTCTTTCCTAAATTTATTATTGTTTAAAATTAATATATTTATATCTTACACAAAATGTTTATATCCTACACAACATATTTACGCACTATATGTTTACACAAACATTCAACCCTACAGAACCTACACAACATATTCAAGCCCTATATATTCACACAATATCCAATCCTACACAGTGTACACAATATATTACATCCTACACAACATTTGAAAAGTTGTGTATGATTGAATGTTGTGTGAATATATAGTTTGTAAATATGTTATGAATGATGTAAATATATGGTGTAGGTTTAAATATTGTGTAAATATATAGTATATAAATATGCTGTGTAGGATGTAAAATATATGGTTCGATAATGTTCTAACAATAGAAAATAAAGAACTTAAGAAAAGAAAAAAAAAATCTTATCGGATAAACTAATAATGAGATTTAAGCAAAAGGAAAACAATGTTAACGTTTTCTTATTTTTCAAATTAATAATCACATAAAATAATTGATTACCAAACTGAAACTTCCTAGTTACCATATAAAACTATTAACATGTTTACCATTATACCCTTATATTTTATTAAATGAGAAAAATAAAAGAAAAAATTTGATTGGTTCAAAGGATTTCTCTAACTTCTCACACTAATATGATTTCTTCATTGAACTCAACCCTATATATATATATATATATATATATATATATAACATTAGTTAAATACTATTTTAATAAACCAAGTCCCAAGTTGTTGTTTTCCTCGTTTTGAACCGTCATTTATTAATTAATCCATATAATATAAATGTATATATACAATACACATATAACAAAAAGGATAATATATTATATATAACATTAGTTAAATACTATTTTAATAAACCAAGTCCCAAGTTGTTGTTTTCCTCGTTTTGAACCGTCATTTATTAATTAATCCATATAATATAAATGTATATATACAATACACATATAACAAAAAGGATAATAATATTTCTATCATTCGCGTAATAAACCAAACTAATAACCTATTAACACCCGAAATAAATTTTCGTTTAACTTTCTCATTAATATATATATATATATATATACATATTCCTAATATCAACAACCAATATTTGTAGATATATATTATTATAATATCAACAACTACTATTTATTTATTTGAAAATCAAACCGAAATGCAAATAATAATAATAATAGTTTAAACCCCAAATTTGTCATTAGCCCTGTTACTATTTTGTTTATAATTCATTGATATTGTTATTAACAATTAGGGTCTTTTGTTGACAAATTCCGAGGAACTCAACCGCTTTTGTCTTAATCTTATTGTCATCTCGTCTTCGTTAATCCCCGTTAAGGTGAGTTTACATACCCCCTTTTTCCATCTTTTATATTTTGGGGGTAGCATGTATAACTTATTAACTTTACTCATGTTTTATTTCCTCATCTATTCAAAACACAATTAATTTATGTTGATGTGTGATTATTGCATGCTTTATGACTATGCTCTATGTGCTTAAATGTTTATTTTATGTTTGGTGGTTGGTATCTCATCCTCACCTATTCTCATCTAGTATGATCATACATTTACCCAAATACATTGATTTTGTATAAATAGGAACAGGTCCACATCTATTTAGTTGTTTACATTTTCATAAGTGTTGTAATGCTCACCATTTACATATGAATTGTGATTACCTATATATATACAACAAAAACTTAGGTATTCTCACCAACATTCATATTGACAAAATCTATTTTTATACATGTTATAGGTTCAAGTGTATGATATATTCAAGATCGAAGATAGTTGGTTGACCTTAGGATATTTATTCAAATTACAAGTTATGATGTATTTACTTATTGAATTTGTGTACTTGATAGTTAATTAATGAATTGTTATTACTCTTGTGCACAAAGCACACACAATTCCTAGGCTACGCCTCACTCTCAAAATTATTTTCAAAGCCATTGTTATTATTTTAAAATTGGGAAATTCCTTAAGAATTCTCACCATTTTTACTCCTCTCTCCTTGAGGATGATTCGAGTAACGGATACGTAGTAACTGTAAGGGGGACACACCTGTACACCGATCTCTTGATACCAAGGCTTGCAAGCCTAAGGAAGTGCATTGTGCACAAATCTAGATCAACCGCGAGACCTGGTTGCCTTCCTGGAGGGTGAGGTGTGAGTGTGAAACTTGTTAAGCCAAAACGTATCACACCAAACATTCACAAATCTAATACCCTCATTGTATCAATCGTGGTCATGTGACGATCACATCATTAAATCATAACCGAATTCAAAGTGATACGTGGCTAAACTCGGTTCTTCCTTATGATATTTTAGTTGAAAGAATTGGTGGGAAAAGCCATGGTGATACATGGATACTCCAACCATTCATCTCAACGCCCTTATCTCGATTTCAATCAATTTAATAATTTTGTTGAAAAATTAAGCCATGGTGATACATGAATATTTAAACGACGATTTTTTTTTTGGTTTAAATTTTTTTATTTTGTTATGAATGATTATTTTTATGTACATCTCAACCCACCATGTAAATTTTACTATTTCATTTAATTATCAATTTTATCAATGCTCTAAGTTAAGGCTAATAAAAAAAATTCATCTTTTACCCTCATGAATTTTCACAAAAAACCCGAAATTTTGCAATTTATTCCAAAAGCTAATAAATTTTTCAAAATTTTGTCCTTGTTGCATGTCTTCCTCTCGCCTCATCAACCGTAGCCGTCGCACCGGCAACTCTGGCCGTAGTATGTCATCTCGCATTATGAAGGGAATTGTGGAAGCCGTCCCAATACTCATCTCCCAACTTCAAACCGTGAATGCCGCTAATGTTCCCGTGAACCCTAATGTGTGCTCTTTCAAGCAATTCACTAATGCTAACCCGACCGATTACTTTGGGACTGAGGGTGCTACAAACCTTCTTCAATGGTTCGAGCACATGGAAAGCATGTTCTTCCACTATGCATGCCCGGAAGACAAAAAGACCACTTATGCCTCAAGCATTTTTAAATTGAGTGCCCTTACTTTGTGGAATAGCAAAAAGAAAGCCCTTAGGGCTGAGGTTGCCATGGCCTTGCCATGGGACGACCTTAAGAAACTCATGCTCATGAAATTTGGCCCAAAATATGAGCTCCAGAAGTTGGAAGAAGAGTTTTGGAATTTAAAACAAGAAGGTAGTGACAATACCGCATACAACGACCGGTTTCACAAATTGAGCCTCCTCATCCAGCACATAGTCACTCCCTTGGAGCGTGCCATTGACAAATACATTAAGGGTTTGCCAATGCAAATCCAAGATTCCGTCCTAAGTCGTGACCCGAAGGATCTTCATGATGCCATTACCCAAGACGGAACCCTCACTGAAAACCGCGTTAAGGCCGGGACCTTGACACGAAAGAATTCCAAGAAGCCCAATGATAGCCCGCACCCGAGCCCACCAAAGAATCCAAGATCGAATCCTTTGAGCCCGAATCCTCAAAACACAACAACAACAACTCACCCCATTACCGGAACAACAAAAGAAAGTCAAATTACCAAAACTATGTCTTGGCCCAATCGCAAGCCCAACCTACCAACAAGCCTTACACATGACCCCACCCTTTATGTGATACGTGTAAATTCCACCATTCGCCTAATCTAAAGTGTCGTCAATGCACTCATTGCGGTCGTTTTGGTCACCTCTTTACCACATGTCGTGAACTCAACCAACCAATGATTCAACCATTTACATCACCTCTTACTCAACCTCAAGCTTTAACTTATGCTCAACCGTATACCCAAGCACCTTCAACTATTGGGGCTTGTTACAATTGTGGAGATCCTAGCCATTTCCGCAATGCATGCACAAGACTCGCACACATGAATCAAATTCAATCTTAGCCAACCCAAGCCACTCAATATCAAGCTTACCAAGCCCAAGTTTATCTAACCCATTTTTCCCAAGCCCAAGTAAATCAACCTCAACCGATCCAAGCCCAACCCATTCAAGCAATTCAAGCCCAACCTATTCCCAATACTCAAGCCAACCAAAACCCACCCAACCAACCTCCAGTACACCAAGTTGCTCAAGGTACTCAAGGACAAGTGTGTTACATTAACGGTTCCCAGGTTTAAGCCTCACCTTTCAAGAATACATGCTACATAAGAGACGTTTATTTTATCGAGTTCTTTTTATTTTAAACATAATGTAACGGCTTCATTTAAACCTCAAGTTTTGTTATAAATGAGAATCATGGTCATTTATAATTGAATTCAATTTCTCATCTATTTCTATTATGTTGTTTATTGCACTATTTATTGTTACGCAAGTTATTATCACATTTCAAGTGGTCTATGACTGGTTAAATTACCGAGACTATGTACATGGTGATGTGCATGGTTATCTAATAGTACTGTATTTGTATCATGAACTACCTATGACTGATTTTCTACAAACATTTTGTTTTAGAAATTGGGACTATGAACATGTGTTGTACATAGTTATCTAATAGGAGTCATAGGTACAAATTTTATTTCGATAATTTGATACATGACTCCCCAAATTCCCCAAAACTTACCTCATTCTCAACCGATTTCATAATCTTGACTTCAAGCCTCATCTATATTTTATTTTTGTAAACATGTGAGACGTTTGTTGTGTGAACCTATCTATGTGAATACTTATTTATGAATTTTGTTGTTACCTCAAGTACTCCTATGCATTGAATGTGTATATTATAATCATTTAATTTCAAAGTTTCCTCCATCTATTTATTTTGTTGTTATTACTTTTGATTGTTAACTTCAACAATTCGTTATATTTTGCAAAGTTTCTTATTAGTTAATTGATCAATAAATTTCACCCATTTAGTTAGCTTCATTTTCTTGACCAATTAATTCCATTTAAATATTTATTTTAAAAAAAATTTCTTTTACCTTATTTTTGAACCCACACAACGGGACGAACTATGTGCATCATGCGACGATCTAAATAATTATGAGTGCACGCATAATTATCAAAATCCTCGTAGCAGACTCATAGTGAATACAGTTGTGTGTCAAAACCCGTAACCTAGGGGGATTTTGGTAACGATACAAATATCGATGTGATAAGGGCATAGTGGATATGCAGCTGGTACATCATATATATAAGTGTCCTTATCATAATTTTCATTTGTAATATTACCCAGGTCACTCGAAAGTCTGCGTTATTTTTATATATAAAAAAAAAATCTCTTGACTCTTAATTTCCTCCTGTAAGTTATCATTTTTCTTTAATTTCGGGACGAAATTTCAAAAAAGTTGATAATATTGTAACATTTGTTACTTTTTTCAAACTCGAAACCCGACCCGGTTTGTGAACGGATATTTTTCCGCCTATAAAATCTTTTTAATCAGTGGTAATTAACTATGTGGATATGGCATAATAAATCCCTTTATACTTTTAATCTTTCTTATACCCACAACTAAAGTCTAAGGACTTGTTTGCAAAATCACCAAACTCCTTTTCCCCTCTTGTCTTCCTTCCCCGTCGCCAACACAGCCCCCCCCCCTCTTGCTTACTCCTTAATTCACGACAGAATCAACAAAATTGATCTTACCAAATCATTCTTGAACCTAAAACGCGTCTAGCGACAATCTATAGATGGTAAATGACGAAGAATTGACAGCTATAGTATTAATTCGAACCGCGGATTGATTGCTTCTAAATCACAATAAATACTCGTTTATAATTCAATTAAACGATACCACATCTCCCTCACAACATTACAACAAGAACCCCTAACTTAATTGCATCATACGAAGCTGTAAAGATCCATATCAAACTCAAGTTGAAGCCCTAACCCAAGTTCGTCATCATCTAACTAAACATCCTCTAAACTAGTAATTGTTATATGCTTTGAATTCGCTTTTATCTGGAAATCAATAGCCCCAAACTAATTATAATAAATATTGATCAAATTAAACGAAATCGGATTCTAGGGTTTATTTGATTTGGGGAAGAACATTACTTGTCTATTTATTAATCTGTCTTCACATTCTTAACAACAAACCAAGCTGGTCCGGTGGTCTGGTAACATTTGAGAACCGCCTAAACCGGCCTGGGACGCGGGTTCGAGCCTCCCCACGCCCGGTTTTTAAGTATTTTTTTAAAATTTATTTTTAAGGTTTTCTATTAATATATATATAACATTAATTAAATACTATTTTTATAAACCGAGTCCCAAGTTGCTGTTTTCCTCGTTTTGAACAATCGTTTATTAATTAATCCATATAATATATATGTATTTATACAATACTCATATAACAAAAAGGATAATAATATTTCTACCATTCGCGTAATAAACCAAACTAATAACCTATTAACGCCCGAAATAAATTTTCATTTAACTTTCTCATTAATATATATATACACACACACACATATATATGTATATATATATTATCTTAATATCAACAACTAATATTTGTAGATATATATTATTATAATATCAACAACTAATATTTATTTATTTGAAAATCAAACCGAAATGCAAATAATAATAATAATAGTTTAAACCCCAAATTCGTCATTAGCCCTGTTACTATTTTGTTTATAATTCATTGGTATTATTATTAACAATTAGGGACTTTTGTTGACAAATTCCGAGGAACTCAACCGCTTTTTTCATAATCTTATCGTCATCTCGTCTTCGTTAATCCCGGTTAAAGTGAGTTTATATACCCCATTTTTCCATCTTTTATATTTTGGGGGTGGCAAGTATAACTTATTAACTTTATTCATATTTTATTTCCTTATCTATTCAAAACACAAGTCAATTTATGTTTATGTGTGATTATTGCATGCTTAATGACTATGCTCTATGTGCGTAAATGTTTATTTTATGTTTGGTGGTTGGTATCTCATCCTCACCTATTCTAATATATTATGATCATACATTTACACAAGTACATTGATTTTGTATAAATAGGAACGGGTTGGCATCTATTTAGTTGTTTACATTTTCATAAGTGTTGTAATGCTCACTATTTACATGTGAATTATGATTACATATATATATACAACTAAAACTTATGTATTCTAACCAATATTCGTGTTGACAAAATCTATTTTTATACATTTTACAGGTTCAAGTTTATGATATATTCAAGATCGAAGATAGTTAGTTGACCTTAGGATATTTATTCAAATTACAAGTTATGATGTATTTACTTATTGAATTTTTGTACTTGTTTAATGTTAATGAAGGTAAATAATTATTGTCGTTTTAATTAGTATCTTTTGAATTACTGTCTAAATCAACGTGTTACACCCCGGCATGTTCCGTCCTTGGTCGGGGTGTGACATTAACTTCCCAATGCAGTTGGACAATAAGACTACTTCCAGTGCATACAATCTATACCCCCGATCATGAAGGGTAAACCATGTTCCCTTTCATGTACTGAATAAACCCTTTTGTAGGCTGTTCCAAGTAGGTCTTCTCGGATAACGTGCACCGTATAATTGTATTAAACCTATATAAAATAATTAATTAAAAAATTCAAATAAACGCAAGTAAAACAATTTTTTGAAAAGTTAATATAAATCGTGGTAAAAATACTCCAAGGTGTCTCGTGTCGTTTTTTCCGTTATTTTTAAGTACTCATCGATGATGTTGGTCGTGTTTCCGTAGGCAAGCACACATAACGCTGAAGTACATTTTTGGATAGGGGTGAATCCTAACAGCCCTCGTGTGCCCCATTTTTGCTTAAAGTAATCAAACTCACGCACCAAATCTTTGGCAATGCGCAAAAATTAATGTTTAGACATACAAAAGCAATGTCTAAAAATCTTTGGGTTCTTGTATCTCGGCTGGTAATTAAAGTAATATTTCATTAAACGTCGTTCGCACCCAAACGATCTCATTTAATATAATCTCTTCTCAAAACTGGGCGACGAGAAGAATGAAGAGATTGCATATACTTTAACGCGAGCATAACCGCACTTGTAACCGCTAGGGATGAGCTCAGGATGGTACTGGTACCGACCAGTACCGATCCCGAAAATCCCAATCCAGAAATTCGGAAATCTTTGATACCGGCACCGGTACCGAAATATTCGGTTCGGTACCGGTATCGGTTCGGTACGGCACCTATCGGTACCAGTACCGAAAACAATAATTCCTGTGAATCGCCTCCTCCTCCTCCGCCTCGTCATCGGTCGGTGTGCTCATTTTTCTCCAAATATCGGTTGATTATCGTGGAGGAATAATGAGAATCCCTTATTTTGGTTATTTTGGTACATAGTTTTTATAGAATTGCGAGGATTGTTTAGAGTCTTGTAGGATTTGTAGAGAGTTTTTATAAAAGTGTGAGGATTTTTGGTGATTATATAGGAAAAAGAATTGATTTTTTAGTATCAGTTGTCAAATGGCTAGTTTGACCTCATCAACGCTGTATGGGAGGCGCCCCCCACTCCAATTCCACCCAAGGCGTCTGCGGCGGTGTTTTATCACGCTTTAGGAGGGTTTAGCGCCCAATACGCACCGTTTAACGCATGAAGTATGTAAAAGTATAAAATCGTATTCTGTTTTGTCCATATTATTAAATTCCAAAAAGTAACAAAAAAAGGATCAATGATTTTTAAGAAAGATCGATGACACCCTCGGATATTAGATATTGCTTTTGTTGTATTTCATGTATTTAGCGTGTGCGCCCTATAAGGACGATGTATGGTCTAGAGCCCATGTATATACTGAAACATAATAAATAAAATGTTAATTACTTGGTACTTACGTGACGTAGAGAAATCATATTGGCTATGTTGATAACAAAGAGAAATCATGGCCAATTGTTGGTAATTTTAGTGTTATCGACATGTATTTTAGTTTATTGAATTAATTTTTTGATTAAGGAAATAAAGTTAGATTTAAAGAGTTTGGTGGTGCGGAAATGTGGGCTCAATTTAATATATTTTAATGATATTTAGGCTTTGTATTGGTTTTATACTTGGTTTTAAGTAATTATATACTTGGGCTTAGAGTGTAAAGTTAAATGGGCTTGTAATTGTTTGTTATTGGGCTCATGTCGGAATCGGTTTTGATTTTTGGCCAATGGTTTTTATGCCCTCCTCTCTAGATCAATCATATACAGAACAACAATAATACGATTACTTATGTGTTCTTCATCAAGAACATAGAAGCTATCAAATCTCAATTCCAATAAAGAAATCTTTGTCTCATACGATTAATCGATGTGTGTAACTCACAAATAGGTTTATCTGATAGTGATTCATGTTTTAGATATTGATTCAATGTTCAATTCAACTGTCTGCAGAAGTATAAGATTTCCAGGTTCGTTCGTTTGATCGATTTTGGGTTATAAACTACAAATATATACAACACGACTTGAGTTTCAAGTAGGTGAATAGCGCCTTTTTTTATTTCAACTTTTTTGGTATTTTGATTATTCATAGGAACATTTAAAACACTTTCAACTAGTGTCTTCAAATGTGAACATGGATTGTATCTATTAACTTTTTATTCTTTAATTATTATATTTTATATTTTACTGGAAAATCGTACGGTACACAAGTCTTAAGCTAGTATTATAATATACATGAGAAAAACATCTCAATCTCAAATATGATTTCCAGCTTCATGTCGATATAAAGTTAATGTCACTCACAATACAACCATTCTCTACTCAGAATAAAATATGAAAATATTAGCCTCTTCGGGAAACCTAAAAGAAACCTTCTTTTTCGGCTTTCTACTGTCACACCGGTCCAACATATGAGCGAAGCTAGAACCCTCTTCAGTCTTGACCCCAGTTGACCTCGTGATTTGTGGGGAGGGTGTTAAATCTGAAGTGTAAACTTGTATTTTGCTAGGGATTATTGCATGCTGATGATTATTTGGTGAAGCCAAAAGACATTCTTTTAAAGTTAAAGTGCGTCTAACTGATTTTCTGTCATCTTCTTGTTTGTACCGAACCACAACATTTTTAGACGTGTTTGCTGAGAGATTGTTGAGGGCTCTTGTTCGTTCTCTAATGTATTTCTTTATATGAGAAGGGGAAGGTGATGCCTCCATGCAACAAAGACGTGATCCCATTTGTGAATAATAATACTCGATATTGTTGATCCCAATCTTGTTCGCTAGCAAAACAACCACTTTGAGGAAACTACGGTTGTTATATTTTGCCATTGAAGATGGTGAAAACAAACATCTTCGTAATACTAAGTGTCTTGATGCAAGATCTTAGTGTTGAAAATAGTTGTGCTTTTGTGACGAATTAGAGAGGTAGTCATCTTTATTTATATTGATTATAAGTAACATTCTTGACGGATTAAACAAGAATGAGAAGTGATTTTTGTTTGTTTTATTGGAGTCATTGTCTAGATTTCGTAGCATTAGAACAATCTAATAATTGATGAGAGTTGAGTTTGAACTTAGGTTTCAACTCTTTGTACTTGTTTTGTTTATTGGTCTATTATAAGTAATATTCACTTACATTATTGTTTTTGTCGTTGTTCCAAAATATACCAACCTTTTATTATTTTATGCAAACTATTTGTGTATAATTACGTCCCTTGTTTATTATCATTGTTAATTTATTGATACTACTAGCTTATAAGCCCGTGTACAATACGCGTTAGAATAAATAAATTTATTCAACAACAATACGATATAAAACACAAATAATATGTTAAATTGTTTATATAAATATGTAGTTTACAGTAGTTTCCTAAATAGACTCATATAGTAGCCTAAGTTTAAATTTTACGTTCTTTACCAATCTTATGAAACTTTTTATTTTTATTTTAACCCTTATATATATATATATATAGAAATTTCTGAATCTCTAAATATTTTTTTGTACACAACAATTATAGTTTTATAAGTAACTTTACCGTTTCTCTATACATATATTCATGTCATCATTTTTATTCTTGTGTCCTTAATAACGGATATATGATATCAAATTGTACAAAATACATGCAAATATTCATTTTGTATCTTTTGATTTTCTTTTCTTACATTATTTTAGTTCTTGAAGAATGGCTCTGAGCTTTGATTTTAAATTCTTCGTGTTCTGAGCATATTATAAAAGTAACACATTAAGCAACCAAAATCAAGAAAAAAAATAGCACATAATGTAACCAAAATCAACATATGATTAATTCTACTTTCTCGACCGGCTTACGTTACCGATTGATTCGAGTTAAGCTAAATCTATCTTTAATGAGTAAAATAAAGAAAAATATGAAATAAAATAATAAAGCATGCTAGACAAATAATACTTCATAATTAATATTATTAATAAATATATTATTATTGAATATAAGCACATTTTACATACCTTTTAGAGAGATATTAAAAACTTTAGAGAACAATCTGACCAAGTTTAACCCGTTTCGCGAAGACTAAATAAAGCCATTGTTGCAAAAGTTACAAAATTAGATTTTAATATCCACTAAATTAAGGCAAAGCCTAGGGTCGATCACGGTCTTGTTTTTAGGTTAAACCATGAGCCAAGCCGCTAGTAACGGTTTTATATTATTTATAACTAAAACCAAAACGTTAAAATTTAAAAGGAAACCAAATCGATTTGTTACTAACGGCTTGGTTTCTATTTACTTTTACAATTTTGCCTCATTGGCATTTAACACATGTTATCCTAAAGTCACCCTAAGTTAGATTGTGATGGTAGCAAGAATTAAAATGAGTCAACTAAGAAGTTAAATATTATATATCAAGTGTACGGCGGGATAATAACTCAAAATCATTTAGTTGTTTAGTAGCAAAACTAATATGCTTATTGAAAGGATATAACATCCACACAAAAATATATTCATTCTGAAGTTAAATACTATTAAAATACATCCAACCTTAAAAAAAATAACAAAATACACATTAAATTAGCTTGAAATTTAGAGCCGATAAAAAACATATAGCTATGTGATACATATACTTGGTTGGCAACTTAAAACAATTCATTGTATATGGTGCTCACTTTTGACCCGTTTACTTTTGAATGATTGATTCGAGTTACATTTAATCAAATTATTATAAAAAAAAAGTTTTTTATTTGTATTAGATTTGTATGACCCTTTAAATGAAGGTTTAGACAAATCTTCTATGGAAATTACATTAAGAATTAAAATTTGGAGAACCTAACATCAAAGTGAGTTAAAAAAAAAAGTCATAATCTCCAAAGAGGATTATTCAATGAGAAAAAAAATTATGAAGGATTTTATATGATCAACTTTAGTATATTGTGTGTGTTGGGTGGTGTGATGTTTACTAATGGTGTTAAGAGTTGATATTGATTCACGCAAACTTTGTTTCAATTTTATAAAATGATTTCTACTAAGACTAAACCACATACAAATAAGCAAGTGTACTTATCGTATATGTAGGATAGTATTGGAAAGAATTAAGTATTGATCCGTGGACACAAATGGTTTCTAATAACAAATCGTTGTTTTAATTTAATCGAAGATAATAATCATTTGAATGTGATTTTTTTAAACTTTTTCTTTTTAATTTAATATATATATATATATACAAGGAGATAAGTTGTTAAACGAGAAAATCAATAATTAAAGGTTACCATCTTAAATCAAGAATCCACTCCATTCTTTCTTGATGATCATTATGATGAGTATGTGATAAACTTGCTTTAATAATATATGATAGAATAACACCTCATTTCTAAGTGAATTACTCTATAACAAAGAAGAAAGTAGAATGCATATCTTTATGTCAATCACGAAAATGTTAATTTAAGTAAGCAAGTAGTTTTAGTGAAGTATTAAGATTAGGACTGACTTAGATTTCTCAAATACCAATTCTAACAATTTTGGGTTATTATAGTTTATTCAAATAACCTCCCCTTGGTTTAAGTAGACTATAATTACACATTCATTTAACATATGAATTCTTTAACTAGCATGATAACCTAATCAATCGTGTCAACAATTTTATTTCAGAATTACCAAAACTAGAGAAATTAATCATAGCTTGTATCTCATCATTTTTTAAAGTACAATACAAGGATATATGTTTTGGATAAAATATCAAGATATTCTTTTTACCATTTCAATTTTCCAAGAACACAAATGAATCATGAATGAGTGTTAATAATCAAACTTGAATAAGTGATTTAAGATAACAAAACATGTCTCATCAAAGGATAATTGCAAAATAACCATGTACTTTACAAAAACTAATTCACATATTCAATATAATCATCAATTAGAACAAAGTTTCTTAATAGATTTTAGATGGTAAATGGAGGTTTAGCTCATAATGAGCATTATGGTGTACATCAAAGAGAGTAAAGATAACAAACACACGATTAAACTAGAATAATCTAACCAATATGGATGACACCCCTTTCTTCAATGGTGATGGATGATGATGATAGCCTCCAAGCCTTCTAATTCTCTTATGGAATTTTAACATAAGTGAAAAGTGAGTATTTTATAGTGAGAACTCGTCCTAAACCTCTCCAAGCACACTTGAAACAATGCACATTGCACTCTTATTTATAGGCTGTCTAGAGAGTCGTGCTTCACGAGGCACGCCAGCGTGTCCAGGTGTCCATGTGAATTAATTGTTCTGTCAGATCATACATGATGACTCACCACGCCGGCGTGCTTCATGGGGCACGCCCCTTTGTTTTTGGTCTGTGCCATGTATTTTTTTGTCTTTTCTGAAAGGTAACCACGATGGCATGCTTCCTGAGGCACGCCGGCGTATCCAGGTGTGCAGCAGATTTTGTCTTTTTCTATCAGGATTTTGTATTTTCTAGCATAGAAAAACATGAGGGCGTGCCACTTGAAACGTGGGGGTGTGTTGAGCTGTTTTCTTTGATTTTCTTCGTATGTCTAATTTGTTTCTGTATTTGAGGTTGAAATATACCAGAAAATAGAAATTAACGCAATAGGTGATTATTTAAACTAGATAATATTATAAAATATACACTTTTGGATATGATTTGATACTTAAAATATGTATATTTTTATATACATCAGTATTCTGTATCTAGATTAAAGTACATGTTTTTTTTAATAAGTTTCGAAATTGATGAGTCGAGTTGACTTGCAATCACTTTTTTCTAGTTATCTCATTTATGATAAATAGTGCATCAAACTTTTTTATACAAACAAAATTCAATATATTTGATAGATTTGAGATAAAAGCGGTGTTTTTGAAACTGAATCGGACATAACAGACCAACCGGGCAAAAAAAAGGCCAGTTATACGCGAACTCGAAAGACCTGCTTTGAATCGAAAAAACCAATCCGAATAGTATTAAATATTTTTAAAACTAAGCAATCATACACGATAACTCATGCACCGGCTAATGACAAGTTTGATGACAAATACATTTTATAGTGGTTGACTTCTTTATTGATTTCTCGGATGGCAATTTAAAATAATTTATTCTATTTTATGACAATTTTGACCCATTTACTTTTAAATGGATTAATTCAAGTTACATTTAATCAAATTATAGAAAAAAGTTTTTTGTATCAGATACTTATGCCTTTTTAAATGAAAGTTTAGACAAATCTTCTATGGAAATTACAATAAAAATTAAAATTTGTAGAACCTGACACCAAAGTGTGTTATAAAAAAGTCACAATCTCCATAAAGGTTTATTCAATGAGAAATAAAAATTGAGAGCGATTCTATATTATCAACTTTAGTATATTATATCTAGATTAAAGGATTCGTTATTTTAATAAGTTCAAAAAATGATGGGTCGAGTTCACTTGCATTCACTTTTTTCTAGTTAATTCATTTATAATAAATAGTGAATCAAATTTTATTATACAAACAAAATTCAACATATTTTACAGATTTGAGATAACAGCGGTATTTTTGAAACCGAACTAGACTGACTGGATCAACCAGGAAAAAAAACCGAAAAATAAAAAAATATTTGAAACTGAACTGGACTGACCGGACCAACCAGACAAAAAAACTTGGGGGGGGGGGGTGGGGGGAAGAGAGTCGGTTTATGGAGTCCTAACGCTCATATGTGTTTACTAGAAAGTTTCAACGCAAAGGTCTTTGGCTCCAAAAAAAATGAGCATGCTCTTAATATTTAGTTGTTAACGGCATTCTTATGTCGTTTGTTAAGCTACACAGAATGCAAGCAACAAGACACAGGACACTGCTAATGTAGCAAGGTAGTAACACCTCCCCATCTCTCGGTACCGCAAAAACCAGGGGCGGATTCAGTATTGAGCCAGGGGGAGCGTAGGCATCCCCTCAAATTCGTATTTTCATTTATAAGCTTCTAATATATTAGGTTCAAAGACCCCCAGTGCCCCATCCGTGTTTCTTTTAGTGCCCCAAACCCAACTTTCCAAGCCAACTTTTCAAACACAAGTTTAGTTTTTCTTTCACAAAATA
Source organism: Bidens hawaiensis (assembly GCF_021521415.1). Taxonomy (NCBI): domain Eukaryota; kingdom Viridiplantae; phylum Streptophyta; class Magnoliopsida; order Asterales; family Asteraceae; genus Bidens; species Bidens hawaiensis. The sequence goes on along the minus strand of NW_027491624.1, from coordinate 787,713 downwards.
CCAATTAAGCTTAGATTGTCTAATTGTCTAACCACTTCATCATTTAGTTATTAATATAGTGATATATTTTGTTAGTTTAATCGGACCATTAGAAAAATCAGACCAAAATATGATAGTATTCAGAGTATCATCTCTTTGTTATAATTCTACACTATTTAACTTTATTTTTTTTTATTTGTACATAAGAGTTTTGTGCCGTGACAATTATGTAAAGGTTTTTATCAATTGTAATATGTATTTTGTTTATTGCGTTTTGGGAAATTTATTGCTTACATTTCTATACGTGGTTTACTTAATGTAATTTCGTTTGACCCAACCCATTTTGGTTTGACTCGTTTTAGTTTGACTTGACCCGTTCTAGGTTGACCGTTTTTTGCACCCACTGGCAAAATTTTCTGGATCCGTCATTGACAAAAACAAGCCTAATCAAGAAGTACATCACGTGTCCTGACCTTTCATGGTCAACCCGATTGAGTGGAAGACATGCGTGACTGAGATGTTGGAAAGTGGAGACAAGAACATCGCCTTGCTGTTTCAGGACTAGATACAGGAGGCGAAATGCATTATGTGCGACCTTATACTCATATTTTATCATTTTACCGTTTTGTGTTAAATCAATGCAATATCACTACTCTTCTCCATCTTTTATCACAATCTTTCAAACTAGCTATGTGATACCCATATTTATTAATAAACTTGGAGATAGGAGAAGAGATAAAATTTTAGACAACTATCAAACTGTGGGATAAATCGAAAAGAGACATGTAGAAAGTGGCAACGACACTTGGCAAACCAAAATATCAAAATCAGGAAAGCAACGCAGAGTACCTACAAGTGTAGGGTACAAGACTCATAGCACAAAGTTAGACATAATTGTAAATGCATAAATATTTATTATTTTTATGTATATTTAATGTGGTTCAATGGTAGAACACTTACTTTACTACTAACAGATATGAGGTTCAAACCTCACTATTACCAATTTATATGGGAGATATGAGGGATGACCCTGGCTTACCAGGGTTCGAGTACTGATCTCACCCGGTTTTACCGGCTCCTCGCTGTCGTGTCGTTTTGCGGGCGTGAGGGTTGGGTTTTATCCCGGGAATCCCTCAATAGGTGGACCGCTAGGGGCTCCGTCCGTCCGGACTCTTGGCTGGCTCAGGCTACCTTTAGCCATTGGGGGCTGCGTACGGAGTACCCGGCGTTATTTAGTTGGTCGTTCCAAAAAAAAATATGTTTATAGGGTATATAAATAACAGTGTATTTTCCTCCACGCACTTCTTCTTTCACTTTTATTAGATGAGAATTTTTTTTCTCAAAAAAGGTGCATTGGTTTTAAATAATCCTAACAATTACCTTCTGATAGCTGTCGGTCTAACTAATGAATTGACTGGTAAAGGTCCCATCTTTATCAATTTTTCTTACATCAAGCCAGACTAATAAACAATTAACTCCGTTAACTTCTTGCTGACATGTCAAGCCTGCTTGTTTAAAACTTATCATGTGGCAGTCTACATGCAATCTGTATGTGTTTAAAAGACTTTTCTTCAATCGTTATTCTGCATCCAAATCCTAAAAACTTCAATTGATCCTATGAACCGGTAAGAACATTGAATCTTCATCATCTAGTTCCAAACTTTAATCGATCCTCTGAACATCGAAATGAGTCCATCGTCATCTTCTACATCTGGTTGCAAGAAAAACCCTAAAAGGTTTAAACAATGTAGGTCCAACAACCATACGAATTACAATCATCGCCAATTAAAGAACTTGATAATTAAACACCATACTTACCAGCCATAAAGGGCAACAATAGAATTCATCCCCATTTAAGAACTTCTAAGTCCAGCAACCCTACGAATTGCAATAATATTCTAGTTGTAGTAGACATTTCCCTCTAAATCAAGTTTAAACCTTCTAGGATTTTTCTTGCAACCAGATGTATAAGACGATTATGAACTTATTTTGATGGACGATTATGAACTTATTTCGATGTTCAGAGGTTCGATTGAAGTTTGCAACTAGATGATGAAGATTGATGTTCTTATCAATTCATTGGATGAATTGAAGTTTTTAGGGTTTGGATGTAGCATGACGATTGAAGAGAAGCCATTTAAAGACTCACAAATCCATTTAGGCTGCTACACAATAAGTTTTTGAGAAGTAGGCTAGACATATTAGTAAGAAGACGAAGCTAGTAGTCTGTTAGTCGGGGTTCGATGGAAGAAAAAATGGTAAAATGTGGAACCGTTACCAACTAATCCATTAGTCAACTTAACCGCCATAATCGTTAACCGAACCATAACCGACATAATCGAACCAATTTTAACCGATAACCGTCATAACCGATGGGTCGGTTTAATAATTTTTTTCAAACCGCTAAATAAGGGTCGGTTTTGGTTAAAGATAATTCCAAAACCACCATAACCGAACCAGCCCATTTATTTAACCAACAATATGTTTGCGATTAACTTCCACAAACATATTGTTGGATTACACCATTTTGATGTTTTTTGGTTCTACGCTTGTATAAAATTAAGTCGAATTTCATTGTTGGATTATATAATGTCATTCATTTTTGAAAATTTGGTATTAATATTATTGATTATATACTTTGTTGAGTTATGTCATGTCGGCTTTTTGTTACGGTTAACTGACCCATAACCGACTCACTATAACATTCAAAACCGATTAACCAAAACAGCCATAGCGGGTCGGTTATGGTTATGATTATCCATTAACCAACATATTAGTTATGGTTATGGGTTTGGCTCAAATCCACCCCAACCCAACCCATGCACACTCCTAGTTGGGATCGACAATGACTAAAATGTGATAATTGGGATTATCATAGCCAATGCATCTAACATAAAAAACAATCCTTGTATTATACATTTAAAAGAGGGGTCAAGTTATTATACAAAGGGGGACAAAAATGAGAAGGATTTTTGCCACGTCAAAAAACTCTCAAAATTTTTTTTTAAAAAATTAATAAAAAAGTCATAATTCAAAATTTAATAAAATACAAAAAAAAAAGTAAAAACACAAAAATATTTCCACCGTCTTCCTCGTTTTTATACAAAATGTTGAGGGAAAAAGATCATTGTGTTTTTTATTTATTATTATGTTTTGTATTTGTTTTCGTCATTGATTGTGTCTTTTTTTCTTGATGTTGTGTTATATTACTCAACATTGTGTTATATTTTGTTCTAAATTATATTATATTTTGCGATCTAATGCGTCTTTTTTTAGTTATGATTGTGTCTTTTGTTCAGTTTCTTCATTATGTCTTTTTTTGGGCATTGTGTGTTTTCGGCTTTTTTTTTGAACGGGAATTACGGGGATAACATTTTAGTTTTTTTTACTTTTTTTGTTTTCTATTTATATCTTGAGTAATGATTTTTTTTATTATTATTTTTTGAAATTTTTTTTGAAGGGTTAACTTTTCCATTAAAAGAGTACTTGAGTATCTAATATCTTATCTTATGAACAATGTGCTTTATAATTATAGAAACTAAAAAAAAAATACATGGAGAAGTGGCCGGGAGCGGGGCTTCATACCGTGGGGCACGTCACCGTCGCAATATATGGTGTGGTGTTCCATCAAGGCTGGCTGTTTAGGTAAGGAACTAAGGATAACGCATGGCCAAGTTTTACAAGACATGTGACCATTATTTTGTTTTAGAAATTTGTTTCCTATGCTGGACAAATGTCAAAAACATTAGAACCCAATAAAGTTATTAATAAAATATACTTATTACTGGCCAACGAGGGGCTAGAAAGAACACAAGCATCAGAATTCACATTCACAAGTTAGGATAAGTTACACCAGGCCATACATGGATCCCAAAGACCACTCAGATCCAGGTGTTTATGGCCCGATTAAACCTGTTTGACAAAATTTGGTTCGAACCATTAACTCAAGTCTCGAGTACTAAAAAAGAAATTGGCCGGGTTGGGTTGGTTGTCCGCATTGGCCATTTGGCGGATTAATGATTTAAACAATTTTTAAATTATTTTAAAAGTTCATTTGTATTAAGATTTTTAAAATGATATAAGTTTGTTTGAATTAATTACACAGTTAGTTTCAAGTTTCAAACAAGACAAAAACGCTATCAAAACACAAAAACCAAAACGTTTGAATCTCAAACTGGCTAAACTAGACGATTTAATTCGGTTTTCACAGTTCAGACGGTTTCAATTGTTTTTAAATGAGCGAACACCTAAATTAGACAAATCCTAGCGCATTCCCAAACATATGACCATGATCAAATCTCGGAGATCAATTATGACGAGGATCTCACTATGTTACTAAATACAATCAAATTGCCAATCACAGAAGTCTTTAGTTAGATTGTTCTGGTTTATCAAGCACATTCAAAAGAAGATAAAATGTCTTTTTTGGTCAACATGATGAAAACCTTTTTGATCTAGATCTCTGGAGCAAGACCAACTAAAGAGAACATGGTCGTCACTTTACACAACATGCACACGTTGGGAACAAAATCAAGTGTCTAGAATAGATTGCTTCTTCCAACAAGTATTCATCCCAAACGAAAAAGTGGTGGTGGCAATTTCCAATACAAACATGTCGCACAAACAATTAGGTTTCGGGTTATTATACCTATACTCGTTTAACAAACGGGTAGCACTTAGGTTGGCGCTTAATTAAATAGGTGGACTTGCTAATTCGTTTTAGCCCATTGTATACAACCTACCAATCCGATTAACACGTTCACAACTTAATTAATTATTACCCACCAACCCGCTTTACATGTTTAGATAAACTGGTTAAATATGAAGTAGCTGGCTTAATATCTTGATATTTAGTTGTGTTCATCTGGGTTGATGTTTTTAACTGGATTAAAGAAGGGCATTACTTTGCCTTATGCTTGAAAATTATGTGATTTCACTTTCTAATGTTTTCTGATGCAAATTGTTTAAAAAATTTGTCTTTCAAACAAACTTAGTCAAAACTAACCCCAAACCAAAAATTGGATACAGTATTACAATTTAACTTTATGCTTAGTGAGGAGTTAAAATGTGTACCTTGATCGATGCTATTTCCCAACAATTTACTAGAATGTGATGTTCGTTCAATATAACACAATACATATCCTTTTTTATTTTGTAGTTACAAACTTGCAATCCCTTATTTGGTCTATGAAGAACACGAATAACCTTTCCCCGGTCCAAATTGGGCGTGCATGTTATTTTCAAAGTGGCAAACCACGTTTTACAATATAATGCATACAGGGCCGGCTCTGAGAAAGGCTAAAAAATTTTGGGCCAGAGACGAGCCTAAATTCGGGCCTAAAGACTTAAGCAAAATAAACTCGATAACTCATAAAAAAAATAAATCATACGATGATAATAGTAATTTCAATACACAAAACATAAATATTGTAGCAAAATAATCTAATTTAAATACCTAAACGAAACGTGATGCTCTCCTTGCATTTTTTGAAGCAAAACTCTCGATCAATTCTTGATATCTATGCTTTCCAACACATCGCTCTCAATAGATATCATCGCCAAGCCGTTAAGTCTTTCTTGGAACATTGTGGATCGCATGTAAGTCTTCAACAACTTCCAATTTTAAAAAGCTTCTTTCAGCCGAAGCCACGGTTACCGGACTAGTCAACAACACTCGATATGCATTTACCACGTTAGGAAAAAAAACCGTGTTGCACCGCATTGTTTAAAGCATCTAAAGGGGTGACAATATCACTAAATAAAAATGTCTCAAACAACTTCAACTTCAACCCCAAAAAAAGTTCCTCGACGTCAATATCGGACTCTTCTCCATGCTTCAATGCTTCATGAAGAGTATAACAACACGACTTAAGTTTTGTTTCATCAAGCGCCTTCACCCTTTTAGGAAACAAAAAACCAAATAGTTTTTTCGTATTGTTCGAATCTTGTTTCAAGAGAAGAAATCGATTGGTCAACAATACATAAAAAGTAGTTGACTTTAAAGTATTCCTCGGGTAAAAATAAAACTTCTTGCTCACGAAACTCATCAAAATGTTTTTTCCTAATAATCAGACGGCTTTGAGAGAATACCGGATCAACACCCATTTCAATGGCAATTTTTTTAGCATCAACAATTGCCTTAGAGAATCCCACTTCTCTATAATTCTTGAAGTATTTAATCAATTTCTTCACTTGTTTAATAGCCACATCGAGAATCATATCCTTGGATTGCAATCTTTTGCTCACAACATTCACCGTTGATAATATTTCATACCAAATGACAATTGCTAATAAAATTCAAACTCACAAAATTCATTCTTTATTATCGTTTTGATTCGTTATCGGTGCCCCTAACTTTAAGCAAAGCTTCTCTTACATCCGAAAGTTGAAATCTAATCGGTTTAACGCCATCCACACGACTTTCCCAACGAGTGGGACACATTGACTTAAGAGTGATCCTTTAACATTGTCTTTCAAAACCGCACAACTCTTAGTAGAATTAGCAAAGACGCTATAAATCCGTTGTATGACACCAAAGAATTCCCTAGATTTAGTGCAAGCGTTTGCCATGTCACATGGTACAAGGTTAAGACTAAGACAACCATATGCGGCATAAAAAGCTCTAGGATTTATATTTAAGAATCTCTTTTGAACTCCTTGATGTTTTCCTTTCATATTCGATCCATTATCATAGCCTTGATCACGCATATTATTGACATCAAGACCAAGAGAATTTAATTCCTCAAGTGTAACATCAAAAAGTCCTTTGCCAGTGGTATCATCAACAACTAGAAAACCTAAAAAAGATTCCTCAACGGTAACCGCATTAGAATTTAAATTGATATTGACATACCTCACAATTATAGACATTTGTTCTTGGTGACTTATATCCGGGGTGCAATCGAGGATGATAGAATAATACTTTGCTTGCTTTATCTTCTCGGTGATTTCCGATCTAATCCGATGTGCTAGTAAACCGATTAACTCGTTTTGGATATTGTGACCAAGATAATGTATGTTGAGTTCATCACTCATAATACGTCGTACATGTTCTTTTATAATTGGGTCGAACACTTCCAACACCTCAATCAATCCCAAAAAGTTTCCATTATTTTTCTGGTATAACTTCTCGAAGGATCCCCGAAATGCTAAACCATTTTTAGCAAGAAATTTCACAAGTGCAATAATCCAAAAAATAACTTCTCTCCAATAATGTCTTTCTTTCTTGAATTGTTCGTACGCTACTTTGTCGATGGTTTCCTTACAATTCAACATTCTACGCATTTCAAACCATTGTTTCATACTCTTCAAATGTTCGATGCTAAGATCATGATCTTTAAGTCTAATGGAAGCGTTCTTCCAATTCCCAAAACCATCGCTATCTAACCCACCTTTCGGACGCCCTTTTCTAAAAAGTTTACAACAAAAACAAAATAGCTTGTCAACCTCCTTTGAATACACTAGCCATACTCTATCATAAGTCTCCCCATTAGATAGATGTCTAGTATACATGCTTGAAGGAAACTGTCTTCCAATTGAATTCACCGGACCCTTATCAATAGACAAATCTCGTTTTGGACCTTTCTCAACCAAAATATTGATCATGTAAGGATTAAGGCCATCCTAATTTCTAGCATAAAAAATATCAATGTTTGTATTTATATTAGCTCCATCTACATTAGCACCATCCATATTAGCATCAACATTATCTTCATCCACATCATCTTTATCTACACGAACATCCACATCAATACCATCTTTATCAACATGAACATCTGCATCAATATCATCTTCATCGACATTAACATTAGCTTCGACATTAGTCACATTTTCATCAACATAAACACGTTCTTGTTCTTCATTAACACTTGAAGTTTCAGGTTGTTTTGTAAAAAACTTAAATATATCCCTAGATTAAGACTTTCTTAGTTCTTCCTCACGTTTCCTCTTTTTACGTTTTTCATTACCCGATAGGTATTTGTATTTAGGAGGCATTTTTCCTGCAAAAATAATATATATTAATATTAGTTATTTAGTTCTGAGTTCAGTTAGTTACTTAGTTAAATGTGTTATTCGTCTTACCGTTTATTCGCTAAACAAACTGATTAAGAACTGAATTTCAAGCATACTGTTGTTGACATAAACAACAAATCAACATAATTAAATAAACAAACAAATCTGAATTATGAACAATTAAATCTAAGATACTATAATTCTAAGTCAATGACTTTTATAAAACTAATCAAAAAAATAACTAACCTGCATTAGAAATTCAGAATTTTGGAGAATCGGAGGCTGGAGGCTGGCGGCGGTGGTGCTGCAGTGGTCGTGCAGTTCTGGACTAGAAACTGCGACCGGCGGTCCGGTGACGCACGGACAGAGTGACGGAAGCAAAGGGCCGTCGTCAGTCATGCGGTGCAGATTAAGTTTGTTTTGCTTTCTAGCTTTCTGCCTTCTACTTTTTGAGCGCTATAACAAATTAACAATCAAAAAAAAATTTGCAATTGGGCTATGGGCCTACAAATAATTTGGGCAATTGGACATGATTTTATATGGGCCTAAACAAAATTGAAAATTTAAGACTATAAGTTCAAATACAATTTTTTTATATCATATATATATATATATATATATATAATTCTTTTTAAAAATTTCAGGCCTAGCGGGTAGTTGAGCCTATGGCCGTCGACCACCCTGCCACATATAATAGCCGGCCCTAAATGCATATCCCTTTTATTTTGCAGTTACAAACTTGCAATCCCCCATTTGGTCTATGGAGAACATGAATAACCTTTTTCTGGTCCAAATTGGGTGTGCATGTTGTTTTCAAAGTGGGAAACCACGTTTTACAATATAATACATATCCCTTTCATTTTGCAGTTACAAACTTGAAATCCCCCATTTTGGTCTATGGTGAACATGAATAACCTTTCCGTGGTTCAATTGGGTGTGCATGTTGTTTTCAAAGTGGCAAACCACGTTTAACAATATAATATATATCCCTTTTATTTTATAGTTACAAACTTGTAATCCCCCATTTAGTATATAGAGAACATGAATAACCTTTCCCCGGTCCAAATTGGGTGTGCATGTTATTTTTAAAGTGCAAAAAAAAAATATGTTTTACAATATAATACATATCCCTTTTATTTTGCAGTTACAAACTTGAAATCCCCCAATTGATCTATGGAGGAAATGAATAACCTTTCCATGGTTCAAATTGGGTGTGCATGTTGTTTTCAAAGTGGCAAACCACGTTATACAATATAATATATATCCCTTTTATTTTACAGTTACAAACTTACAATCCCCGTTTAGTCTATGGAGAACATGAATAACCTTTTCCCGGTCCAAATTGGGTAGGCATGTTATTTTCATAGTGAAAAAAAACATGTTTTAGAATATAATATATATCCCTTTTATTTTGCAGTTACAAACTTGAAATCCCTCATTTGGTCTATGAGAACATGAATAACCTTTCCGTGGTTCAATTGGGTGTGCATGTTGTTTTCAATGTGGCAAACCACGTTATACAATATAATATATATCCTTTTTATTTTATAGTTACAAACTTGAAATCCCCCATTGGGTCTATGGAGAACATAAATAACCTTTCCATGGTCCAAATTGGGTGTGCATGTTGTTTTCAAAGTGGCAAACCACGTTTTACAATATAATATATATCCCTTTTATTTTACAGTTACAAACTTGCAATCCCCCATTTAGTGTATGGAGAACATGAATAACCTTTCCCCGGTCCAAATTGGGTGTGTATGTTATTTTCAAAGTGAAAAAAAAACACGTTTTACAATATAATGCATATCCCTTTTATTTTGCAGTTACAAACTTGCAATCCCCCATTTGGTCTATGAGAACATGAATAACCTTTTTCTGGTCCAAATTGGGTGTGCATGTTGTTTTCAAAGTGGGAAACCATGTTTTACAATATAATACATATCCCTTTCATTTTGCAGTTACAAACTTGAAATCCCCTATTTGGTCAATGGTGAACATGAATAACCTTTCCCCGTTCCAAATTGGGTGTGCATGTTGTTTTCAAAGTGGCAAACCACGTTTTACAATATAATACATATCTCTTTTATTTTGCAGTTACAAACTTCAAATCCCCCATTTGGTCTATGGAGAAAATGATAACCAATCCGTGGTCTAATTAGGTGTGCATGTTGTTTTCAAAATGGCAAACCATGTTTTACAATATAATATATATCCCTTTTATTCTATAGTTACAAACTTGCAATCTCCCATTTAATCTATGGAGAACATGAATAACCTTTCCCCGGTCCAAATTGAGTATGCATGCTGTTTTTAAAGTGGCAAACCACGTTTTACAATATAATTAAAAAAGTGAGGTGTCCTTTTTAGCTGTCAATTTCTTCTTTTATTTAGTCTAAGTGTCTAACCATGCATGAAAAAAATATATTAAATAAAAAATTGATTTGTTGCATTAGCTAGATAGAGGATAAACATGTATATCTATCTTTCATGTTCCATACTTTGATGCAACATTATTTTGAGACCTCTCTTAGAGCATCCGGCCAGAATGGGTGTGTATTTGTGTGTGCTTTTGGCATGCTACATGGCCATTGCCCAGTCAAACAAATTGTTTCTTTCTTTTGCCTCTCTTGCACGTGTACGAACACCTGGTTCCTCTCCTCTCTATAATTAGAGCGTCAGCAATATAGATATATTGTATTTAGGGGTTTATTAGGTGCAAACAATATATATTGAGATGTAATTCCTAAATCCTTACTTTCCCCCTTGATATGTAGTCTTTTATAGTAGGCAAACACTCCGAAAGAACAAGATAAAGAAGCTAGATATTGAAGCAACTTTTCATCATAATTATCATTACTTCAATTCTAATAGAAACAACCTTTTATAGGCAAAACAAGTAAACAAGAAAACTACCCACTATCCTAATAATTAAACTCATTACCTAGAATACTAAATAATAAAACAAACAAAACAAACTAGAATTCCATGCATGAGAACATGGAGTTGAGTTGTTGCATGAACTGGGAACGTGGGTATGGCCGTATGTATCATGCACGTATCAATGCTCTTGCCTTAAAAAATGTCCTTGTCCTCAAGGACGAGATCCGTTTCCTATGGTGGTCGCCACTCGACTCTTCCCACTGCATTCGGTGTGGTCTCAATATCACGCCACGGTGGTCGTCACGCATGTCTTCCGATGGCATTTGGTTCTTTGTTGTTCAGAGTCAAGACCCAATTGGTGTGTTTGTATGGGTGGGTGGGTGGTTCATGTGGTTGCAGGTTTAGGGATAGCCTTTGATTTCGGTTTAGCGTTAGTAGCAGTGGAAGAGGGTTGTTTTGGTGCGGGTTTGGGGTTTGGTTTGTGGTCCTGATGGGTCCTTTTTTGGTTTTTGATGGGCGAATTTGATGCAAGAAGGGTTTTGGAGCAAACAGTTTCGATGGCGGTGTAGGAGGTGGCAATGGCGGTTCATGGCGTAATAGTGGTGGGCGAGCAAGTAGCGGTGGTGGAGGCCCTAAACCTAATTGAGCGTTAAGAAGCATGACTTGTTGGCTCTTCTCAAGAATGGTCCACAAGTCAATCGAGCAAGGACGTGATGTGAGAGACCATGGTGGAAGGTGAGTAAGCAAACGAAAGCACCAAATGATAGGTAGCCTTTTGTAGAAGGCAAACTCTCTCAAAAAACAAGAAAAAGAAGCTAGATATGGAAACAACTTTTCATCATAATTTTCATTACTTCAATTCTAATAGAAACAACCTTTTATAGGCAAAACAAGTAAACATGAAAACTACCCAGTATCCTAATAATTAGACCGATTACCTAGAATACTAAATAATAAAACAAACAAAACAAACTAGAATTAAACTAGTGGTGCATGCATGAGAACATGGAGTTGAGTTGTTGCATGAACTGGGAACGTGGGTATGGCCATATGTATCATGCACGTATCACCTCTCCTCTCTGAGAGCACTCCCAATCCATCCCCTAAAATTATGTGAGGAGGGTTTGTAAATTATAGGGTGGTGTTGTGAGTGGTTGTTAGTGTAAGTTAGTGGAGAGAGAAAATGTAGTAATTTTTTTTAAATTTGAGAAAAAGAGAGTTTTTTTTACCAAATAGGTGTACATAAAAAAAATATTTATCTATTTGGTGTACCTTGTAACATATTTACCTATTGGATACTTTCAATTAATTCTATTATTTTTATTAGAAAAAATATTGTATATTATTGCTCTCCCATCAGAAGATGATTTGATTCTTTCTCCAACATCGACGGTTTCATTCAATTTTGCTCGGTTCGATTTATCTTCGTTAAGTTTGGATATTCGACTTGATTTTCAGGTGATTCGATTTCAGCCGACCGCGGTCATTCGGTGAAACCATGGTGGTAACCGTTGGCATTCCGGTGGCCATCGGAATTTCCCTGATAAGATTTACCACAGCTCTTGATATTTTTATCTAATTCTTCTCCGGTGATGTCTTTTCTTCTCCGGCAACAAATTCCGGTGGCTTCAGACAGCACTTTTAGATGACGATTTCAGATTACGGTGGTCTCAGACATCGATTCGAATGATGGTTTGGGTTTGATTAGAACGTCGGGTTTGTTTTGTGAATGACGTGTGCAGAACCTTTTAATTTATTACAAAAAAAAAAAATGTTGAATTGATGCAGAGTTTTTATGCTGAATTTTGCAAAATGTTTTGTAAAATTTGATTCGAACAAAAATAGATTAAATAATACTTGTTTCTGTGCATCTAATTTTATGGTTGGATTGAAAAACATAAAAGAAAGTATAAATTATGCAAATTAAAGAGGATAGTAAAAGTACCCAAATAGGTAAATATGTTTTAAACTACACTAAATAGGTAAATACTTTTTTTATTTACCCCTATATGGTAAAAAACTCGGAAAAAGATAGTGATTTTTTGTAAATTATATGATGAAGAGAGAAAACTGTAATGATAAAGGTATAAAAAAGTATTATCCAATTGAACATGAGAGAGAAATATAATGTATTTTAGTGTAATTATAGAGATGGGGATAGACATGCTAGAAATGCTCTCATATGGAGTCTTCATCACATAGACACTTTGTGATTATTACTTGGAAATGAGAAGTGGGTGCTAATCCTAACCGTTAGATCTAATAAGGGAGAATGCGTGGTCATCCCTCTTACCTTAAATAAGAGATTGTATATTAGTGATATCTACTATTTTTCAGAGAATCCCAGTGAATCCTTTAATATATATTCGAACTAGTCTGCATCATTGTGTTTGTATGGTGTGGCATGTTTCTGTTAGTGTGGCATGTTTCAGTTAAACCGCACACATTCCTTTGAGTATTTCATTTAAATAAATAAGCATATATTCGACTCTTTTTATAAAACTAGGCGGGTGCCTGCGCAATGCGGCGGGTGTCCGAACGCAAACACTGCGAATCACATAACAATTAAGAGTGTTTATGGTTCGGCTTAAACCTTTTAAACCAGTCATCAGTTTGGTTTCACAGTCGGTTTTTTTTTACTCTCACTCGGTTGGTTGGTTTCAAAATTTTAAAACCGTAGCAAAAGGTTTGGTTCACTTATTATGCTGAAAACCGGCCATATGAAATTAGGCCAAACTTAAATGTTATATACATTTTAATCTCTTTTATTATTTAGTATTTGACAAGTTCTGTTATATATATTAGATATAGTTAAGATATAAATAAACAAAGTTTTTTTTTAATACAAGTAACATGACTATTCCAACTTTAAATTAACCTAATTCCAGTACGATTTTTTATAATCATCGTTCTTGTTATAATTTCGCATCCTAGGTGTTCAATTAATCTTTATCATTTATGTAGCTAAAATTATCATTTTTCCTACTTTGTTATATATAAGAGAGTTGGTAACGATTGGGTTTCAATTTTCAATGATTCAATTTTGGTTTGGACGACGAAAAATCGATACTAATGGTTGGGCTCACAAGTATAACTTACAACTCATAAATAACCGACATCGAGCACCCCTACGTAACTTATTAACTTTTTAAAATTGAAAGAATTATAACAATATCATACTCAAATTAAAAGAATAAAAATGCTCGATTTTATGATGCACTTTTTTTACAAAAATAATAGCGTACGAAAAAATTATGGTCGTTTAAAAATCATGGTGGAAAGTTAGTTTAAGATTAAAATAAAAAAGATAATATGGTTAAAGATGAGGGGGGCAAACTTGTAAGTTATGTGAATTGTGTTTAAAAGACAAGTTTACCCCTTCTTACACAATTACTTTCTGTATTAACATTTGTAAAACTCTTAAAATCAATTGTCTTAATTTACCTTTGTCTCATGTATTATATAAAGTATATATATATAGATAGTTAGGATATAATTGAACAAAGTCATTTTTAATACAAGTAAACATGACTATTAAAAGTTTAAATTAACTTAATTCCAGTATGATTTTTTATAATCTTCGTTCTTGTTATAATTTCGCATCAAAGGTGTTCCATTAATCTTTACCATTTATGTAGCCAAAATTATCATTTTTCCTATTTTTTTATATATAAGAGAGTTGGTAACGATTCGGTTTCAATTTTCAATGATTCAATTTTGGTTTGGACGACGAAAAATCGATACTAATGGTTGGGCTCACAAGTTTAACTTACAAACCATAAAAAACCGACATCGAGCACCCCTATGTAACTTGTTAATTTTTTTAAAATTGAAAGAATTATAACAATATCATACTCAAATTAAAAAGAATAAAATGCTCGATTTTATGGTGCAATTTTTTTTACAAAATATTAGCGTACGAAAAAATTATGATCGTTTAAAAATCGTGGTGGAAAGTTAGTTTAAGATTAAAATTAAAAACATAATATGATTAAAGGTGGGGGGGGGGGAACTTGTAAGTTAAGTGAATTGTGTTTAAAAGACAAGTTTACCCCTTCTTACACATGTACTTTCTGCATTAACATTTGTAAAACTCTTAAAATCAAGTGTCTTAATTTACCCTTGTCTCATGTATTATATATAGTATAGATATAGATAGTTAGGATATAATTGAACAAAGTCATTTTTAATACAAGTAAACATGACTATTAGAACTTTAAATTATCCTAATTCTAGTATGATTTTTTATAATCTTCGTTCTTGTTATAATTTCGCATCCTAGGTGTTTCATTAATCTTTACCATTTATGTAGCTAAAATTATCATTTTTCCTATTTTGTTATATATAAGAGAGTTGGTAACGATTCGGTTTCAATTTTCAATTATTCAATTTTGGTGTGGACGATGAAAAATCGATACTAATGGTTGGGCTCATAGGTTTAACTTACAAACCATAAAAAACCGACATCGAGCACCCCTACGTAACTTATTAATTTTTAAAAGTTGAAAGAATTATAACAATATCATACTCAAATTAAAAAGAATAAAATGCTCGATTTTATGGTGCCCCTTTTTTACAAAAATATTAGCGTACGAAAAAATTATGGTCGTTTAAAAATCATGGTGGAAAGTTAGTTTAAGATTAAAATTAAAAACATAATATGATTAAAGATGAGGGGGGGGGGGAACTTGTAAGTTAGGTTAATTGTGTTTAAAAGACAAGTTTACCCCTTATTACACATGTACTTTCTGCATTAACATTTGTAAAACTCTTAAAATCAATTGTCTTAATTTACTCTTGTCTCATGTATTATATATAGTATAGATATAGATAGTTAGGATATAATTGAACAAAGTCATTTTTAATACAAGTAAACATGACTAGTAGAACTTTAAATTAAACTAATTCTAGTATGATTTTTTATAATCTTCGTTCTTGTTATAATTTCGCATCCTAGGTGTTTCATTAATCTTTACCATTTATGTAGCTAAAATTATCATTTTTCCTATTTTGTTATATACAAGAGAGAGTTGGTAACGATTCGGTTTCAATTTTCAATGATTCAATTTTGGTTTTGACGACGAAAAATCGATACTAATGGTTGGGCTCACAAGTTTAACTTACAAACCATAAAAAACCGACATCGAGCACCCCTATGTAACTTATTAAGTTTTTAAAATTGAAAGAATTATAACAATATCATACTCAAATTAAAAAGAATAAAATGCTCGATTTTATGATGCACTTTTTTTTCAAAAATATTAGCGTACGAAAAAATTATGGTCGTTTAAAAATCGTGGTGGAAAGTTAGTTTAAGATTAAAATTAAAACTATAATATGATTAAAGATGAGGGGGCAAACTTGTAAGTTAGGTGAATTGTGTTTAAAAGACAAGTTTACCCCTTCTTACACATGTACTTTCTGCATTAACATTTGTAAAACTTTTAAAATCAAGTGTCTTAATTTACCCTTGTCTCATGTATTATATATAGTATAGATATAGATAGTTAGGATATAATTTAACAAGTTATTTTTAATACAAGTAAACATGACTATTAGAACTTTAAATTAACCTAATTCTAGTATGATTTTTTATAATCTTCGTTCTTGTTATAATTTCGCATCCTAGGTGTTAGCTAAAATTATCATTTTTCCTATTTTGTTATATATAAGAAAGTTGGTAACGATTCGTTTTCAATTTTCAATGATTCAATTTTGGTTTGGACGACGAAAAATCGATACTAATTGTTGGGCTCACAGGTTTAACTTACAAACCATAAAAAACCGACATCGAACACCCCTACGTAACTTATTAATTTTTTAAAATTGAAAGAATTATAACAATATCATACTCAAATTAAAAAGAATAAAATGCTCGATTTTATGATGCACTGTTTTTTACAAAAATATTAGCATACGAAAAAATTATGGTCGTTTAAAAATCGTGGTGGAAAGTTAGTTTAAGATTAAAATTAAAAACATAATATGGTTAAAGATGAGGGGGCAAACTTGTAAGTTAGGTGAATTGTGTTTAAAAGACAAGTTTACTTCTTCTTCCACATGTTCTTTCTGCATTAGTATTTGTAAAACTTTAAAATCAATTATTTTAATTTACCCTTGTATCATGTATTATATATAGAATATATACTAGTGATTGAGTGAAGTTGAGCCTTTGTATTATATAATTGATTATTTAATTATAATTAAGAGCCATCCAAGATTTGATGACTATTTAAGTAATGAGTTTGCAATGAAATCTATTTCCCTTTTACGATTTTGTGTTATGGGCGTCACCCATCTTTATACCATCATGATGAAGATGCCAAACGCCATTACAATCCATTCAATTGAGACGCCAACGTCACATCATTTTATTTTTTCAACCCTTATTTATTGGGCTCTTGTTGTAGTTGTCTTCTTTGTTTGTATGGGCTCTTGTAAATTACAAGTTGCCCATTTTTCAGTTTTATTATATTGGTCTTTCAAAAAAATAAAAAATTAATAAAGTTGTTAGTACAGAAACAATCACACGTTTTTAGGAGTTATTAGTGAAAGCTCTTTTTCTCACATCATGGTAACGTGACAATACTTTTGGTTAATAACACCCCCTCCGTAAAATTCACTCACTCGGTCGAAGTGAGATAGCCGACTTTAAAACTACCGATTGAGGCTGAAATCGCTCTTGCTAGCTAATCACTAATAATTGATTTAATTGATCTAAACCAGGGTTCGTCTCCGAGATTCGTGAAAACTTTTTAGGCTAAAGGCAAAAAAAAATTTGCCCTTAAATTAGTTGAATAATTGGTTTAAACATTAAAAATACTTATTTTTTAAAAATATATATAATTAAAAAAATAAAAATTCAGGCCTATCGGGGTGTCAGGCCGGGATCGGTCGACCACCCGGCCCTGCCTCATAGCCGCCCTTGATGTATAGAAACACGATAATAAATAAATTTAAACACATAGGGTGCAAATTTCTTCTATTTGGTTTTAGAAAGCTTAAAATCGAGACATTACATCCTCTTCTTTTACTTTATCAAACGTTTCTCTTTCGACCACACAAATTAAAGCATTATTAAAATGCTCGTTACCCATTCGGTTGCACAAATCCGTCTTGATAAGCTTCATTTTAGAAAAACATCTTTCAACGGTTGCGGTTGCAACCGGTAAAACTAACGCTAGCTTCAATATTTGATAAACCAAAAGAAAAGTGGTGTGATTTCCCGTTTCCACCATTACACGAGCAAGGTCCACACATTACACCCATTTTTGTAAATTTATCATTTTCCTTTAAAGTGTGATAAAAGGTGGTAAGATCTCACCTGAAATACACTATCTTTCTTCATTACTAAAATCATTCGGACGCATCTCATAAAATGACACTATCTTAGATATATAAAACTTAGAAAATAAATTGCAAGAATTTAAACCAGACATGTTTTCATGTTTTCTAACAAACTAGTTGAGACCTCACTGAATCTATTTTCATGTTCTTGAATTTGCATATCCAACACAATATTAAAAACTTCAACCTCAAAATGGTGTTGTCTGGTGCAACGCTGTTT
This sequence comes from Bidens hawaiensis, assembly GCF_021521415.1. NCBI lineage: Eukaryota > Viridiplantae > Streptophyta > Magnoliopsida > Asterales > Asteraceae > Bidens > Bidens hawaiensis. The sequence continues at coordinate 769,271 of NW_027491624.1, read as the reverse complement.
GATGTCTGGCTAGTTTCCAATTTCCAAACAACGAGTATATCTTTTAAAATGGTTAATGGGTTTTAATTGGTTTGGGCGTTAAACTTTGGTTGGCTTTTCTTTGATTGAACTTTTAAATTTGTTGAGCTTTAAACAAATAGGGGTAACGTCACATTTTTTAGGGGTAACGAAATACGAAAACCTGCCCAAAAAAATAATTTTTTACACTATCGACTAAAAGTTGAGGGGTAGCAGAGGCTACCCCTGATAAAGAGCTAGGTCCGCCCCTGGATTTAAACAAGCATCTATACAAACAATACACTCCATCTACACCTTATCAACTTTATGTTTTGTAATTACAAATTTGCTATGGATTGCAAACATATCCGATTACAAATCATAACCTAATTAATGTTCTCCTATTCAATTTCATACATCGATAATTACAATGACATGTTACAGTGACTATAGTCTATACACAACCCAATAACAGAGAAAAGTAGAGAAGAAAATCTATGTTATGAACTTCCAATTCGATAATTGCAAGTTTGTCTAGATGTATAAGAATCAAATTATCCATGTAACACCCATACTTCCGATAATATGAACTTCCTATTCAAAACATTTTGTCTGCCTTTGGTTAGAATAAAACACCGTAATTATTAAAGCTTTTTTATTTTCATAAAGTAAAAGGCGAATGAGTTTATTTACAACATGTGTAGACATTAAAAGACTTGAGTAGGATTCGTGAACAATGACTTACTTCATTGGATGGATGATGGTGTGTATTTGTAACAACGAATTAAATATTGCGATATTCCTACAATCCTATATACATTAATAAAGAGTCCCACATCACCAGCCCACAACCGTAAACTTGATACGTACACATTACATTCAACATTAATAAACATACTAGTTTATTCCGCTACACAGTAATTACACCACTAAGCTAGTGCAATGACTTCGGTGCACATGATAACATAGCATACAATACTGGCTTACTTTCCTACATAAACACCTATCATGATGCTCGACTGATCGACCAAAGACCTTCAAATCTTGAGTATGAAGGTATCGCAAGTAATTGAAGCACTGAAGTGTTCTTGTTGTCTTTTGGAGTGTGACTATTAATGGAACTTGAGGAAAGAGGATAGAGGGGACTTTAGAGGAGTGGGTCGAGTGTTGTGAGCGCATATGCTATGATTTTAACATATGCGCCGCATATGTTATGCGCCACATATATGATATACGCTACAACATATGTGCCACATAGGTTCTAGTATATAAATACTTTGTTTGTTTCGTTGTATTGTAATTTTTAGATTCTGGAGCAATAAAATTCTCTCTCTTCTTCATTTCTATTTTTCTTTCATTTCATCATTTTATATGATTACATGGTATCAAAGCTTGGATATTAAGATCTGCTCTTCGTTTTAACCGGATTTACCAATCTTTTCTTCGGTTTTTCTTTCTTCATCAACTGCTTTCTCTTGTTTTTCTGATCTTTTGATCATTATATTCATCTTGTTCCTCTGTTTCAGCTGATATTCATCTTGTTTCTTCCATTAATAGCTTCTTTTTCATCTCTTTCTCATAGTTTTATGAGTTTTCACGATCAAAATTCCATCAAAATCTCTCAAATTGTTCTTTTCTTGTTCCTGAACCTTTTCTCAAGGTTTCAGATCTTCTCTCTCATTTTTTGCCAAATTTTCCTTGTTTACACTTACACGCCGCATAAGTCTTTGACTTTGCGGCGCATAAGTTCCATCTTCATTATACTTATATGACGCATAAACTTACGTGGCACATAAGTCTGTTTTCCTTTCATTTCAGCGCATAAGTCTGTTTCTTCCAAACGTTCAAGTTCATTTTCCGTGTTTTCCTAAATGGAAGCCCCGAACACTTTTTTTGTTCAAAACATCACCATTGATTCTTCAAATCCTCTTTACCTTCATCCGTCTGATCACCCTGGCATGATTCTGGTTTCAAAATTCTTTGACGGAAGTGGTTTTAGAGCCTGGAAACGAGCAATGACTATTGCTCTTTCAGCTACGAACAAATTAGGCTTCATCAATAACACCGTCACCATGCCAGCTAATCAACCACATCTTGCCAATTAGCAACGATGCAATGATATGGTGATATCTTGGATTCTCAACACTCTTAATCAGGATATTCGTGATAGTGTTTTGTATGCCGAAACAGCTCAAATACTTTGGAATGATCTTAACTCTCGATACGGCCAGGCAAACGGTGCTAGAGTTTATCAACTTCAAAAGAACCTTTGCCAAATCACCCAAGGAAGAGGTGGCATTGCTACTTATTTTGCTAAGATAAAATCCGACTGGGATGAATTGAATGTTATAAACTCCATTCCTTCTTGCACGTGTGGTGCTGCTCATGCCTTTGCTAAACGAGAAGAGGATCAAAGGTTTATTCAGTTCCTTAATTCCTTGTTGGACTGAATCCGATCTATGATATGATCAGAAGCAATATTCTGATGATTCGGCCCTCCCTTCTATTGATCGTGCTTATGGGATCTTGATGCAAGATGAAAAGCAGCGAGAAATACACACCACCACTGATTTCATTGCATCCTCTGCTTCTATGCATGCAAACAGCGGTGGAACTATGGCGGGACTGGAGAAAACAGAAGAACTTTGGTGTGTACTCATTGTAAAAGGAATGGGCATTCAGTGAGTAAGTGCTATAAGTTGATCGGTTTTTCAAATACTACAAATTTCCTAAAGGAAAGAAATTTGCTAATATGTTGGAAGAACAAGGAAGAAATGATCAACCTCAATCTGATCAGCAAGGAATTACTCAGCAACAATATCATGACTTGATAGAACAAAATTCAAACTGAATTTTCAAATACTTATGCTGCTAATGATGCTACAACCATCAATCATGATTCTTTCCGAGGTATAATGTCTTGCAAATCTTCTAATTTTTTTTTCCAACTGGATCATTAACACTGGTGCTAACGATCATATGTGTCGTGATCAAGATTTGTTTTCAAGCGTTTCTTTCTTAAAACTTCGATTTTCATCACTCTTCGTAATGGCACAGACGTTACTGTTCATCCATATGGGATTGTTCCTCTAACTGATAAAATTTCTTATCAAAAGTTCTTTTAGTTTCATATTTTAGAAATAATCTTCTTTTTATATCAAGGTTATGTTCTGATACTGGTGGTATTGTTCTTTTCTTTAAACACAATTGTGTTTTACGGGCCCCCTTTTTGAAGAGCCCTCTGGTTCTTGGTGAAATGCTGATGGTCTTTATCTTCTTGAGGCAACTAAACAATTTGTTGATCCTTCGCTTGTTTCCAATAATGTTTGTAATGCTGTAAATAGTGAAACTTGGCATAATCGTCTAGGACATTTGCCTGTTTATAAACTGAAACAATTACCTTTTCTTGCTAATATTTCTTTCAAATCTATCGAGCATTGTGACATTTGTCCTAAGGAACGACAACATAATTTTCCTTTTCCAATTAGCTCTACATCAACTAGCAAATTTTTTTAGCTAATTCATATTGATGTTTGGGGGCCTTATCATACAACTACTTATAATGTATAATGGCTTTAGATACTTTTTAACCATTGTGGATGACTATAGCAGAACCACAAGGACACATTTTCTTTCCACTAAAAGCAATGTATTTCCCATCCTTCAATCTTTTATTGAAACAGTTAGCAATCATTTTGGCAACACTGTGAAATGCATTCAGTCTGATAATGCTTTTGAACTAGGGACTGGGTTAGTTCAACGTGCTTACTGATTAAGTAAAGACATTATTCATCAGACTGCTTGTGTAGCTATCCCTCAACAAAATGGTATTGTTGAACTAAAGCATAAATATTGCTTGAGACCTCTAGAGCTCTAATGTTTCAATCTAAACTTCTTTTTCAGTTTTGGGGTCACTGTCTTTTAGCTGCAACACATTTGATCAATCGGTTTCCCATTGAAATTCTTAACAATAAAACCCCATATAAGGTTTAACAGGAAAAATTCCTTCTTATGCTCACATAAAGTCTTTTGGCTGTCTTGCTTATGCTTCCACTTTAGCTCATGGACGAGACAAATTCAAACCAGGGGTTATTCCTTGTGTTTTCCTGGGATATCCTCTTGGTAAAAAGACTTACAAATTATATAATCTTGACGCAAATAAGGTCATCATATCAAGAGATGTCCTTTTCTTTGAAGCTTTATTCCCTTCAATCACCAAATCTAAAGAAAACTTCATTTTTCCATCCATTGACATCATCAATCAATTTTTTAATGATCCTTCTCCATCTTCTACTTCTACTCTGATTCCCGATTATGTTCCTTCTATTCCTAATCCTTCTGATACTTTTTCTAATGATCCATCTGTTAGGTCTTCCAGAACTTCTGTTCCACCTTCTTATTTGAATGATTATGTTTGTAATCACTTTGATTCTTCTCATCAATGTTTCCACGCTATCACTAATTCGTGCTTCTCTTCTGGTTCTTGTTCTCCTTCTAAACTTCTTCCTTTCAGTCAATCTCTCACCAAAGCAATATCTGATTTACATGAGCCTACTTCGTATAAAGAAACTTCAACTATTCTTACATGGCAAGATGCCATGAAAGCAGAGTTTTGGGCTCTTGAAAATACTAATATATGGGTTGTTGTTGATCTTCCTCCTGGAAATAAGGCAATTGAAATAAAATGGGTGTTTAAAGTTAAATATAGAGTAGATGGCACGGTTGAGCGTTGTAAAACACGATTTGTAGTAAGAGGAGATACTCGACAAGAAGGGATTGATTATACTAAGATGTTTTCTCCTGTTATCAAAATGACCACCATTCGAAGTCTTGTTGTTGTTGCTACCAAACGTAGTTTGCCTCCTTTTCAACTTGATGTTAACAACCCTCTTTTCTTCATGGGGATTTAGATGAAGACATCTATATGCTACCACCACCTGGTATGCAGCTCCCTAATCATTAAGTGCTTAAACTTCAAAAATCTTTATATGGTTTAAAACAAGCTTCTCGACAACGGCGTGGAAAATTGTCATTTGCTTTGCGGTCACGAGGGTATATAAGTTCCCAGAATGACAACTCTTTGTTTCCAAATCTATGGGATCATCAGTGGTTTATGTCGCTTTATATGTTGACGACATTCTGGTTACTGGGAACAATTTGGAAGAGATCAATAATCTCAAAACTTTTCTGGATTCTTCTTTCAAGATTAAAGATCTGGGACCACTCAATTATTTTTTTATGAATGGAGGTTCTATCTATCACTAAGGGTGTTATCATGTGTCAAAGCAAGTTTGCTAAGGACATGCTTTCTGAATTTGATACTTCCAATCTTTCTATCATAAATTCTCATTACCTCATCATTTACAGCTGAAAGCTCATGATGGTCTTGCTATTACTGAAGCTTTACAATACAGGAAACTTGTTGGTAAACTCAATTATGTTACTCACACAAGACCTGATATTGCTTTTGTTGTTTAATTTTTAAGTCAATTCATGCAAGATCCACGGATACCTCATTGGAATGCTGCCATTCACACTCATTAATAATCCTTCCTTTGATTTACAAGCCTTTTGTGATTTGGTTTGGGAGGCTTGTCCTAATATTCGACGATCGGTCAGTGGGTTTTATATTTCTCTTGGTGGTTCTCCAATTTCTTGGAAATCTAAGAAACAACCCACTGTTTCTTTAAAATCTGCTGAAGCTAAATACAGATCGTTACGCCGTGTTACGGCCGAACTTGCATGGTTGACTAGACTTCTTACTGAGTTCAATGTCCCTAATATTACTCCTGTCACCCTCAAATGTGACAGCCAAGCTGCAATTTATATTGCCAAGAATCCTGTCTTCCATGAGCGAACCAAACATATTGAAAGCGATTGTCATTTTATTCGCGAGAAGTTACAAGAAGGCCTCGTGACTTTAATACATACAAAGACAATTGACCAGCTTGCTGATCTATTTACCAAGAGCTTACCAGGGCTTCATTTTCACAAGCTTCTGCGCAACTTGGGGTTTTCTCAGCCTCCAACTAGAGAAGGGGTGGGGGAGCGCATATATTCTAGTATATATATAGTTTGCTTGTTTCAATGTGTTGTAATTTTTAGATTCTGAAGCAATAAAATTCCCTCTCTTCTTCATTTCTGTTTTTCTTTCATGCCATCATTTTATATGATTACAAGTGTTGAGATTTGTTGAGGAGAAGTGACTATCACAACAACCTGGCCGAATTCTTCTAAAGAATGAAGAATCGACTGGTACTGTGTCAATGGTTGAAATTGAAGGTGAAGACTAAAGAATAGAAGATTGTCTTAGATTGAATCTCTTGGATTGAAGATAATCATTGTTGTTACACTTGTAATCTGAGTACCAACGACGAATCCGACAAATTATTTGGTCTGGGAAAAAAGAATAAAAAAGAGCGGATTGCAGTTGAGTATTTTGTTTTCTTATTGTTTCTTTGAATAATTTAAATAATTAGTCATTGTTTTTAGTAAGTAATTAACCCTATCATTTCAATCTAATTTAACAAGAGTAAAGGGTATGGGTGGTCTCAGCCCAACCCCATCGGGTAATGGCTTTGCTGATCAGCTACTCAGGCATGTGGTGTTGAGTTTTCGATTTAATGCTGGCTATTGAACATGAGGAGAAATACAGACGCGCAAAGGAGAGAGAGCGCATTGGGTTGTGTGACAACCCTAAATTTTTGATCAATTTTATTCAGCTAATTGTTTAATCAAATTATTATAGCCTACATAAATAACAAGATCAATATGATGATCATATTATATATTATAATATTATAATAAGACAACCGTTGTATATAACGTCATTATACCAATTTAAGTAACATTACATGATACAGTAAGACGAGATTATAAAACACTTTGTTATTAATTTGAAATAATAATATGGAAAGAGAAAAATAAAATATTAATCTTATATGAAGTAAACTATTTAAAATAATTATGTCTAATATGACGTTTAAGTTTAGCGAGCCAGCTCGATATATGCGGTATATCAACACATGTATTATAAAACGTCGTCAAAAGTTTAATATGACTGTTGATTGTTTTATAACAAAGAATGTAAAGTTAGATATTATAATATTTTTGACAAAATAAATTGAATCTACAATATTGATTTACAACTAGTTGTTTAAATATTAAAAATAAAAGAACATAAGGGGCCATTTGATTATATAAGTAAACTTGAGTGGAGTAGAATGAAAATTTAAAATGAAGAAAATCTTAATAATGAAGTAAACTGCTTTCAACCGGCCATGTTTTACTCTACAGATTGACACATACTAAACCTATTGCTTCAAATTAATAAAAATATGAGTATTGTATCACACACATGCAATCAATAAACATATTAACAAAACAAACAGAGTTAAGGGAGCCGGGAGTGTGAGAGCGGATGGTCGATAGCGGTCCTCGGTGGTTCAAGGCGGTGACGAGTAACCAGAGAATATTGTTACGGGTGATGAACTAGCGGTGAGGTCGTGATGATCATTGCGGGAATACATGATGTTCGCTAAAATTCACGGTAGTGCTTTGACCGTGTTCAGTGATGGTGATCGGTGACCATAGTGGCGATGAGCGACGGTTTTATTTATGGCTTTCATCCCTAGTATTCATAAAATAAGATGGCAAACATGTCAGCAGCAACGCTAGTGTTCAACCATTGTGTGGCGGTGGCCGCGGTTCAAGTTCGGACGAACGGTGGTGGTGATTTATATGTCAAGACGAAATGGTGGATGTAAGCCATGGTGGTGTACGACCATATTGTGTCACGGATGATAGACCTTGATGGTGATTGACATATTTTCGCCATTGTTTAGTTTTCCGACAAGTCCGTTTCCCCGCAATGCTAAAATGTTAAGAACTTTTGACAAAAGTTATAGTTTTGTGCTCCTACCAACCCGAGCTATCCATACGAAATGTTTGGGCTGCGAAATGAGAACATCTTTCGGACACGTTGCAGATTCCGGCCATTGTGGTGGTGGCTGACGGCGGCAGAGGCGACGATAATTTTCTAGTGACCGATGAAGAGAGTCGAGACCTTGGGCTTTTGAATCACCCGATTCGGAGTCCATTTGTTCTAGTTATGAGCGATTATTAAAAGATTCGGTTCGCATCAAAGATAAATATTCGGTGTTTTAGTACTGAAAATAGCATGATCGGAAAGGTATAATCACACACGTGAACTCGTTAGACTCACATATATGTTATTTTAACTTGACACACCAAACCGACACGTGAGACGACGCTATAAACTGATATTAAAAAGATATGGACAAATACATATTAATTATATTATGAAATTAAATATAAAATAATAATCAAGTAATTGACGATAGTATATTTAATAAAATCATTTTCAAAAATATATGGAGCTTATATATTACACATATTTATAAAATAAACATTAAAATTTTATAAATAGTTTCAATTTTAAAATCATGATATATATATATATATATATATATATATATATATATATATATATATATATATATATATAGGATCAGGATCAGGATCATGTGTGAACTTTTTGAGAATTGAGAACTATGAGAACCATTTTAGACAAAAAAAACCCAAAAATAAAAAAAATCATAAAACAAAAAAAAACACAAAAATAAAAAAAGTAAAAAAACAAAGTTCTTATTTATCATTCCGGTTTCTAAAAAAAACGTAAAAAAAAAATTCTCGGTTTAGCTATTATACATATACATATATGTATAATATGTACATATATGTACACACATATTTTTTTCCTGTACACATATGTATAATTTAAGGTAAATGATAATGTACATATGTGTACATTACGTAACTAGAGATTAAATGAAAGTATACATATGTGTATAGGTATAATACGAATTAAAAAGAAAAAAAATCGGTTTTTTTATTATACATATATGTATAATATGTACACACGTATTTTTTCCTATACACATATGTATAATTTAAGGTAAATGATAATGTACATATGTGTATATTACGTAACTAGAGATTAAATGAAAGTATACATACGTGTATATATATAATACGAATTAAAAAGAAAAAAAAATTTTGGTCTTTTTTTTAATGAAATCGGATTGAGATATAAGAATTTTGGTTTTTATACTTTTTAAAAATTTTTGATTTTGTTTGTTTTATAATTTTTTTAATATTTTTTTAGAGGGTTTTTTTAGTGGTCCAAAATTGTTCTCAAAGTTCTCAACTTGCCAATGGTTCTATTAGGATCCTTACCCTATATATATATAGAGGAGGGATCTTTTGAGAACCATGGTGAGTTTTAAGAACTTAAAAACTTCATTCTAGGCCACACATTTAATTAAATTGATTGGAATATGTGGTTGAAATTAAATCTGACAAAAAAGTCAAAGTAGGAGAGAGAATAAAGATACAAGCGATTACCACTAACTTTTACGTCCGTTGCACATGTGTAAAAAGTCGACTCGGTGCGTAAAAAATTATGTAATTTTTTACGTGTATGTAACATACATATATTACGCATGTGTAAAAAAAATTCGAAAAAAAAAATTCATTACGTTGAGTTCTTTCGAGTTCTTAAAACTCAAAGGGGTTCTCATTTGAAATATCCCATATATATATATATATATATATATAGATAGGATATTAAATGATTGAAATTATATTTACATAAAGATATAAATATATATCAAAAAGTACTTATTATTTTTTTTGTTTTTTAGTTAAAAAATATATTCGTAAACTAAAGATTATGTATAAATATTTTACATATAAATATACGTTGTTGTTGTTGTTGGTGTTTATATATATATACTAAGAATCCTTTTCATTAATTGTTATATTCTTACCAATAATGTTGTTCTCGTAATATCATTGGTTATTATATATTACAAATCACATTTTTGCAAATAAGACATGTTAGGTTAAATAAGAAAACAAATTAAATTGTGATAAGATCCTATTTGTATCCGTGTCCAAGTGTTAAATATATTTTGTGTTAAATTTAGGAATTCAGTTGTGATTGGATGACTGCTATTAAGATCTTGACATCTGTAACATCCCGAAATTTCAAGATAATATTAATTATATTACTTAATAATAGAGGGAAAGTTTACTCGGGTTATTAGGAAATAAATAAAAGAATAGGAGTTGGTATGGGTCGGGCTAGTGTTGGGTAATGGATGTGGGTTATGGACTTGGATTAATAGAGATGGGTTAAATGAGAATGGGCCTTAGGTCCATGGGATTTCAGGGATATAAATACCCTAACACCCCAAATATCTTCATTTCTATCATTATCCAAACACACACACACCCACACTCACACGCCACAACTTCGCCGGCCGAGCCAAGGGAAGAATCGGGCAGGTCCGAGAGAGGGCGATTAGTGTGCCAGCAAGTTAAACGAGATCCAAACAAGCTCAAAAAGGTATGATTCTTGATCTTTGAGGTTTAAAGATCCAAGCTTTTTAGTGTATAAGCGACCAAAAATGGTCGGGAAGCGTAGTGGGTGATATTGAACCATAGCAAGGGTGTTAAAATCGCTCAAAATGCTGAAAGAAACCGAACAGCGGCTGTCTGGGTAACTTCGCCTTCATCTGGGCAACTTCGCCTTCAACGCGATGAACTTCTCCTGCAAGCTAAGTTCGCCTGATGAACTTCGCCTGCAAGCTAAGTTCGCCTAATGGCAACTTCGCTGTAAAGTTAAGTTCGCCTAACTGGCAACTTCGCCTGAAGCCAAGTTCGCCTGATGGCAACTTCGCTGTAAAGCTAAGTTCGCCTAGCTGGTAACTTCGCCTACAGCTAAGTTCGCCTAAGGTTAACTTCGCCTAGAGCTAAATTTGATTAGAAAATAAATTAAAAAGCGATAAGTTAAGTAAGCTACTACTAGGCCACCAGATTAGATCAGGCGAGTATTGATATGTATAACTTGTACAGTCAGCCGAGCTCAGTTAGAGAAGGGATTTACAGCTATCAGAGAAAGAAGCAGAATTCAGGTGAGTTTCTAGCCCCATTTATGTGTTACGTTTTCGGGGTTGTGTGCATACTCAATATGTTTGTTAATACACTTATCCTAAGAGATAAGTGTATGCCTTATATGGATAATGTGAAATATATGAATGATTGCTTGATGGTACGTGAACGATCTTCGGATATTGCACGTACTGTCAGGTTGCAGCGCTAAGAATAAGGTAAGTATGTTATGTATGTTTATGTGTATGAACATGATAGAGATAATAGAAGAAAGAAATGATAACGTATGGTTGTATGGTTACGAAGAGGGTACCGAGCCCTAGTAATACTCGAGGAATGTAGGGCGTAATGCTCTTTATAACGTAAGATATGAAAGTAAGATAATACAAAAGAAAGTAAGAAAGTATGAACGAAAGGATATAATTTTATGTGTATGCCGTGTATGGTATATGTGATCGATACGATTGATTGCTTGATGGTACGTGAACGATCTTCGGATATTGCACGTATCGTCAAGGGAAGTGACTAGCTCTTTACATGGATATTAAATAATAAAGTATAGTGTTCCTTTTATGGAAGGTATAGTGTTCCTTTTATGGAAGGTATAGTGTTCCTTTTATGGAAGGTACAGTGTTCCTTTTATGGATAGTAAAGTGTTCCTTCTATGGATAGTATAGTGTTCCTCCTATGGAAATTATATATGGTAGGGTAATGGTAATGGTTCTTTTAATAGATATTACGTGATGATCCTCCTATGGATATTTATACAAGGTTAAGGTAGTAATATGTGTCTTCGGATACGGGAAGTAATATATGGGAATAGGTTGTATGTTGCCTGATTAACTAGAACTCACTCAGCGTAGCTGACTTTTAGTATGCACGCAGGTGAGCCGATTACAGAGCTAGCAAGAGGATGACGCATGGCATGGATTGAACGGCTGGCATCTGAAGAAAGAAGTAAAGATGTTTTAAATATAAAGTTTTGTGTTATGGTATCAAAGAAAAGATTTAATGTTTTGTAACAAATGATTGATGTTTTATATTCCGCGAAAAGTTTTAATAAACTCTGATTTGAAGGACTGTGTTTATGAGTAAATCCGACGCTAAAGTAGGGCTACCGGGTTCGGGGCTTTACAACATCGATTGGTGTATTATCACGCTTGAATATTATTTATGCTGCAGCAAAGGGACTAAGTGATAGCGCGTGAAACAAACCACGAGCTGATATTGCAATGGGTACCTACTAAACCGTGAGTTTCATGACCCCTCTCTTTGAACAGTTTTACGAACTTTTGGGGTAAAAAGCATGTTTGATTATATATACATATCTGAAACGTGTAATGATGTGAATTATCTAAGTGCTAACACATGAAAGTCCCCACTAACACAGTGATTAACTTCGAGCCGGTGGCTTGTGAATAGTACTATTGCTTTGACAACCCAAACAGAATCGGCCTGGTTGCCGTGTCACATAGCGCCGTTTGCACATGACCATACTTATACAATCAGGCTATGTAGTGTTAGACATAGCTACCAGGGCATGTTGTGGGCGGAAGGGGAGCCACAGTGGTTGATTAGGCGTGGGAAATGGATGCACACAGCACAAACAGTCAAGGCTTCACTGTAGCTTAGCATAATTACATCGTTTACATACATACATACTTATATCATAATTACAAGTGTTAACTTCATAACTGTTTTCTTGAAACTCGTGAAACTCACCAACTCTAGTGGTTGACCCATTTTATACGTGCTTTTCAGGTATGGTACCAAAGTTGGAATAATGTGATGACGTGTTACCCGTCGTGGAACATGCTCGATGCTAAGTGAATAGATGCAAGTTACTAGTAAGGAGAGGGACAATTAATATATAATTTTGTTTGTATCACTTAAACTGTAGACAATGATAGAAGGATGTAATATAATGAAAATTAGTTTGTATTGTTTATTTATAAACAATGTTGTTAATACCAGAGGTGTTTGTTACATTCCCGTTTTACGCTTCCACATTTTGTTAGCCGGGGTGTGACAGGTTGGGCAGTGTCTTGCAATAACATCGCCACTAATGATGAATGTTCGTCGGGTACCGGTGCTAAGCATTTGAGTTATCGATGGGTGGTTGAATGTTAGGCGGCTACCGAGTATGACCACCCCTACCACCCTAAGTCTTATAGCCCAAACTCGTTACATAATGAAATCATGTGATCCAACGGTGCAATCCGTTAAGACATAGATTTGTTTTAAACACGTGAGTATGAACAAAGTAGAAGGACTATTTTTATCTTTTATTTCACACTTTTGGTAACATTTTCAGGATCACTCAAAAATGTATTCCTTCGTTGAAAGAATCCACTCCTAATAATAATAATAAATCAAAGTACAGCGAATCTCCTCTTTACTTCCACACAAGATTATTCTCAATTACTTAAATAAAATCATCAAGTGAGGTCTTTCTGCTGGTCTCAACTGCTGCTTCTTTCACTTTCCGCTAACTCAGATTCATTTCAATTCGATTGTAAGTCACTATCCTTTTATTTTTATCAATTTTCATTCGTTTGCGTTTAAATCCTGTTGATATTATTATTATTATACTGTAGAAGCTGTTTCGATGTATCTAGAGGTTAATTTTAATTGTCGTCGTAGAAGAACCTAACGTTTAGGGTTTATTATTATTATTTTGCGGGATTGATAGTGAAACCCTTGGTTGAATGTTAATATTCCGTGATTTGATTTTAGGTAGAGATATATTACAGCAAATATGTTTCTGTTCACGTTTTTCATTTATGAAACCCTGGGTTGAATGAACAGTTTGGATTTGTAAATTTGACTGGTTAATTAAATTAGTGTAACAAGCCCACTGACATGCCCTAATTTTGTTGGTTCATGTAGGAAAATTTTCCTATGGGTTCGGAAATTTTTGATCCTTGGATTTCTAAAATCCCGACATCGGGTCGGGGCAGGTAATGAAATGCAATAGTCTACAATGACATCAGCACAATAACGGATCCTATAGTTTTATTTACAAGAGGCAAATTTGGTCGAATTAAAAATAAGGTCAAGAAAAATAACAAATGGCGATAAAATAACATTAACGTGTACAATGGTGGATTTCATGACACAATTTTTACAAATGTTTTCCTTAAATCTTTATAGAAGAAAATAGCAAATAAATAATCCGTACAAACATACGAGTAACTTTGATAGTTTCTAAGAAAGTTTGTTAATCATTCTAACTTGATTAACAAACATATAATAAACAGAATTAAGCATAAACAAATAATAATTAATTAGAAAAATTAAAGAAGAATTAAGTACTTCAGGATCGAACATGCGACCTACTAGGACGGAAAGCACGGCCTTACCAACAGACCAGTATTGAATTTTGTTATTGTCTTTCGCTGATAAATTAATGGGTCCAGTCTTTAAAAACCTATGGGTTCGCTTGGCTTTCAATAATGTAAAAGTTTTACATATAAAAAGCAAAAAAACTATGGGTTCGCTTGACCCGGTCTCTTTTAAATAGTTCCGTCCCTGTTCATGTTTTAGCTTGTGCACTAAGCTTTCACAACCATAGCTGCCAAAGGCGCACTCGGGGCGCAAAGGGTGAGCCTTGGGCCTGGGTGCGAGGTGCTTAATAAGCGAGGGCCCGAGATAGCATAAGCATATGATTTTTTGGGGTTTTAGACATGTTTTAGGCGTGTTTAAGGATAGTTTAGGATGGTTTCATACCTTCATGTTTATGGATGTTTCAGTCCAAATTCGCGGAGTTTTCAGCTTTTGTCCGGAATCTCACCGGAATTTGACCAAAATCTGGCTGGAATCTTACCCGAAGGTCGCTGGATCATCTGGATGGCAGCAATCTGCTTCCCCTGTGCCTTACCCTGCCTGAGGGCCTAGGCGCGCCCGAAGGGATTTTGACAATATAGTTTATAATCACTGTAATATTTTGTAACACGGTTAAGTGATTATGTTTCTTTTCTTGTTAAGCTTGATCTGTATGTTATTGTGATACCTGTATGTTGATGATGCATATTTATTAGTAACTAATAAACTCTAAATGATCCCTAGTTGTTTATGATTTGTGGTTATGTTGGATAAAATTGTTTTTAGTTGTTTTGAGTGTTTGAATGTAAGAATAAGTGCAGAAATTTTGAACTCAAAATGAAATAAATAAAATGTTACTGCTTGGGAAAGAATGAAGTAAATTGTAATTATTTAAAGAAAATATTTTGAAGGATTGACTAACCAAAGATGTGTACTTTTATTAGCTGTCATATTTAATCACAATCTGCTTTGTAAATGGTAAATGATTTGAAATCAAGATGTAGACCTTATGATTTAGCAATTCATGTCTTAGTACTTATTCTGCATGCTTAGTACAAATTGTGAAAGTATAAAAGGCTAGTCGTATATTTAAATTCAACAAATACATGTGCATTTAACTTATTAAGTGTCGATTCTGAAGCATTCCATACTTTACTGTTAAAATATTCAACTCCCAAATTTCGTTTATGCATGTGCATGTGTGCATCAATTTTTTGTTTTTCTAGGTTATCAGTAACAATGAATTCAATATATTGATACTAATAGCTAATCACAAATATGTCCTTGGCTATTTTAAGTTTACTTCTATGCCTTTTTGTATGTATACTTCTTCAAAAACATGTGAATGAGTATGTATCCATGGTGTACAACTTATCATAAGAATCACATTATTGCATCTACCTAAATATCATCATGCATTTTGATTCACAGATTTTCTGTTTAAGCTGTTTATGCTACTGTTGTGAAGCCATGATAAAGGAAAATGACGGTTCTGTTCCCGTTACACACACGGGACGAGTCCGGCGCCGTAGAGGTTCAAATGAGGTACCGGATATTGTAAAATTTCTTACAGTCGTCGTAAAATATATTACAAACATGTGGTTATGTTTTATTTTCATGAGTCTTAGGTTCCAGCTGATGTTGACCAGTCAAATGGAACCAAGTTGCTGGCAAATGATCAAAATAAGTATAAATCAATGTCGGTGCGTGCATATTCAACTATTTGGATGATTGGTGGTTTTATATTTGTTGTCTACATGGGCCATCTTTATATTTGGGCCATGATTGTCATAATACAAATCTTCATGGCAAAAGAGCTTTTTAATCTGTTAAGAAAAGCACATGAAGACAAGCAGCTTCCTGGATTCAGGCTATTAAACTGGTACACAAATGACATTCTATTAAATAATAAAGTTTTTAATCATATCCATTGATAATGACATTCTATTAAATAATAAAGTTTTTAATCATATCCATTCATATCAGGCATATCTTCTTCACGGCGATGTTATTTGTATATGGTCGGATTCTTAGTCAACGGCTGGTCAACACGGTTACAACAGACAAGTTTTGGTATAAACTTGTGGGAAACCTGATTAAATATCATATGGTTACCTGTTATTTCTTGTATATAACAGGTTTGTCATTTCTGCAATTGTAACGTTTTAGTTCTTTTTTTAATGTTATGATTGAACTTTAAACTCTATTTTACATTGGTTAAGGTTTCGTGTGGTTCATCCTCTCATTAAAAAAGAAGTTGTACAAGTATCAATTTGGCCAATACGCTTGGACACATATGATCCTTATTGTGGTTTTCACTCAGTCTTCCTTCACAGTTGCCAACATTTTTGAAGGAATTTTCTGGTATTATAATCTTGACCCCTTGCATTTTATAAAACAGCCATGTATACCTTATCGTTTTGCTAGTTTAAAATGAATTCACACCGTTACAAGCTCATAATACTCTTTGCAAGAATAAACTAAAGGTGGACACAGTCTGTAAACGAACCGAACGAACACGAATGAGGCATGTTTGTGTTCGTCCGTTTAACTTTAACCGAACAAATGATCAAACACGGACAGTTAAATGAGCGTGGTTTTATTGTTTGTGTTTGTTTATTAAGAAAATGAGCACGTCCATGTTTGTTCATTAATAGTATTCACGAAAGGTTCACTAACGTAAAGTTGTAAACGAACAAATATAACTGAACATAGATGAAAGAATATAAACGAACATAACCGAGCAAACACCAATTCAAGGTAAACATGAATATCAGTCTGTTGGGTCTAAAACACTAATAAAGCTAGACTAAATTATAATTTGTGATATTTTAATTTAACAAAACTAAATTAAATTGTAATGGGCTTAACAATTTAAATGAATACATAAACGAACAAAGTTAAAACAAATGTAAACTGATGAACATTAGCTGACGTAGCAAACATAAATGAACGGGCTAGACACGCGTTCATGTTCGTTCGTTTTACTAAATGAACAAAAAGTTTTGTTCATGTTCATTCATGTACTAATTAAATGAACTTCCTACTGAATGGTTCCCGAACGGTTCACTGAATGTTCGGTTCGTTTACAATCCTATAGGCAGGTGGCAATATCCAACCACTTTACTTATAAACAGGGTTTTATGGGTTGTGTTTTATCTTAAACGGTCATATGAAAACAGGGCAATTTTGTAAATGGTGCAGGTTCCTTCTACCAGCATCCTTGATTGTCATCAATGATATTGCTGCTTACATATTTGGCTTTTTCTTTGGAAAAACTCCATTGATTAAGTTATCCCCTAAAAAGACATGGGAGGGATTCATTGGTGCGTCAGTTACAACCATCATATCTGCCTTTGTGGTGAGCACAAACATGATATTTCATGTGAATTTGACTGATAAGTTGAGTTACTATGTTTTGATCATTCATTTGTGTGATCTTGATTTTCTACAGCTTGCTAATATTTTTGGTCGCTTCCAGTGGTTGACTTGCCCTAGAAAGGTGATATATCACTATCTTAATTCTTAACTAGCCTAAATATTATTATTATTATTATTATTATTATTATTATTGTTATTATTGTTACCTGTTTTTTTTTTTTTTTTTTTTTGGCTTGCGTAGATAATAACTTAACAGGATTGTGATTCAGGATCTATCAACTGGTTGGCTTCAGTGTGACCCTGATCCTCTATTCAAACCAGAAAACCTTCGCTTTACCTGGATGGCTTCCTGAATGGGTAATTAAGTAATTTTCAAGTTTAAGTATCCTTGTTTCATCTAACTATAGATATTACGGAAACAAGTCAAATGGGTTGAGCGGGCCAAAAGGGTTTAAATTAGTTATAAATGTACTCAAAAGATATAAATCTTTTAACTCGATTAAATATAGATTTTAAGTTATTAGTTTTAATGTTCATTGTATACTTTTGCAGTTTCCATGGACAGAGATTCAAATTCTGCCAGTGCAATGGCATGCATTAGGACTTGGACTTTTTGCTTCAATTATTGCACCTTTTGGTGGCTTCTTTGCTAGTGGTTTCAAAAGAGCTTTTAACATCAAGGTGCATACATACAGATATACCACTCAAATAGTAATTAGTTTTCATGAGTTTCTCAAATATTTAGCATTCATTTTGTTTTAGGATTTTGGCGATAGTATTCCTGGACATGGTGGGATGACAGACAGAATGGACTGCCAGGTCAGGAAAATGAAAATATTACTTTATTTCTTCAAATAAATCATGTCAAATAATTGACATAATGAAATGTTTGTTATTTTGAACTCCCGTAACTCGGGCCACAGATGGTGATGGCCGTGTTTGCATACATCTATCACCAATCATTTATTGTAGCTCAAAGTGTATCTCTTGGAATGATTTTAGACCAGGTATGTTGCCCTACCTTAACCGTCTTCTAAAACTGTTTCATTAAATCAAAATCTCGGGTTCAAGATTTTGAATTTTTTGTTTCAGATTGTAATGAATTTGTCATACGAAGAACAAAGAGAACTGTACTCGAAACTTGGACAGATCCTCAAGGACCGAGAGTTTGGAGAATCATGAATGAGATCATCACGGATTGACTAGTTATGCGAGTGAGTCATGAATGGGGTGTGTTTGTATTTTTTGTCCAGACTGTTGTGACTTGGATTATTTTTTAGAATTGTTAGACATGTACTTGTTGTACAGTGGTCAACTCCTTTGACTTTATGTTCTTTGGTTAGAACTATAAGCTTGTTGTAATCTACATATTGAAACATCATAAGTGCAAATAAGCTCATTATCTTTATGGTAGGTAAAATTAGAAAATAGCATAAATGGGACAAATGAGTTAACATTATAAAGTAGATGGCTAATAACATTTCATTTAGTTTTCATGATTGCCGATTGAGGTCATAAAAGAAACAATATGTTATGTGAGGTAACGTTAAAGATATTACAATTTGTTGTCATGATGACATATATATTAATTATATTCTTGTCTGTGTTACCACTCTGTTTTTTAATCTCACTAATTGAGATGTGTTTTTAATTAGGTTCTTGTTTAGAGCATTCTTAGCCTATTCCCTATATTGTTGTGAGAGAGTTTTGTAAATTTATTGTATGGTTATGAGTGGCTGTGAGTAAAGGAAAGATAAAATGTTATATAGAAAGTTAAATTTGAGGTTTTACTGTTAACATCGTATATTTTTTTAATATTTTCTGAAAGTATTGTAAGTGATGAAAGAGAAAAGATAATAATGAATGTATTATGTAATTGAATAGGAGAGAGAAAATACTGTGATTTTTTGTGTAATTGTATGATATATATAAATATATGGTAGGAAATTAGCTAGGAATGCTCTAATGTCTAATATTTCAAGCTCATTTAAAGTTAAAAATGTGCTAATTTGTTTTGTCAGCATTGATTTGTTGTGTTATGAAGTGATCATAAAGTTTTTTTTGTAATTGTTTCAAAGCTTATCAAGGTTTAATGTTGGTTTATGACCTGCATGTTGATAGGCATAACGGCTATTCTAAATTTTATGTGTTCTTAGCGAATTTGGTCTACATGTGCCCTCAAAACATATATGAAATTTCTTATTTTGGTTTATGGTTTTCTTTAAAAAATAAAAGCTTTTTAAATGATAATTTCTTATAAAGAAATGAATTATGGTTTGTGGTTAAACTTGTTTCTTGTGTTTGGTTATTGAATTGCGGAGGATGTTAAAATATGTAGTACAGTTCAATATCAAACACATATATTAGTCGAAGGGTAGACTAGAGTCAGGGTTTGCGACATGGGCTTATTAGTATTAATGGTTTCTTTGCATATATACTCTTATAACTTATTTTTTTTGAATGTATTAGATAAAACCTACAAGTTCACCAACCCGTTTGGTTGACCGTTTTTATCCATGTTTTTCAGGTCAAGAATAAATGTAAGTATGATTACGTGTAATAAGCTTTGAAGGGATGTTGAAGATTTAGAATAGTTTTGTAATGTAAAATATGGCTTAGAGCCCCCAATTTGTAACCGTTACGTTTTAGTATTATAATAAAATATGTGTGTGCGTGTGTTTATCTTTATAAGCATACGCGATGATATCTTGTTTCTTCACGCCTCATGTTTCCGTTTTAGCGGGGTGTGACATAATATATTAAAATCTAAATTAAAATTAATTTATACATTGAACCTTGAACTTTGAAATGTTTTATAATTGGAATAAAATTAATATGTTTGGTTTCAAATTATACACGAATTAATTTGAGAATTGCTTGAACATTAACACACGGAGTTTTATTAATTAATCGAAAATAACAGCAAACTAATGAACGGAAACTTCAATCGTCGGGAAATATTTTATTAATAATATTAATAATAAATAATAATAAAATACATCGGAACGACCCAACAGGTAGTGTTAACGAATTCAAATACAAATACGAATAGAAATAAAAATTGAAGAATGTCACAATACACTCAAATAATCATCTGACATGTATATATGTGTGTGTGTGTGTGTGTGTGTGTATTAACATAGAGCCATGTCACAAACATAGAAGGAAATTAGGTTGCTGATATGAAACATGAATGCCCGCCTCCATGACTCGTTATCCCCATCTAAACGATCCCATTTTTATTTTTCATTTGTAAAACATTTGATAAGAAAACTTTTGAAAAGCTCAAGAACTGACCATGACCCTATAACTTGAGCATTAATAACAATAATTAACAATTTACAACTTTGGCTTTCGTGCAAACTCAAGCTACTCTAAAGCAATAAACATTTTCATTTTTTTTATCACTTTTTCAAAACTAATACTTTTCGCGTCCCCACACTTAAACTTTACATTGTCCATAATATACATTTTCGTTTTAAAATCAAGTGTGTTACACAAGTACTTCATGCCGTTTCAACCAAAACATTTCTAACCAAAATAGGAAACCTAAACACGACATAACATAACCTAACTAAACCACTTCACCCCAAGATCTAGCAAAATTAAAATTGTTTTAACAACCAATGCAAAGGAAAGAAACACATGGACCTGATTTGAATCCCTCTTGTTGAACAGGCCCGCCTGATGAGTATTGTTACGTCCTTGGCCCGCACTCCTTGAACTATAATATGATGATCTATGCTCCAACTAGCTTGATTGACCCATCATGAACTTCTCCACACTTGGGATTTACTATGGTTGCTATAGACAAACAAAAATTAACACACAAAAAGGAAAAAGAAAAAAAAAACGAAATAAAGCAAAACAAAATAAAAGGCCGGGTTGCCTCCCGGTTAGTGTGAAGTTTTGTTAAGATCTTTAGCCGGACCGCTACCTCATGTTGCAATTAAGGTACGTGGTCTAATGGAGTGCTTACCTTCCTCCACCTCATTTGGTGTGCTTCTCCAGCACTCTGGTAACTTCTTCACGTTATTCCACCTAGGCCCAAAACACGCCAACCTTTTTTGTTCATTCTTGAACCCCGGTGGTTTCTTTACTTTCTCTTTCTTTGGTGGTTTCTTTTGCTTGTTTCATCCTTCTCCTTATTAACCACAATTTCCATCACAGTTTTGATGCCATCTGTTGAACTTACCAACTCCCCAATCTGAATCTCCACCACATTCAACTCTTCTTTCTCCTTCGCCCACTTCAACCTGCCAAACACACAATCTTCCTCTTTGGTGTCACCCTCGCTTGCACGAGGAAGACACTTGTTAGTAACGCGTGACCTAAAATATTTATTTTCAAAAGAATAATCATAATATATTTAAAATTAACTTACAGTTACCAAAGGTCATGCAAAATGTTTCGTCTGGGTAGTTGATCTGAGCATTTGATGTCGCCAAAACGGTCTCCCCAATATTACCCAGGTTTCTTCTTCCTCCTCTGATGGTTCATAATCAAGCACTAAGAAATTATCAGTGTAGTAAAAATACCCAACCTACATGTACTTCAACACCAATCAACTTCCCTAGGGGCGTCTTCATGAGAAATTCGCTACCACCAATGTGGTGTCAGCTTCTTGCAAGGGACCAAATAAGACTTATCATATATGCTTCCCAGTAGAACGCATACACTTGCACCAAAATAAAAAACTTCCTTGGTGGCCATGAACTCCCCCATCTGAATGGGAATAAGTGGTGTCCCTATTTCAACTTCTTCAACCGTGTCTTTCTCTTCATTATCTTCAATGGTGATGGCATTAACACGTGCATTTTTGGAATTGGATGAACTGCTGCTTTGTTGATTCGGGTTCTTCCTCGTGTCACTCGGGAGACGTCCAGAATCATTCCTTAGTTTGGCCTCCTCTTTTGCCACTCGACTAATCTGATTTTCTCTCACTACATTTGCCTATCTACAATCTCCTTATCCTTCCTGTACTCTTGCTGACCTTCCAGAAAAAATGTTATCAATGCATCTAACATGGTAGTCATGTCATCTTAACCTGATGACCCACTTTGTTTATTACCCTAATTATATCCATCCCGGTTAGTGTAACCTTGGCTATTATTATGCCGATACAAGCCCGTTTGGTAACCACTCGAATTATAGTTTTGCTGCTTCTGACCAGACTGGCAACTTGTTTTTGGTGAGTTTCCTTGAAAGTACTGGTTTGACTGGGTATTGGCATTCCTGCATCTAAAGTTAGGATGGTTTTTGAGGCCTGGATGATAGGTGTTTGAGTTTATGTTGTTGTTGTTATATCTCCTCTCATCCTAAATTAAGTTGACCTCTTCTTCATCATAAACAACCCCATCTGTAGTCAGATCATGCCTTAGCTCCCCACATTGTTCACAAATTAGGAATGTTTTTCCCATTTGGTTATTCAGTTTCGCATCAGTTACCGTTAACTTCTCTAGTTTCTTTTCCAATTGAGTCATTCGGTTTTCAGGCACAGTATTATCCACTACTTTTACCACTGACCTTTTTACCATCCTGTTTGACAGAGCTTGTCGTTTAGAGTTGATGACATGTCTTTCCAAATGCCTCCGGTCCACATTTTCATCATTAGTTAAGAATGATCCATTTGCGGTGGACTGAAGATTCCAAACATCATCATTCGAAAGACAGTCATGAAATGGCTTTCTCAATTCTCACTGAGCAATCCCGTGATATGGGAAGTTCTCAACAATAGCTTAAACCTTTGAAATGTCTCGTAAAAGGTTTCACCCGACTGTTGTTGAAAATTTCTGATGGAATTTCTTACCTTAGATGTTCTTTGAGCTGTGTAGTACTCATCTAGGAATTGTTTTTTTAAGTCATACCATGTACAAATGCTCACTGATGGTAATGATAAGAACCGTTGCTTGGCTGCACCCTTCAAACTAAACTGAAGCACTACTAACTTGACCTCATCTGATGTAAACCCATCACTATAGATGATGGCACAAATAGAGTTAAAATCACTCAGATGCAAATAAGGTTCTTCACTTTCCTTGCAATGAAATGCCGGTAACCCGGTCAAGCTAGGTTGTCTTATCGAAAAAGTTCGCCCATTCCTCATCGGGATGATCAGAAGAGGGTTGGTCGCCACTTGTGGAATATAAAGTGACTTCGAAACCCTTGGACCGGTGGTTGAATGCAGGCTCGGGGAAACCCATCTTCATAATCGTTAAATTGAGCTGGTGGTCCTCTGTTTATCGGTAATCTGGGTGCTTGTTGCTGTTGGTTATACTAGTACTGGTTCTTATTTTGTTGATGGTTCTGGTTTTGTCGAGGTGGTTGATTATTTTTCCGGTATTGATTCTGGTTCTGCGGATGAAATTCCCACTGATCATCTTCATTATCCTCTTCATCTTCGTCCTCATTAAACTCATTCCATTCATCCCCCTCCTTCCATTCATCAACCCTCTACATTCTCGGACCATCCCAATTTCCGTTATTTTTGAATCCACTTAATCTTAATGAAAAATTGGAGATGATCTTGTAGATCTGTTATCTTGATGCTCAAAATTGGGAAAATCATGAGTTGCATTTTGATTAACTGGTGGTCTTGGAATCCAGTTACTAGCTCGACATTGGCTTTGATTTGGATTTTGGTGTTGGTTATTTGGGGGAGGTGGTGGCATCCTTTGGTTAAATGGGTGTTTATGGTTTTGTGGGTAATTTTCAGGTTCGTCTTGATCATTGCGGACCCCATGGTGTTCGTTTTGACTCAAGCCTGCTATTCTCTGAGCTACTCAGTTTCTTTTTGCGGTTTTTTAAATTTTTGAGTCAAGGAAAAGAGGCTCCTTGTTCTTTGATTTCCTAGTCTGTATGCACTTGAAAGACTACCTGCACACAAAACAAAGAAACTTCATGTAAAACTAACAAAAATGAAAACGAAAAGAAATTACAGAAAGTAAACAAAAATGGTTGGTGCATATTCGTTGTGACAACAGCTTAATAGATATAGGTTGCGCTTGTTTATAATGTAAGTGGTTATATTATGTTAATGTTTTATAGTTAGGCGAACTTGAGTGGGCCAGCGAACTTGTTAAGCGAACTTAACAGGTTTGGCTAGACCAAAGCGCAGGCCCAAGCCCAGCGAACATGTCATGTATATAAATTACATATTATGTAGGGTTTTTGGTTATACATAAAAAATATCAAAGCCACCGATTTCGTTCTAGGAGTTGGTTGTGTTTTCCATAGACGAACATACCGTGTTCGTGATTGGCGTTCTAGTATTGATTGTAATAGTCGCTATAATCAATAAAAGAAGAGAATACTGAAAGTGATCGTGTTCATGTTCTTATTATACTCATTATTACTCGTTGTTGTTAATCAAGGGGATTCCGCACCCTTGATAGATCGATTCAGTCTTGCCAAGATCCGGCTAGGGAACTACAAAAATATTGAACTAGCCCTTTACGCTTTGATTCCCCGGAAATGACGGTATTTTTTATGTAGATGTCGTGCTCTAATAAAAAACAAAGTAATTAATATCTTAATCACCTATAATTAGTATGAGTAAGTAAGTTCGTCTCTATAAGGAATCAATGGAAAGTGCAATTCATGTTGTTTGTTTACTAATTAGTTATACTATGTGGGCAAGCAATGTCAAGCAGTTTAAATGATTTTTTTGTAAAACTATTTGAGAAAATGGTGGCAACACTTCAGGTTCAGGTAATGTAATAAACTAAACAATTATAACTTCTATCAGATGGATGACATGACTTGTCAGTTTAGATCGATAAGTAATTACTAGACACGGTAGTTTGATCGTGATGATTCACAGAACCTAATCCGTTGAATTAACACAATGGAACTCAGTCTACCTAATTACCAATTCGTTAGTATAAAACTCCTCATAAATCAATGATTAAAGGTAAATGGTTCATGACTATAAGAACTTAATTCTGAATGTTTATGAACACAAAGTAATCAATTAATGATATACGGGAATCCTAAAAAATCAACTGTTTAATCAACTCAAATAAACTTAAAGGTTTAATTAAACGAAAACCTAATCAAAACTCAATCCACACACATAGATAGAAATCACAAAATCTTAAGTTCATACAAAACCTTACATCTGAAGTGGCCACAAAAGGTTTAGCCTTACCTATGCATCATGATTAGCTTGATTGTTGGTTGGAATCTTGAATTCATGGAAGATATAATGATCTGGAGGTGTTGGTTTGAAGAAGAATAGCTCCAAAATCGTCCAAAGCTGCTACCTGCTAGGGTATGAAGACATTAAGACCTATGGTGAAACCGGACCTTGAATATAGAATAAAACTGACAAAATCCAATTTCACGCATCCAGTGTGCCATAAGCTACAGCCCTGCCGTAAGCTACAGTGGTCAAAGTGTCCTTACGACATTCAACCTCTAGTTTATGGTGTTCTTTTATGCCCATCCAAGACCGTAAGTTATGGTAGGGTCGTAAGCTATATCAATCCCTTCACTCAAATATTTTTTTTTTTCATTTTCTGGATGCACATAAGTCGTTATGATCCCCCAGTTGCTTTCCTTCATCTTCTCTTTGTAGGGTAAATATAATACGCTTACCTATTAGATAGTATTTCAATTTAACTTGTCATTTCATTTAGCTTTCGCTTAATTATTGTATAGGCATGATGCCCTTTTGGTTCTAACAAGCCCAATGGGCAAGTCCGTTTGGGTCCATTAATGGAAAATCTATGAGGCATGAAGTTCCCTACAAAAGGGACACTATTCACCCCATAACCTCTTTGGACATCTTGAGCACACTCTTAACTTTCTCTCTCTTTCTCTTTCTCTCTCTCTCTACGGTTTGCGAAAACTCGATCCAAGATCCGAGTGTTATTGGTGATTTCCGTTCACCTTTAGCACGGATTGATCTGAAACATTGTTGGGAGATCCATCCAGGAATCTACAGGCTTCACTCTTCACCATCTTGAATGCTCCAAAGTTAGCTCCTTTAAGCTCCGAACACCTTCAATCATAAAAGCAATCAAAGTAATCATGTTCGATATAAGCAAACTAAATTATACGATATTAAACATTAAAACCGATTCTTTACCCACTCATCACCCATTACCCACACAAACAAACAAAAACCCACTATTCTTCTTCATTCCCTACATGCAACAATGGAACAAACCAACAACAAAAATTTTATAACGAGAAAAAAAAAAGTGAATTAAATGTTGAATGGCCAAACAAATGCTATCGGGTATTAGCACCCGGAAACACTACCCATAAAGGAGTTTCGGGGTGGGTGGCGATATGTACCATGAGCAGGCCTGTTCAAAAATGGATATCCGAATCTTTCGGATAGTGAAAAAAAATCACTATCCGAATCCGAATCTGAATCCGAAATTTCGGATATCCGAAAAAACAAACAAACCTACTTTAATAATAAAACCAATACATCATCTCATAAATTCAAGTTTCCAAATCCGACAAACCAAACATAAAACAACCAAATAACACACAATTCATTCCATAATCCAACAAACCAAACATAAACCAAAGCATAAAACAAGCAAATAACAAATCAGTACTTGAAAAGTGTGGAAGATGATTTGAGTCTGGTCTGACAAAGAGGGTGGAGCCGTGGAGGAGCGTTTGAGTCTAGTCTGACAAAGAGGGTGGAGGGCCGATGGAGGAGGGTAGACAGCCGGAGGAGGTGGACGGACGGAGGAGGAGGCGATCTAGGGTTTGAAAAATACAAGAGTAGTCAAGAATGAAAAGAGGCATATATTATGATTTATGAAAATAGATATGGGGATTTGTAATATAAAATAAAAATAAAAAATATTAAAATTATAATATTGGATAGTTCGGATATCCGAACTATCCGAAAAATCTAAAAACTGATATCCGAATCCGAATCCGAATTTTCAGATATCCGGATTCGGATATCCGAATTTTCGGATATCTGAAAAATCGGATAGTTCAGATTCGGATAGTCGGATACAGATTCGGATAGTTTTGAGTACTCATGGTACCCGAGACCTTTACTCGCAGCCCACCACCTCCACCCTAACAAATTAACATTATTAAATTTTATAGGTTTAAATAATACAATATATTGTTCATAAGGGAGTTACTCGAGCCAAATCAACTCGAATTAATACAATATATTGTTCATAAGGGAGTTACTCGAGCCAAATCAACTCTAATTTTTATACGAGTGTTCTATCTTCGGGTTGAACTTGGCTCTTTTACTGAAGCTCAGCCATCTCAAGCCAACTAACAAGTTAATAACATATACGAGTTTTCGAAGTACACGTTTAAAAAACCCGATATTTAGTTATGATGAGATCTTGGAAAAAGTTGGAACGTACATTTATAGAAGATAGTGAGTTTGATTTTTGTTTATGATGGAAGAGTTAAGAAAAATTATCAGTTTGATGAATACGGTCAAAATACATGATGAGTTTGAGATTCAACGTACATAGACATGCTTTGAAGGTTCAAAGAACCTGGTCATCCTTTTGTATCACGGTTTTGGTTTTCCACTTCTCAAGTTCAATTAACTAGCAAACAAATAAGACAAAATTGCTAGACTTCTAGAACTGTGAACTTCTTCACCTACTACTTAATTAGACACTTTAGATAGGATGAAGATTACTTTTAATCACGCATTTATCATGTATTCCTAACCGTCTTGGATCAAATATGTTTTCAGTCCTCCATCAACAAATTTTAGAAATTATCATTACAAGCTTTTAAGGTTGTCAATAAGCCAGTCCAAGGGTCCTTCTTAGAGCTCAAGCTATCTATCTAAAGATTGAAATCGACCCGCTTATTATTTATTGAATATTTAGTTATTTTTTATATACACAACTATTTATATGCATAATTATAACAGTAATTATTTATTGAATCTATGTTTTGTACATATTATATCATCAATTTTTTCTCCATGGAATGTATGTTTGCGAGCTTTAGATGTTACTTTTTAAAATACAACCATTTTAGAAAAAAAAAAGAAAAAAGTTAAGTTACCAAAACTCCCTTCTACTTCACAAAAACTGGTATTGTTCGTCATCTTTTTTCAAAGAACTAACACCTATCCCAGAACCAAGAACCTCCTTCAACTGGTATGTCCTAATTACTCACGCTTCCAGAACTTCCAAACATGCATGTAGCAAACAAACACACTGCACACATATATACATACATATAAAGAGTTGGTTTAAGTAGAAAGCATATTTTGTCTGAGTAGCTTGATAAGCAAGTAGACGACACGTACATGATTGGGATTACATTGGGCGCGAGTGGTATTTGCGACCGCTCATATACATGGATTTTTGGCAAGCATTACAACATCGTTAGTTAAGTCGTTAAAACCACACATATTTAACGCATAATACACTATTTAGGCCCACACAACATAAAATTGTGATAAGTGCACGATATAGATGGTATGATCGTACGGTTATATAGCACAATGGTATTGTACATTTTAAATGTCATTAAATCAATATTATACGCTCATTAAAGTTAAAAAATTTCTTGATATTTTGGTATAAATATTTTTTAAGAATAAAGAAATATATATAATGTATTTTGAGGTAAAAAAAAGCAGGTAACATTGATATTATTATATTAAGAAACTTGGTAAAGGCAAAAATACAAAGGAAGTAACAAACAAGAAATGCAAGAAAGATTTATGGTCATACAAAAAATAAAAAATAAAAAACAAAAAAATTCAAAAAAAAAAAACAATAAAAAAATCATAAATCAAGATATAAATAAAAAATGAAAAAAAAAATAAAAACTCGAAAGTTTCCTCCGTCATTCTCATTCCAAAAAAAAAAACCGACGAAAAGAAACAATGCCGAGACCAAAGACACAATAGATCGCAAAATATAAAACAATGTCAAACAAAATTTAACACAATGCTGTGTAATATAGCACAATATCAAGAAAAAAAGACACAATTTCAAGTAAAAAAGATACAATCAATGACGAAAATAAGTATAAAACACAATGATCTTTTCCCTCAACATGGTTTTGTTTTTAACGAGGAAGACGATGAAAACATTTTTATGTTTTTTACTTTTTTCATTTTTTATTAAATTATGAGTTATAATTTTTTTTATTATTTTTTTATAGTTGTTTTAAGGGTTTTTTTTATATTGCTATAAATCCTTTTAACCCTTCTCATGTTTGTCGCTCTTCGTAGAATAACTTAACCATAACAAAATCAACCACTATCATTGATGCCGTCCTATCTTTGGTTAAGACAAGTAATGACAATTTTACAGGTATATAAAAGCTTAATATGTTGACTAGAGGATTGTGTGTATAATTAGTAAATTTGATTTGTTTTTTCAAGTTTTAATTTGAAAGCACGAAATCATAATCAAATCTCCTAAAAATTTTCAATATCACAACTTTTTAACAAAACCAACCCTCAAAATCACATACACTGGGTGAATCAAAAGGAAATATCTGGAGGATCTTTGCGCATTCCATCACCAAATTAGAAAAGTAGAGACATCCCTTTTGTATATAAAACGGATAAAAGAAACATAAAAAGGTTAATTAAAAGACTAAGTAAACAAATAAAACTGTTTTCAATATACAAAGAATGTTTTTTCTTAAAATTGGAACACAAAATATTTAAAAAGAAAAATCAAAACAATCAGGGGTTTACTAACTTAGTAAGAAAAAAAGGGTTTTGGGTATCTTTCCCATTGAATGACCCTAGACGAGAAAATGTCCACATTCATTTAAATCCATACGTATTTAGTCTATAGAGCATATTCATTCGCACGTACACATCTTCTCTCACTCACTCTATATATATTTATATATCACCATTCACCGTAGTGTCAACACCCTTGCACACCCTCTACGGCCGCCAATCTCTTTTATCTCATGTCAACATTTTTAAATCACTTTTAGGCATTCCGGTCATATATTTATAAATCCCAAAATCTTTGAACCTTATCATATTTGTGTCGAATCATTGAAAAATGGGGAGGTTTTGGAGAATGGCAGAAGCATTTGAGGTGGCGGCAAAGGTTAAAGATTGTGACAGCAGCAGCGGCAGCGAACACTCGCCCGAGACAATGATGGATTTGTCTGATTTGGTAAACTCGTTTATAGAGAACGGTAATGGTTTTGCCATTAAAGATTTTGATATGCAGATTAATGAAGAATCCGGTTCAGATGGAATCGATGATGATATGAAGGAGATGAAGGAATCATTAAAGAAATTGCTTCGAGTTGAAAATGATGATGATGATGTGAGATCAAACTTGATATTAAATGTCGAAAAAGCGATAAAAGATAGCTCGACACCACAAACTTTAGGGTTTAATAAAAGACAAGTTATGGCTCGTCTTCGCGACCTAGATCTTGATGCTGGTACGGTTCTGATACCACATTTTCTTTATCTATATATTGTTAATCACCTATATATATTAATAGAAATATACTACCATAACTTATAATATAAAATTAATCAAGTCATATCTTTTTTTATATGATAAAGATAATTGCAATATAAAAACTCTTAACTAATATATTCTATATGACATAGGACTTTGCAAATCAAAGTGGGAAAAGAAAGGGCGGCTTCTAGCTGGCGACCATGAATACATTGATGTTAACATTTGCCAGGCTCGTTACATAATTATCATATCTTTGTTAGATGAGTTCGAGATAGCTAGGCCCACAACTACCTATGCTTCTTTGCTCAAGATTCTTCCCCGAACGGTAGTTTTGAAAGTCGGAGATTTTAAAGAGATAGTGAGGATAATGTCTAGAGCCATAAAGAAGTCGATGAGCCAGATGAAAATGCAGGTGCCACCATGGAGACGAAGGGAGTATGTTCTGGCGAAATGGTTTGGGTCTTACAAACGAACCACAAATGATTTTCCGTCTAAAAAGACACCAGATGTGAACGTGATCAACAAGAAAAGTATCGGGTTTGTATCGATTCCTGATATTTGTTTCAGTAGACGTGAAGAGCAAGTTGCTAGGAAGGATTTTGGCTATAAAATGGGGAATTTAGCCATGGCCATGAATGGAGCAAGCTAAGATATTTTTTGCTCTTTTAGTAGTTATTTTGCTAAATTGTAGTCAAATTATGCAATTGTTTTGATTTTTGGGTGAATCATATATATATCATTGTAAATATTCATGTGAATCATGTGAATCTCATTTTTATTTGTAGTCCCTTAAAAGTTTCTTCTAGTTCATTTTAGTAATTACTTGCTAAAAAGCTAAATGCTTTTTTTTTCTTGAATATCAATTTAAAAACTCAACGTAATGGTGAAGTAAGCATTTGCTTTATAATCCCCACGAATGTGTAAGTAACTGGTTGGTATAAAGTGTAGACAGAAGGAAATAAAAGAAAATTTTAAATAGTAGATTTTGATTACTAACTTGGATTGCACGTTTTATGATGTAGGATAGAAATCTACCATGCATGGTTCTCACAACAAAATTTTACAAATCACAAGTTATTGAAATATCTCAAAAAATATTAACTGAATTATAAAGCATATTACTATTACTAATAAGTATAAAAAAAAACTTTGGTGTCGCTAAGTCTCATTGGGCTACTTTGCGGCACCTTATTGGTCCGCGACATTTTGGTTTTGGTTTTCTTTTTTAATTCTGGTACCTTAACAAACGTAAGGAAAACCGACCGAACGTCAGTTTTGTTTTTGTCTTAGTTCCTATACCGTAACAAACGTGATCGAATCCGACCAAATTCGTGTGGACCCACCATGTTTTGTTTTAATTCTGGTATCGTGACGAACATAACGAAAACCGTCCGAATGCCAATTTTGTTTTTGTTTTGGTTCCGATATCGTAATGAACGTGATGAAAACCAACAGACTTCGTGCGACTTACCACCTCAACACCTGGGACCGACAACGCTTATGTTTATCGTCCTAGGTTTTACCAACCTGTCCCGGCGTAACGCGCCGATTAGTACCACTAGTTATCAATATTAGAGATTAGAGACACATCCAATTCATGCTATTATTATTAATTGTATATTTTAAATATGTATTTTCTAGTAAAAGTTATAATTAAATTGCTAGTCAAAATCATACTCAAAAGTACTGTTATTAGACTCATTATACGCTAGGCTAGGTTATGTTTTTCTACATGGTGTATATATATATAGCATAAGTTGTGAATACAGAACAAAGTTAACCATTTATGGTATAAGAGCATTTTTATCCAACCCCTTTATTATATGAGGGATATTTTTATAATTTAGAGAGTGATTCAGGGTGTTATAAGTGAAGAGTTTTTATATTTTAGAAAAAGTAGTGATTTTTCTGTATATTTGAAAAGTTATTGCTCATCCCCTATAATTTTTTAATATATTTTGAAAGTGGTTGTGAGTGAAGGAAAGAGAAAATGGAATTATAAAAGGTATAAAAAGTATTATTTAATTGCAATAAAGAGAGAAAATAAAGTGAGTTTTAGTGTAATTTTTGGTTTTGAGATAAAGGGTGGGATGAGAATGCTCTAAGAGCAGTTGTAATGAAAATAATCAGCCATAGGCACGTCACCCACCACCCCTAAATTTTTTTTCTGACTATTTCGATCCCCTAAATCCAGGGTTGGCTCCGAGAAAGCAAAAAAAATTTTAGGCCGAAGGCGAAAATTTTTTTGAGCCTTAAGTAAAAAAAGCATTTTGTTAGGTTTAAACAGTCTAATTTCTATATAGGCTTACTTGGTTATAATTTGGGTTATGTAAAATACTTTTGTATAAAAAAAGATTAAACATGTCTCAAGTGAGGATAGAAACCACAACCTCTTGATTGTGAGTAATACGCATTTGCCACTAGACCAAGCAAGTGATTATGTAATTGTGTTTAAACATTAAATATACATATTGTTTTTAATGAAAGTACATATATTTTTTTCAAAAAAAAAAAAATTCGGGCCTAGCAGGGTGTCGGGCCTGTGGCCGTCAACCACCCAGCCACACCCATGGGCCGGCCCTGCCCAAATCCAGATCCTTGTTTAGGGTCTCGATCTAAACAAGTATATATATATATATATATATATATGGCAAAACTCCTGTTTTGGGTAAAAATCAACAAATGTAATTTCGTAACCAAATTAGTAAGTGAGGTTTAGGTGCTTGATAGAAATGAACGTAAATGCAATGACACAAGGATTTGTTGCGAGGAAAAACCCGTTATCCTGAGGATAACAAGAAAAAAACCTCGGGCGGTGAAAACTATCACCACCAGTTTATTAATAATTGAAAAACGTTACAAATGTTTGGAGCTTTCTTCTCTAGATCGTGTTTACAGAGGAATGCTATAGCTAGAGTGTAGGTTGTGTGTCCTATATGATCTAAACAGCTCCTATTTATAGTTACAAGAAGGATCACTAGATAATAACTAGCAATAAAGAGCATTAATTGTCCTGATTATGATCTTGGAGCGGTTATGGCTTGCATATCATTGTTATAAACGAGTTGTAACTCCCTCCAACGTCTACAATCTTTAATACTTTTTTAATTGTTGACCGTTTCTTGTCGTTTGGAGGATAAT
The DNA here is from genome assembly GCF_021521415.1 of Bidens hawaiensis. Taxonomy (NCBI): domain Eukaryota; kingdom Viridiplantae; phylum Streptophyta; class Magnoliopsida; order Asterales; family Asteraceae; genus Bidens; species Bidens hawaiensis. The sequence continues at coordinate 735,027 of NW_027491624.1, read as the reverse complement.
GCATCCTGAAGTTATCCTGAATATACCGCATTTCAGGATACCAAAAATCCCATGTATAACAGTTGCTTAGTGGTCTGAATCTTTAGGAGATCATGTGAAGTTGTATGACCTGGTAAACATCAAAGAAAGGCGGTTGAACTGTTAGTATAACGATATATTAAAGATACCTGTTGCTTGGGAGGATACTGTATCCTGAAGTTATCCTGAACATATCCTTTACTTAGGATACTAAAAATCCGAGCCCTAACAATTGTCCCCAAAATTAACGGCTGTAAAAGGTGGTTTACAGCTGTTGATTTTTTGAATCTCGAATTCTTCACCCGATCATTATCCAGGTAAATTTCTTTCTCTTTGCTCTTCATCTTCAATCACCATGAGTAAAAAACTCAAGCTTTCCGTCATCAAGTCCAGGCTTAGGAGACTAAGGCTGCTGGGTTGGAGACTCTCTTTTGGGACGTAACTTCTTGGAAGAAGGTGTTGGCGGAGTTGACTGGAGAGAGCATGGAGGAAGCGGGCCCGAACCGAGCGAAGAAGGTAGCGGAGAAGGCTGTGGAGGTGGCGATCAAGGATGCAGTGAACACGATTGGTTATGAAGCACAACTGGGCAATGAAGGCGAAAAAGACAAGGTCTGAGCCCAGTTTTTTAAGTATGTTTGTTTGTGGTTTTGATGTTGGTTTGTAATGGCTTGTTGAACAATTTACTTTTCTGTCTTTTAACAAGGATTCTTTAGGATATATGGGTGGAGGGATCTTGATTTTTCAAGACGAAACCCATGTTATCTTGATTTTTTGAACATCTAGTAATGCTTGGGTGGAAGGATTTTCCACTTATTGAAGATGAAGCCCTTGCATTGTCTTTTTATCCATCTGCACTTAATGTTAGTAACAACATAACCTTTTGGTTTTTACATTGTGTTATATTTGTCATTTTGAATAACTTGTCTGAGTATGTTTTGGTTAGGATATATCTATGAAATATTAATTATCTTGAGGATAATGTATCCTAGACACATTTCTTGAATTCATCCTACTTCAGAATAAAATACTTTAAAGATTATATCTTTATAAAATATGTTTTGGATCTTTATTACGTATTAAGACAAAACATCTTTAAGGACAATGTATCCTTAAATCTTGTGTATATGTGAATCGTCACAATTGAACCAAAAGATTAAATTTTGAAAGACAAAAATATGTAAAAAGACTAGGTGTAAACTAAACCACAATATTATGTCTTGAAAGACAAAACATGTAAAAAAGACTAAGTGTAAAGAGTACCTTTGTAGAGAACATTTATAAACTTAATAAGCTTACTTATGATGTCCCCAGCTATTGACCCTTTTCCATATCATGCCTTTGGATTTTGCTAAGTTAAGCACAACTTAGTGATATTTTTACACTTAGCGATCTAGCCGATCTTCGATCTGTCAAAACAAAGTTAGATAGTTCGGGCGATAAAGCCTTATTACTGGCGATAAAGCCTTTTTACTGGCGACAAGGCCTTTATTTGAGAGACATGAAAATGTCTAAACCTTAGATAAACTGGGGAAAGTCCCAAACGTGAGGGCATGAAAATGCCGAGACTTTAGATAACATGAAAATGTTATAAACCGTATGCGTGCCACGTCTGCCACTTATCTTAAGGATCCGGTATATAGCCAACAACAAACGGATTATCAACTTTTCTGGTCCGCTTGTCTCGAACTATATCCGAATCATCGTGCGCTCCAAGCGGCGTTAGAAAGGTGAAGACCTTTAAACCTTAGGAGATATTAGGGATATCATGTTCATGTGGGAGGTGATCAGCCTCTAGTGGTTGTTAAGATAACATATCCTTGGGATAACTGCAAAACACTAAACTTATACTGAGCGGTTGGTGTTAGCTTGGCTAACACCCCTCCGATGCAGTAAACTAGATTTAGAGATAATAACAGAAATATGTAAAAATAGATAAGGGGACATACCTTTATCATGAGGATACGAACATACCAGTTAAGGAAACTAACAAAAATATGCCTTAAGGTGGATAGCATTCCAAGCTCTTGGTATTGGATCACCTTCCATAGTGATTAACCTGTAGGCCCCTTTTCCTGCTTCTGAATCAATCAAGTAAGGACCTTCCCACTTTGGAGCTAGCTTTCCATCTGCTGGGTTAGTGGTATTTTGAAATGCTTTTCTTAACACCATATCTCCTACTTGGAATCTTCGAATTCTTATATTCTTGTTGTAGGACTTGGCTATTCTTTGTTGGTATGCTGTAATTCTGATCCTGGCGAGATCTTTGAGTTCTTCAATGGTATCCAGGTCTTCAGTAAGGCTTTGGTTGTTGGACTCAGTATCTTGGATGCTGGTTCTTGCTGTGGGGATCACCATTTCTGTAGGGATAACAGCTTCGGCCCCAAACACCAAAGAGAAAGGTGTTTGTCCTGTTGCATTTTTTGAAATGGTCCTATCAGCCCAAAGAACAAATGGTAGTTCTTCAACCCATTTTACCTTCTTGGAACCCAATTTCTTCTTCAAATTGTTGATGATGATCTTGTTACTAGATTCTTCTTGACTATTAGCTTGAGGATGTACTGGAGTCGAAGTCACCATCTTGATTCCCCAACTTTCAAAAAAGCCGATTGTTCTACTACCGATGAACTGTGATCCATTGTCACAAACAATCTCTGCCGGGATACCAAATCTTGCCAGGATACTACGTTTGATGAATGAGATCACATCATTTTCTTTAACTTGGACAAATGCCTTTGCTTCGATCGACTTGGAGAAGTAATCTGTCATGGCAAGCAAAGACTTTTCCACCAGGAGCCTTAGGCAGCTTTCCCACAATATCCATTCCCCATTTCATAAACGGCCACATGGATATGATAGGATATAATGGTTCAACTGGTTGATGTAAGATGTTGTTGTGTCTTTGACAAGCATCACATTTTTTGAAGAAGTTCATTGCGTCCTTCTTCATTGTTGGCCAGAAGTAACCTGTCCTCAGTATCTTGGATACTAAGGCTCTGCCCCCAGTGTGGTTTCCACAATCACCTTCATGTATATCCTTGAGAACTTCTTGTGCTTCTTGATATTCCAAGCATCTCAAGTATGGACCTGCAAGTGATTTTCTATACAACACATCATTTACGATAATATACTGAGTTACCTTCATTCGGAATGCTCTGGGATTTTCTCTTTCTAGGATCATGTTATCCTAAAGATATCGTATTATGGGACTGGTCGAGGATATTGGATTGTCTTCAGGTAACGAAGTCTCCATGACTTCATGGTTCTCCTTTGTTGCTGGAGTCAAGATATGAACAATGGGTATCTTGATATCGTCTAGTATCTTGAGAGCTGATGCTAAATTTGCTAAGGCATCTGCTTCAGTGTTCTCTTCCCTTGGTACATGTACTATATCAAATGTTTCGAAACACATAGCTAATTTCTTAACTATTTCTAAATATTTTTCTAAGTTTTCTGCATTCACTGCATAAGAGCCATTAAAATGGTTAGCTAGTAACAAAAAATCAACATAAACTTGAAGATACCTGACCTTCATATCCTTAGCTAATTGCAAACCAGCTATTAAGGCTTCATATTCAGCCTCATTATTAGTAGCCTAAAATTCACAGGATATGGATAGAGGTATAATGTCCCCCTATGGCGATTTTAGCAGGATACCAAGACCTATTCCTCTTATGTTGGAGGCACCATCTATATGCAAGGTCCAACTTTCCTTGATCTCTAATTGGTGAACTTCTTTTTCCACTTCTTCGAGTATATCCTGGCTAAAATAAGCCACAAAGTCGGCATGTGCCTGTGATTTGATGGTTGTCCTTGGTTCATACAGTATATCGTATGCACTAAGTTTCACAGCCCATTTTGTCATCCTTCCTGACATTTCTGGTTTTCTCAAAACAGCCTTAATAGGATAGTAAGTTTTTACATGGATAACATGAGTTTCAAAATAATGTCTTAATTTAGTAGAAGCCATTATAAGTGCTAAAATTAACTTTTCAAGATAAGAATACCTGGATTCAGCATCTAGTAGGCTTTTACTTATATAATATATTGGATGTTGTTGACCTTCATGATCTTTGACCAAGACAGCACTTATTGCACTACCAGAAACGGCTAAGTACAAGGATAATGGTTCACCATCAACTGGCTTCATCAGGAGTGGCGCTGAGGATAAGTATTCCTTCAAGGATATCAGAGCTCTTTCTTGCTTCTCTCCCCATTCGAATTTTTGATTCTTCCTCAGGATATCATAGAAGTCTTTACACTTATCTGAAGATCTTAAGATGAATCTGTTGAGAGCAACAATTCTTCCGGTCAATCTTTGGACATCTTTGACGTTCCTTGGTGATTTGATATCCAGGATGGCCTTAATTTGCTCAGGGCTTGCTTCTATTCCTCTTTTGGTGACCATGTATCCAAGGAATTTTCCAGCTTTAACCCTAAAATGACACCTGGCTGGATTCAACTTCATGTTGTATTCATCCAGGATGTCAAATGTTGTTGCCAAGTCTTTGAGATGATCCTCAGCCCTCCTTGACTTTACCACCATGTCATCGATGTAGACTTCCATCGTGTCCCCCAGTTGGTCTTTGAATATCATGTTGACCAGCCTTTGGTATGTTGCACCTGCATTTTTTTAATCCAAAAGGCATTGTCGTATAACAGTATATACCTGTGGGGGTCATGAAGGCTGTGTCTTCTTGATCTGAAGGCTCCATTTGAATTTGTTGAAATCCTGAGGATGCATTCATGAAGGTTAGCAGTTCATGACCAGCAGTTGCATCCACCATTGAATCAATGTGTGGGAGTGGAAATAGGTCTTTTGGATAGGCCTTATTCAGGTCTGTGAAGTCCACACACACTCTCCACTTTCCATTATTTTTTTGGACTACTACTAGATTGGCTAACCATCTAGTAGTGGACTTCTCTTATCATTTTGGTCTTGAGCAGCTTCTGCACTTCTTCTTGTATGATAACGTTTCTCTCAGGAGCAAACTTCCTTCGCTTTTGATGTACCGGCCTGAAAGATTTATCTATACCAAGTTTATGAGTAATTATGGACTTAGAGATACCTGTCATATCTTCATGTTTCCAGGCGAAGGTAGAGGCTCTTTTCTTTAAGAAGGATACCAATCTTTGTTCGATATCCTCAGGCATACCTGATCCTAACAATACTTTGATCTCGGCATCCTGAGAATCTGAGGATACTTCCTTCACTTCTTGGTCTCTAGCCTACAGGACCTTCCCTGATTGTTTCTGTAATTGCTATGCCTGAGTGGGCTTTGTAGTCCACTTCATTGATGATGCATAACAATCTTTTGCGTCTTGCTGATCGCTTTCAATCTTGATAACTCCCCACAGACTTGGTAGTTTCACGCATTGATGATAGGTTGATTGTACTGCCTTCATGCTGTGGATCCATGGCCTGCCTAATATCACATTACAACAAGATAAAGAGTCAATAACACAAAACTTTTGTAGGGAGTTAGTTCCCTTAATATATATGGGAAGTTTAATTTCTCCCAATGTGTTTTTGGTTTTGCCACTGAATCCCACAAGAACTGAGGACTTTGTGATAATCTCCGTTTCCGGGATATCCATTTTCTTCAATGCATCCATCTGGATAATGTTCACAGAGCTTCCTCCATCAACGAGTATCATCGATCTTCCTCATCGAAGGAGATGATTCTTTGAGTTGTCAACGTGGAAGTACGGAGAAGTCTTTCTCCATTGTCCATCTTCGTTTCTTTGGAACGCTTCTTAGCTTATGAATACGAGGTTCCACAAATGTCCGATCCTCCCGAGATTAAGGATACAACCTTGGCTCCTGGTGGTGGAGAAGGTGCCCTTTCAGGTATCTTGACAGAATCCTGACTTTTGTTCTTGGTTCTTCCAAATAGTTCCTTCAGGTGTCCTTTGCTAAGAATGTATCCTATCTCCATCCGAAGTGCTATACAATCATCAGTGCGATTGTCAAAGTCTTCATGGTATGCACACCATTTAGACTTGTCTTTGCTGGATCCGGGCTTCTCATTTTTCTTGGGCCATCTGGCCTTGTCACCTAAATCCTGCATGGCACATTTTACACCACCAATATCAATATTAAAACAATATTCGGAGATTTTAGGATACTCTTCATCGTCTTCATTTTCATCCACGGCGTTTATCCTGGAGGTATCTTGTTTGGAATAAGGCTTGGGCCTAGAGAATTTCTGTGGAGGGTCTGACTTCCTGTTGGTAGACTCATACTTCGGGATAACCAAACTTCCATGAGCCTTTTTATCATCCTCTAGCCGTATGTATCTTAATGCATTGTTTCTGACTGCATCAAGATTCCTGCATGGAGTCATGACAAGATCGTCATAGAAGGATGAATCCTTCTTTAACCCCATCTTGAGAGCTTCAACAGCAGCCGCCATGTCAAGGTTGGGGATATCCAAAGCTTCCCTGTTAAATCTATTTATGTAATCCCTTAGGGATTCATTATTAGGTTGAACAATTCTATATAAGTCACCTGTCATTTTCTCAAAAGATCTACTACAAGAAAATTGATTATTGAATAAGTTAATCAAATGAGCAAAGGAAGTAATAGTATTGGAAGGAATACTTAATAACCATTTGAGGGCCGGCCCCGTTAGTGTTGAACCAAATCCCTTACATAAACAGGCTTTTTTGATTTCAGCGGGAATTGGGTTAACCTCTATCCTCTCTCTGTATTGAGCTACGTGTTCCTCAGGATCCATCATACAGTTTCATGCTGGGTGTCTGGAATTTCCTAGGGATCTCCACGTTGCATATAGGCCAAGTGAACCTGGATAATCTGTGACTGCCTACCGGAACTTCAGCGATGGGACGGATTATCCTTAGGATATTGGAAATCATATCCTTCATTTTCTGCAATTCCCTGGCTATCTCGGGAGATATCCCCTTATCCTGCACAGATCCACGGTTAGTGTATAAATTAGCATTAAGTAAACTGTTATCGGGATCGTGGTTAGATCTCTGGTATCCTGAGCCTTAACAGCTAGTTCCTCCATTGAGGGTATCCTCAGGATAAGGTGACGTCTGCATAGGGATGTCATCTCCAACATGTACTTCAGAGGATACCATTGGAGATCCTGACGTGAATATGACGGCTGGCGTGGTTGAACGAGGCTGCATGTTGATGTAGTCTGGCCTCATCGGTCTGGGTAACTCCGAGGATACCGGAGGACAGATTCCCCAATATCTTGATTGCTACTGAGACGGGATCCTTGTTGGTTGTGTCCCCAAGGATCCGGGATTCTGAAGGATAGATGATCCTAGAGAATCATAATCAAGAACCCTGGGCATGATTGGAGTATTCTCCTGCCCTGGTTTCTTTTTGATCCCTTCAATTTCCTTGAATAACCTTGAGTTGGTCTTTTCTTGCTGCTCCATGTGATTTTTGACCTGTTTCATCAAAGCAAAAATGTCATTGTTAGATATAACCAGATCTACTCGTGTAGAGGTTCTCGGGTACGGTGGAAGTTCTCCTCTGGGTTGAGTGTTTTTCTTCTGGACCGGTGGAGGACCAGGGTTAACACATGAAGCAGCGGTGACCACCGGAGCAAAAATGGAGCTGGTTTTTGGTTGTGAAGACATGATGAAAGGATGAAGGTGATGGAGAATGAAATAAACGGTTTTGAAAGATTGAAGCACCGATTGCCCCACGGTGGGCGCCAAATTGTTTTGGGTAAAAATCAACAAGTGTAATTTCGTAACCAAATTAGTAAGTGAGGTTTAGGTGCTTGATAGAAATGAACATAAATGCAATGACACAAGGATTTGTTGCGAGGAAAAACCTGTTATCCTGAGGATAAAAAGAAAAAAACCCCGGGCGGTGAAAACTATCACCACCAGTTTATTAATAATTGAAAAACGTTACAAATGTTTGGAGCTTTCTTCTCTAGATCGTGTTTACAGAGGAATGCTATAGCTAGAGTGTAGGTTGTGTGTCCTATATGATCTAAACAGCTCCTATTTATAGTTACAAGAAGGATCACTAGATAATAACTAGCAATAAAGAGCATTAATTGTCCTGATTATGATCTTGGAGCGGTTATGGCTTGCATATCATTGTTATAAACGAGTTGTAACTCCCTCCAACGTCTACAATCTTTAATACTTTTTTAATTGTTGACCGTTTCTTGTCATTTGGAGGATAATGCATGCTGAAGTTATCCTGAATATACTGCATTTCAGGATACCAAAAATCCCATGTATAACAGTTGCTTAGTGGTCCGAATCTTTAGGAGATCATGTGAAGTTGTATGACCTGGTAAACATCAAAGAAAGGCGGTTGAACTGTTAGTATAACGATATATTAAAGATACCTGTTTCTTGGGAGGATACTGTATCTTGAAGTTATCCTGAACATATCCTTTGCTTAGGATACTGAAAATCCGAGCCCTAACAACTCCGACCCTGTCCCCTCAACATCCTCTACCTACCTCACGATTACATTTTGGTACTCCTTCAAACATAACTCCTTATTCCCTTATGCAGGTCCCGATAGGGTGGATCTAACAACAATTCTTGGATCAATCTACTTGGTGTTTAGCGAAAATCACACCAAGTCACCTAGATCTCGGATCTTGTTTGTGTGTTGATTTATTATCGGCTTTTGGTTGAGAGGATAAGTTAGATATATGAGAGTTGTTTTGCTAATAATAGACATTTATTATCACAGCTTGATAACTTAAAATGGTCCTTATTTATGCCTGCCTTGGTTTAATTTTCCCCTAAATCACTCTAAGTTTCTTCTAGTTTAGTATCTTAATATTATCATCTAATTTCCATTAACAGCTCCGAATGGTGGAATTACACAATAAACTTGAGATAACTTTGCTTCCTGGAAGGAATCTCTTATGATTAATCTTGCATGCTTGTATTTCGACTATGCTCTAATCGAGGATGAACCTCCATCAGTAACCGCTAAAAGCACTCCTTCTTAGCATTTACCGTTCAAAAAATGAAAGAGATGTAACTACATGCCTCTAATGCTTATGAAAAGCTCGATTAGCATGCCAATAAGAGGATCCATTCCAGACTCCGAAGATGCTAAAACCTCTCTGGCTTCTGTGGAGGAGCAATTCAAAGGAACATCTAAGGCACATACTAGTAATCTCATTCTCAAGCTGGTGACTACTAAGTATAATGGTAGGAATGGCATTCGTGGGCATATTATGATGATGAATGACATGATCCATATGCTGAAGGGATTAGACATGGAGATCTGTAATGGTTTTCTGGTGCACTTCATTATGACTTCTCTTCTAGCTGCCTATGAAGCTATCAAGATCAATTACAACACCCAGAAGGAGAAATGGACTATGAGTGGGCTGATTGCTATGTGCGTGCAAGAGGAAGAGCGCATGAAGATGGATAAACCTGAAGTTGCTCACCTTGCCACCAGTTCCAAGAAGAGGAAGAACACTCATCCAAGAAAGGAGTTTGCTAAAGTTCAAAAGACTAATGCAGGTGCTTCATCTAGCTCTCAGAACTTCACTGGAAAGCCTTTATGCAAGTTTTGTAAGAAGTACATTCATAAGCAGAAAGACTACTCAGACTTTAAGGAGTGGCTGGCTAACAAAGGTAATGATCTCTTTATGATACTTGAGTCCTATAATTTAATTGTTCTTACTAATACATGGTGGTTTGATTCTGGTTCTATGGTTCATGTGACCAATTCTACTCAGGGATTCCTTTTAATACGGAAGCTGGAATGAAACCAAAGAACACTAAGACTAGGGAATGATAAAGAACTTGAAGTCAAGGCTGTGGGAACTTTACAACAAATAATTAATACTGGTTTATGCATTAAACTTTATGTACCTTATATATTCCCGAGATTACTCGGAATCTTGTATCAGGACCAAAGTTAGACATGGACAGTTTTGATGTTTCTCATGGTCATGGCAAACTTACTATTTCTTTTAGTTCTCAAGTGTTTGCTTATGGCTTTTTGGATGGTAGTCTTTATAGATTAGAACTAGATGATATTTTTCTAAATATTTGTTATCATATAATATTAATGAATCACTCACAAAGATTAAAGAGAAAAGAGACTTAGAGACTTCTTCTATGTTGTGTCATCAATGTTTAGGCCACATCTCACGAGACCGGCTAGTCTGACTCATGGAAAATGAAGTCTTACCAAATCTCGATTTCCCTGATTTTGGAATATGTGTCAAATGCCTTAAAGTCAAATGACATTAGCAAATAAGAAAGGTCCCACCAGGATCTCTAATTTATTAGAACTCATTCATACTGATATTAGTGGTCCTTACCCCATTGCTGGCATAACTTGACATACTTCATTTATCACTTTCATTGATGACTATTCCTGCTATATGTATCTGCATCTCATTAAGGAAAAATCTGAATCTGTTACAACTTTTAAAGATTATAAATGAAGTTGAAAAACAATTAGATCACTAAATAAAGTTGTCAGATCAGATAGAGGAGGCGAATATTATGGAAGACATACTGATGTGGGTTAGGCTCCTGGTCTATTTTATGAGTTTTGTAAGGGCCATGAGATCATAAACCAATACACCATGCCAGGTACTCCTTAGCAAAATGGTGTCACTGAACGTTAGAAATCGAACCCTTATGGATATGGTACGTAGTATGTTAGTCAACACTAATTTACCTCTATTCCTCTGGACTATAGCCTTAAAAGAAACCGTTTATATACTCAATAGAGTTCCTTCAAAGGGCCTATATTTATCGTGTACTCACTCGCAATATTGTAAAACTCGCTAGGCGGTACCTAGGCGACCGACCCCCTTGTAGTGAGTACTCGGAGTACTCGTCTTGTACTCGGACATGATAAATATAACATAAAATGATTATTGGATATTATATATATGTTAAGACAAGCATAATTCATTTCAAAATAAGCATAATTCATATGAAAAAAAAACATGATTCAAAAAATTCATGTTTTTTGGTTATTTTTTTTTTATATTTTGCTAAAAAGAAAAAAAATTGATGGCCGAGTTGACCTTTAAGGCCGAGTAATCCCGAGTACTCTGATTTTTGACCAAGTTGGATCTTGGCGAGTAATGGTGGCCGAGTTGGGAAAAGGCGGTAAGGTTGATGTACTTTTACAACACTGCTTACTCATATAATATGCAATATTGCAACCCAACTGCAGCATGGTCTAGAAATGAAATTGACTATTTTGAGTCTAGAGATCAGATTTTTAAGCAACATTCCATGACAGGTTGCATTATAAACAGCTATATATTCTGCCATCATAGTGAAAGTTGTCATTAACTGTTGTTTATGACTCCTCCATAAGATGGGGCCTACATGCTAACATAAAGATATACCCCGAAGTGGATATCTTATCATCTTTGCATTTAGCAAAGTCAGAATCAGAATAACCTACCACTTCTAAATTATCACTTCTTCTGTAAATTAGTTTGTAGTTGTAACATCCCGATTTTCGAAACCCTAAAATGTAATGTTTATTCGAGTTATTAAATCGTGAATTAATGGGAGTTAAACGTAATTACTATAATCTATTTCGTTTAGTTACAAGATAAGAAAATAGAAGGAAAAAAACGTTTTTTTTATAAAAGTGATTTATATAATTATATTTTATACTAAATTTTTGTATTTCTTTTAAAAATGTAATGTTTTATCATTAATGAAAATGATGCATTGAATTCTGACCTACTGTAATGGTGGCACGTCAGCCCTAGATCGGGGCGGGGTGTTACATTTATAGTATCAGAGATCAGGCTCGTTTTCTATCGAAAATATATTTTTTTAAATAAAACCTGTGGAGTAATGGGTAAAACATCGATCAAGATCTCTTCCGTGTGCTTGTCTATTTTGTTCCATATCCACTTGGGTGAGCAATTCGTCAGGTGGATACGACGCCGTAAGTTTGTTGAACCATCTTTTCTTGTAGAATGCCTCAAATTAGAAAATCTACCCGTCGTGACTCAAGCAAACCTTCCCGCCGTCGTATCATTAATGATGCAGTCCAGCGTGCCATCAATGGTCTACTCCCTAACCTTATGGAGACAGTTTCTCAACGAATGCAAACCGAGCTACTCCCTACCCTAATGCAAACCGTCAGGCAAGAGATGTAGGGAGAAAAAGATTATCGATTTCATGAAACTTCCCGCTCTCCAACACCACTTCGTTTTGCAACTCCTCCCCGATCCCCAACTCCTCGATTCCCAACACCTCCTCGTTCACCAACTCCTCCCCGTGACCCGACACCTCCCCATTCGCCACCAAAGGCCAAGGCAAAGGAACCATTGACGTCGTCCACTGTTGACATTCAAAAATGGCTTTCTAGATTCCAAAAGCAGCATCCTAAGTCTTTTAGCTCTACAAAGACACCAATTGACGCACAAAACTGGATTTCTCATATAGAGAATATTTTTGAAGTTTTGGGTGTCAATGATGAATTCAAAACAAGGTTAGCTGCTTATAAGCTTGAGGATAACTCAAGGTCTTGGTGGACTTTTGTTAAACATGCTAGAGGGGGTGATAAGTTTGCTGCTAGATTGCCATGGGATGACTTTAAAGCACTGTTCTTCCAACAATACTTCCCAATCGTTTTTCGGGAGGAATACATTTGTGAATTTGCTTCTATCAAACAAAGGGAAGACGAACCAATGACCGAATTAATGGAACGTTTCACAAGATTGGCCAATTTTTCCGGGCCTACCGGAACTCCAAAAGAACTGGAGGGGAAATTGAAATGGGCATTATGTGAAAGGATCAAGTGGCTTATTGTAAACCAAGAGTTTAACGACATTACTGAAGTGGCAAATGCAGTCCAAAACCTAGAGATTGCCAACAAATCTATGAAACTTCAGTATGACGGGAACCTCTTAAAGAATCTTATTATGAATGTAACTTCCACCCAAACTCCATCTTCTGCCAGTCATAAGTCGAACACAAATCGTTACTCTAATAACCAGAATGGAAGCTCTCAGCGTTCTTCGCATAATGATAGGGCCGTTGCTCCACAAAATCGAGAACCATTACCGCCTTGCAAAACTTATGGGAAGATTCATCCAGGTGTATGCCTCAAACTCACCGGAGGGTGTTATAAATGTAAACAACCTGGACACATGATTCAAGATTGTCCGTTCATAGAGAAAACCGCCGATAAGAATGCAACAACACCTGCTACCGGCGCAAACGCCATACCTTCCACCGCTAGCGGAAGAGTGTTTGCTTTAACCGCTGACAACAAACCGACAATGCTCGCGGAAAAATATAAACATCATGGCTATGATGATATTGGCCGAGAACCTTGAAGAATTGAAGCATTTTCATAGTTGCACTTCTTGTCGTTCGATTTTTAAGACTTTGACTTTCTTTATATTTGAATCTTTTTCTATAGTTGCACTTATTAATTTTATGAGGATCAATATATATATATATATATATATATATATATATATATATATATATTATTGTCTAATTTTGAGGACGAAATTATTTTTTTAGGGGGTGATAATTGTAACATCCCGATTTTCGAAACCCTAAAATGTAATGTTTATTCGAGTTATTAAATCGTGAATTAATGGGAGTTAAACGTAATTACTATAATCTATTTCGTTTAGTTACAAGATAAGAAAATAGAAGGAAAAAAAAACGTTTTTTATAAAAGTGATTTATATAATTGTTTATTAGCATTAAAGGTGATTTTTATAAAGATGCAATTAGTAATTCTTTTAAAATGGAAATCATTTATTTCTTATTCATTATTAGTCAACGATATTTACTTTACATAAAACAAGATTCCTCAAAATGACACTTTACTTGACAATGAGTCCTTGACACAATTCAACGTCCACTTCAGTGTGGTCAACCATTGATAATAGTGGGTTTATACTAAGGTTGTAGGCTGTTCTTTTATATATTTGTATAATGCATGTTCAATTTTAATCGAGCCGAGGGTCTCACCGGAAGCAGCCTCTCTATCCCTATGGGGTAGAGGTAAGGCTGTCTACATCTTACCCTCCTCAGACCCTACTATAGCTTTGCTATTGGTGGGATATACTGAGTACGATAACAACGATAACGACATAACGACATGTTCAATTTTAATAATAGAACTTCGATGGGCATATTCAATTATTCAAACTAGAGTGCTCCTGACGCGCTTTTGCGGGAACTCGACAACGGACCCTCATATTAAAACGCGAATACGTAAACACATCGTAACGAATATCACTTCGGCACAACAAAATAAAAGTTTATATAACTATCAAAAGGATTTGGTTGGTATTGGTTAGACTCATTACGGCATTGATGTGGTACTGACACTCGGTATGTGGTTAGAATACAAAAAACGTATTCTATTGTGAAAACAACTCTGTTTTCATCGGAACTTACATAAATTGTTGCGAATACAACTTCGTTTCAACGGCATGACGTATAAAAATATGAGCATGTCGTAACGGCATACTAAAGTTTTTAAAATATCGTATGCTAAAGATTACCAAAGAACCAATAACTTAAATGTATAACTAATAACATATACTATATGGGAAGGAAAACACATGTTAAGTTACATACTAAAATCATGAAAACTTTGGGATACTAAAGTGAAAAGTAAACAAAGCTTAGCAAAAAGAAATACCATAGATCAAAACCGAAATAATTTAAAATTTAGAGGGACTAAATTAAAACAATCTAAAATTGAAAGACTAATATGTAATATTACACTATATTTCAAAGAAAACACTGTAGCAGTGTTTCGTCTTTAATATATAGTATAATTGTTATGTTTTGAATGAGAAATAAATATTGGTATACAAGAGTTTCTTCCTAACCAAATTGACTTTCCTATTAATTCATTTTGTTTCTTTAAACGACATTAGTTTAGTTTCTTGTTTTGGCATTTAAATTCCGGGATTTTAGTCAATGATTACTCAAGAAAATAATGGATATTAAATATTGATTTCTTCTTTTATAAAAACAAAACTTGCCTCCTCTATAAAGCATTCGTTCCAAACCGTCTTTTTGTATCGAGTTCCTTCGCCGCCGCTGCAATTCGGCAAAGCCGGTGGTGAAGTTTAAGCAACGATTTGAGGTAACTAACTATTCGATCTACTTCCTTTGATCTCCCGAAATAATGTTTGTTTTTGTCTAATGGACTTTTGAAACCAAAGCAAATGCCATACACCAAATATTGATGCAACTAAATTATAAAATCGAAGAAGGGCTAGCTGGTCATGCTAATAAACCTTTGGTTAGCTAATTATTATTATTTTTTTTCTTTTCATATCTACTCAGAAACAAATTGGTCTATTAACCAAGGATGATGATTGTTGCTTTTAAAATTGTTAAAAAAAACCACCTTTCTTGTTTTGATTTCATATGAACTAATATAGTAAAATTAAATATTTAAAAAAAATGTGACTCTGTAATATCTAAATTCGTTTAATTGGTTTTATTATACACCCCTTTATATGTTATAAAAACATTTTACATAAGATCTAAATAATAATTTATGAATTATAAAGGGTTGTAAAATTTTTAAGATTCTATACGAACGAGTTTAGATGTCACTCACACAAATCATAATCAAAGGCATAGTGATAATTATAGGTTCCTAAGGCAAAGTTTACTTCTTGCTTAAGGATTCGTTTTCACTTTGCTATTTGTCAATTCAGGTTTGAACCTCTTAACAACTTATGTGTACGGATTGGGTTTCCATTACTTCGTAATAGGGAATTTTAATTCGTTATTTAAATTGCTTATGTGAATAGAGTGTATTTATTGTATATACAAATAGTTATATATAGATCTATTGGATTATTGACACATTGAAAAATTGATTGCGTCTCACTGAAAGGTAACGCGCTGAAAAAGTGATTGTGACGCACCGAAAGGTGACGCGCTGAAAAAGTGTATGTGACCAAGTGAATGTGTTTATTTGACCAAGTGAATGTGTTTATTTTTACCAAGTGAATGTGATGAATTGACCAAGTGAATGTGAATTATTGAAAGTTTATGTATATTAAGTGATTGATAGCTATTGAGTAGGACATTGCATTATCACTATAGTTGTTCCACTGAGCAAAATTTTACTCAAACGTGCATATTTCTTTTATATGTACATCAGGTAACAGGGCTATCCGGAAGGATCTGATCGAGGGCTCAAGGGAAAACTTAAGGACCAAGAGTTTCATAAAAAGAATGATTAAATTATATTTTATACTAAATTTTTGTATTTCTTTTAAAAATGTAATGTTTTAGCATTAATGAAAATGATGCATTGAATTCTGACCTACTGTAATGGTGGCACGTCAGCCCTAGATTGGGGCGGGGTGTTCCAGTAGTCTTTCGTCCTTTGCAGATAACGAAGCACTTTCTTAGCTGCTTTCCAGAGTTCAAGGCCAGGATTAGTCTGATAACGGCCTAACATTCCAGAAATATAAGCAATATCTCTGGGCGAGTACAAACTTGAGCATATTGTACTTATTTACATTTTATTTAATAAAATTTACTTAGTTTTGATTTTGTACGTCTCTTAATATGTTCTGCATGCGTAATGACATATAGACAAATTAGTAAACAAATCAAATATTTGAAGGGTTTACTTATAAATTTTCATCATAACTATTTAGGTTTTAAACAAAGACTATAGCATGATTAATGGGGGTCATGAGCTGATATTCAATTTAATGAGTGTATTTTTCTACTCCAATTTAAAGTTAAAGCTAAATAATAAACGAGTCGAACAAAAGCCAAGATCGAGCTTGAAAAACTACTCACGAGCCAAGCTCAAGCCCTTTTAAATTAAGCGAGCCTATATTATTTATTTTTTTATTACTATACTAGCTTATTATATAATTTAATACATTAACTATATTTATATAACAAATAATAGAAATTTTAATTATTTATTTAAAAATATCTATATAAAACAAACAAAAATTATAACTAAAAATTATTTATTTAAAAATATATATATGAGTAAACAAACAATTTAATAAATAATAAACGAACCGAACCGAACCCAAGCTCGGGCTTGAAAAACTATTCAAAACTATTGTATTTATATAATAAAAATTAGAACTAAAAGCTACTTATTTAAAAATATCCATATAAATACACAAACAAGTTAATAAATAATAAACGAGCCGAACCCAAGCCAAGCTCGGGCTTGAAAAATCACTCACGAGTCAAGCTCAAGTCCCTTTAAGTTAAACAGCCTATTATTCATTTTTTATAGCTTGGGCTTGGAAAACTACTCACGAGCCAAGCTCAAGCCAAACAAGTTAGTAAATAATAAACGGGCCAAACACAAGCCAAGATCAAGCTTGAAAAACTACTCATGAGGCAAGCTCAATCCCTTTTAAGTTAAACGAGCCTATATTATATATTTTTTCATTATACTTATTATATAATTTAATACATATATTAACTATGTATTTATAAAATAAAAATTAGAACTAAAAACTATTTATTTAAAAATATCCATATAAATACACAGACAAGTTAATAAATAATAAACGTGCCGAACCCAAGCCAAGCTCGGGCTTGAAAAACCACTAACGAGCCCAGGGCCGGCTTTGGGAAAGCAAAAAAACTTTTTGGCCGAAGGCGAAAATTTTTTCAGGTATTAACTAAAAGAATTATTTTGTTGGGTTTAAACAGTGTAGTTTTTATATGGGCTTACTTAATTATAATTTGGGTCGTGTCAAAAACTTTTCTATAAAAAAAAAATTAAACATGTCTCAAGTGAGGCTAGAACCCACAACCTCTGGGTTATGAGTAATACCCATTTGCCACTAGACCAAGCTAGTTGTTATATAATTGTCCTTAGACATTAAATATACATATTGTTTTTATTAAAAATACATATAATTTTTGTCAAAAAAAATAAAATTTCGGGCCTAGCGGGGTGTCGGGCCTGTGGCCATCGACCACCATGCCATCCCCAAGGGCCGGCCCTGAACAAGCCAAGCTCAAGCCCTTTTAAGTTAGACGAGCCTAGTATTCTTTTTTTTTATAGCTCGGGCTTGGAATACTACTCATGAGCGAAGCTTAAGCCAAACAAGTTAATAAATAATAAACGAGCCGAACACAAGCCAAGATCGAGCTTGACATGTAAAATGACTAAACTTCCCCTCCCTCACATGTGCCAAACTGTACGACTACTTTCTGTTTTCTGTGGATTTTTGAACTAGACTGACAAGCATATGCCAACGTAGTGATATATCTATGTTGCATCCATATTTTCTACTGCTTCATCCCTTTGAATAACAAACCAATCGACAATGGAACTGTATCAATCAGGCCCAGATAAAAACTATCACTCCATTTACTTGGATATTGTCTCTGGTGACTCAACTAATACCACTTCATTTTGTCATATATCAGTCCTTGTTACAGCCATCACTTGATAGATCAAAATATTTATGACTCCAAATGACATACTTGCCCTTGCCAAAAATATTGAGATTTAGCTTGTGCAGATGAAATTAAATGGCTTCATTAAACTGAGTAAGAAATTTCAAACACCTAAACCAATTAAGCTCAAAGCAAATTTACTCCCTATCCCAAACTTGACTAAATCTGAATCTGAAGTATAGAAATAAGACCCACCAGAAGTCCATTTCCGACGGTTCAGTTTTCAGGTTAATCGGATGGGGTGAGTCGGTTTAAAAAAAAAAACTTTCCCGCAATTCTATCCTATTAAGGTTCGGGTTTGCAAAACACAAGTACTAATAATAACAATAATAAATCATATTAGTCGGTCCAGCCCAAACATGTAAGAACAACCACCCATTCCAATCACAGCTCATATGTTCAAAACAATAATATTGGTCCCTTTATTACCTGATCTATACATAGGGCTGTAATCGAGCCGACCCAGGGCGAAATCGGGCTCAAGCTCGAACTTAATCGAGCTGGCTCGAGCTCGACTCATTAATAGCTTGAGCCGATCCCTAACTCAAGCTTTTGTACCAAACAGATAAAAACTTCCCAATTTTTGTCTTATACCCAAAACGCCCTTTTGTCCCAATTCTTGTAAATACACAAATATAGAATTTTGGTTTAAGATGATATTAAGTATGTGTCTATACAATAAATGCTTCAACACATTGCAACAAAGTGACTAAAAGTTCCATCAGAAAAAAGTTGACAACACAAGGAAAAACAACTAACAGCTTGTAAACTTGAAAGAGTTCCATCAGAGTAATGGCAATACCAATTTGCAGTATCATTCTAAGACTCCATAGTATCAAAATGTCAGCAGTTTGACTTTGACTTTGCAAGCAACTATGACTTTTAGTTTCTGCAATAAGCATAAGCCTTTGACCTTGAGTTTGACTAAGACTTTCGCACGATATACATTAGGTATTGGCGCATAGTGTTTATTCGGTTTATGGATTATTGTGGATCAAAAGGTTTTGGCGGGTTTATGTAACAAATGACCATGAGACTTCGCTTCTGAACACCTATAATAATCGGTTTTTTTGAATTTTTATCAAACTACAACTTCTGGTCTAACGGTTAGGTACTTGGTTGTCAAAAACATTGTCAGGGGGTCGAACCTCTGAGCACCTGATTTTATTTCGAGAACAATTTTTTTCATTCTCAATTTTCAAAACAAATATATTCATCGTTGCTATATGCCATATGAAAGACACATATTTGCAATTCTTATTTATCAGTTGCTTGTGGTGTAATGATCAAGTTGTTTGTTGCTAACTTGAATGACCCAAGTTCATATCTTCCTACCTCCTTTTTTATGGTTAGTTTTTAAGTTTTCTCGTTGTTACATATATCATTATAAAGAATCCGTTTTTATGGTTATTTTTTAAGTTTTCTCACTGTTATATATATCATATTAAATAATCAGTTTTTGCACGTTATTTGGGCTTTATGGTCATATGTTTTAGTTTTTCCGCTTATATATATATATATACCAAATTAAATAACCAGTTCTTGAAACTTTAATCAGTTATTCATTTGAGTGTCAACATTATGACTATAGCATATTAATATAACCTTTAAGAACACTATCACTATTTCTTTTTGGTTGTTTTCAATGAATTAGGAA
This sequence comes from Bidens hawaiensis, assembly GCF_021521415.1. Taxonomy (NCBI): domain Eukaryota; kingdom Viridiplantae; phylum Streptophyta; class Magnoliopsida; order Asterales; family Asteraceae; genus Bidens; species Bidens hawaiensis. The sequence continues at coordinate 714,929 of NW_027491624.1, read as the reverse complement.
ACCTTTAAAAATGTGTTAAGAAAATATGACGCACGCAAAGTGACATTAAAAACTAAACTTATTTGACACAAATGCTAAATGTCACTATAAATTTTTCCAAGATAACATGGCATGCGCAACGTGCCACTAAATACAAAAATTATAGTGACACAAATACTAAATGTCACTAAAAGTGTGTGGGAAGCAAGTGTGACATACATGAAGTGCCACTAAAACCTAAATTTAGTGGCACAAACGCTAAATGACACTAAAAATGTGTGACAAGCAAATGTGGTATACGCAAAGTGCCATTAAAACCTAAAATAGTGGCACAATAGCTAAATGCCATAAAAAAATGTGCCACTAAATGGCATTTTTTTGTAATGTGCTCATAATAAATGATTATTCGGCCATGTGGGAGAATGTCATAATAAATATATATATATATGTGTGTGTGTGTGTGTTTGTATGTGGCCATCATTATCATTTATATAATAATAGATCAAAGTAATTAAATTATACCTTATTATTATAGAGGCAATTTCATAGAATAATAACCAAGTTTCAAAAGTGTTTCAATTACATCACTCAACTTTATAAAGTGTTCAAATTAAGTCACCAACTTTCATATTTTATTAAATTAAAGGTTTTAATATGTTTTTTTAGCCCTTTTCTTTTTTGTTTCATATAGTAAATCTTTTTATCTTTTTTTTATATTAACGTTGAGTGGTGATTTGGATTTTATATTTTATTTTTAAATTTTAATATAATTAGCGTTTTTTAATATTTTTAAATTTAAATACATATATTACAAATTCCGACCCCCACATCTTATCCTTCATTTCTTTCTTGACGCATAAAAAAATCGGCGAGACTTGATTTATAGATTTAGTTATCGGATTTGAAAAAAAATTGCATGAATGACCTAATTAGAACACTTTTGAAACTTGACTAATATTCTATGAGATATTCCCATTATATTATATTATATTATATTATATTAGCTAGATAATTGTTGATAAACCATATTACCCTTTCTTTCTAATCAAGGGTTTCCCCTTGGGACTTTCTCTCTCTCTCTCTCTCTCTCTCTCTCTCTCTCTATATATATATATATATATATATATATATATATATATATATATATATATATATATATAGGCAAAGTATAAAATGAAAACCTACTTGAGTTATGAAAACCCTATGTAACATTGTTTTTTTGTTTTGTTACATGTAATATATGTTGTTACATTTAATATAAAACATCGAAAACATAAAAAAAAATGTTTTGCTATTTTTTTATTTTTTTTACTAACTTTTATTTATATTTTCATGAGAGAGAAAGTGTAAATAAACTTTAACATTTTTTATTAACTTTAATTGTGAACCACAAGATTTAATCTTTTTTGGGGTAGCGGCGCAGCTTATTGCCCGCTTGCCTTCTGTTTCGATGTAATCCAATAAACAATCAAATTTATTAAAAACATGTGGTTAAGAATGAGTTTCTAAATTTTTCACAACTCAATTGGGTTTTTATATATATATATATATATATATATATATATATATATATATATAGGGGTAGGTTAAAATAAAAAGAGATAGTTTTCTAGGAAGAGTAAGAATAGATCTAGACCCTTGGATCTAGGATCTAGTGGTTGAGATTGGTAGTTTTCAAAATAACAAATAGTTTTCTAGGATCTAGGATTTAGTCTACGTAGTGTCCTAGATATGCTCAAATAGTTTCTTAACTTCAAATTTTATGCTCTTCTTACCTTTCTAGGAAATTATTTATTTTTATTTGAACCATCCTCTCTCTCTCTCTATATATATATATACATATACATATATATATATACATATACATATATATATATATATATATATATATATATATATATTCGGTTTCATTAAGAATCCTAATCCCCATCACTAATATACATCTTATAGGAGAACTCGACCAAGCTGATAATCATGTCGTCTGTATCATTCTCATCAGCTATGGCTACTCTCTGCTGTAACATGCATGTTTTAGTTATAGGTTTATCATAATATTCTTTTTTTTCAAAACCAATGTGAAGAACTGATCAACGGTTTTCGGCCCTAAAGTTAACATGAAATCCAACAACCACCTTACGATTATCATATATGGATTTTATAAGTTGCTAATTCTTTTTCCACGCCGGCAATATCGTTTGTCCCCATAATACCCTTTTGGACCAGAATTGTTTAGGACCAAATTCTTGACCCCTGTATCACCATATAGTCATCGAAGCCCACAATTGGTTTGGGAATGTTTTGAGCCTCTACCACTGTTTAATTAGAGTTATGTGTCATTTAGTACCTATGGTTTATTTAATTACGTAACTTTAGTACTATTTTTGAATTTATTGCAAATAGTTACCTCACTTTTCTAAAACTTGCAATTTTAGTACTTTTGTTTAACCCCGTTTTTTTTGTTCGTTAATTCACGGGCATATTAGTAATTTTGATTACTTTATTTATTTTATCTTTTGAGCTAAGTGCCACTTTCATACATGTAGTTTGTTCAATTACGCAATTTTAGTATCTTTTTTGAATTTATTACAACTGGATACTTTGATTAGTTTTGGATAGATAGACAAACCAAAAGAGACATTACATATAACAGATTACAATTAAAAGGTATCTAAAATACATGATAGAATATGAAAGACACCCATGAAATGTATATCATATTTTTTAGCCTTTTGTTCTTGATTGCAAATTTACTTATTGTGGCTCAAGATCCGGGTTCATCTTAGCCATTTTTTTTGCATTTTCTTTATGTGCATTGATATTTTTTTTCCAAAAGTTCGGGGTATGATAATAGTATCTCTTTAACACATCGGAGGGTCAAGGCAAATAACAATCACACAACTTCACACCTCTAAGTATAACATCAACTGAACTTGTAGATGAACGACAGTTGACGAATCACATGGGCAAAACACCATATCGTAATTCATTGAACTTGAAGATGAACAATGGTTAGAGTGTGAAAAATCATTGAGCGCGCGAGGGGGGTGATCTATTCATTTAGGATTAGAGATGATCTTTTAATTTAATATGTAATGTCTCTCTTGGTTTGCCTAACTATCCAAAACTAATCAAAATATCTAGTTGCAATAATTTTTTTAAAAAAAGCACTAAAGTTGCGTAATTGAACAAACCACAGGTATGAAATGACACTTAGCTCAAAAGAGAAAATAAAAAATAATCAAAGTTACTAATTTGCCCCTGACTTAATAGACAAAATAGACGGGATTAGAAAAAAGTACTAAAATTGCAAGTTTTAGAAAAGTGAGGTAGCTATTTGCAATAAATTCAAAAACGGTACTAAAATTTCGTAATTGGACAAACTACAGGTACTGCAATGGCACTTAACTCATTTAATTAACAAGGCAACGTTTGATTCAGTTAAAACCTCCCACACCTGATCTAGCAAAATCTTTTGAACCTACAATTTTTTCCCAATTAGCGACTCATTTTTTACCGACAATTATTTGCCGAACCCCATAGAAAATTCCTAGTAATGCCTTCAAGGATTTTGATCACTTGTACAGGGGCTTTAAAAGTGACAGAAAATAGGTTGGTAAACTCCCAAGAACCGATTTTACTAAAGTAACCCAACTAGCGAAGGAGAGGATCTTTGCCTTCCAATTAAATACACAAGCACTAAATCACTCAATTACCGGTTTTCAAATCTAACTTTGCGTGTTAAAAAGTATAAAATAACATGTTAACAACAATATCAAATTATATGTCTCAAAATCTCAAATCTATATACTCTAATAAAAGAATACCAATTTGTGGCCACTTGTCACACTCTCAGCCCTCCTCACATTTTAAACCCGTTTTGTTATTTGAATCCTGTGTGGGTCATTACCCGACCCAAAATAGTATTATTCGGATTTATATTTCTATACTGTTTTTGTTTTTAACAAAATCTTAACCTTATGTTTTATCACTTTATGGATGTCGTTTTAGAAGAATGCCCAAGGAAACCCTTCAATTTTTTAAAACATTTCATTTCTGTTTAACATTTTTGTGGTAAGAGGAATGTGCATTTGTTCCTGAGAGTGTATGCTTTGGAGGTAATTATCTTGATTGAACTTTTACTTATGGTTTTGTTTGTTATTTTTTTTTATCTTTTTTCATTTCGTTTTGTTCTTTATTTCTTTTCCAGCAATATTAGGCAAAACAGACCAAAAACGAAAGGCATAGATCATGCTTCCTTTAACTTTTTTTATATCTCCATATTATTTTGTTATCGGTATTAATTTTTTATGGTCAACAATTGTTAATGGTATTCTTTATGTTTAAAGGGATCAGGAAGAGAAGCTCCATCAATCTAACAGAAATCCTAGAAAGTTGAAGGCACAGATAGTTAATATGATGGGTACTATTATAACTTTTATCATCTGATATAAATGATATTTATGGGATTGATTCCGACAACTTTTTAAAATATTCAGTCTTTCCTGAATATAAATAAGTAAATTATGGGATCATGCTTCCTTTAACTTTTTTTATATCTCCATATTATTTTGTTATCGGTATTAATTTTTTATGGTCAACAATTGTTAATGGTATTCTTTATGTTTAAAGGGATCAGGAAGAGAAGCTCCATCAATCTAACAGAAATCCTAGAAAGTTGAAGGCACAGATAGTTAATATGATGGGTACTGTTATAACTTTTATCATCTGATATAAATGATATTTATGGGATTGATTCCGACAACTTTTTAAAATATTCAGTCTTTCCTGAATATAAATAAGTAAATTATCAATCAATAAATTTTCCAATCTATCCTATATATAAATCAGTAAATTTTCAAAATTTTCCTTATCAATCAAGAGATTATTTAGCTAAATAGTTTTTTTAGAAAAGAAAATAAGAGTTTAATATGGGAAAGTTACAATCAGTCAATCACGGTTTTTTATTAATCCGGTCAAATCATTTACTTGCTCACCTAAAAATTCAAATTCTTTTATTATTTGGAAAGCTGTACTCACATTAAAAATAATAATAATAATAAATAAAGTAAAAAAACAAAAATTATTGGGAAAGCTATAATCATGGTTTCTTAGTTTAAATAATTATAAAGATGGAGTCAAATTAATTAAATATTGTGACAACTTTCTAGAATACTCACTAATATCAGTATTCATATCGTGAATATACCTTATCAAATATTTCAAGTATTAGATATAAGATCACCAAATCTTATGGTACTCTGCTAACTCAGAGTAATCAATATTTTCTGAACAATGACAAACAAATTATTATGTCTGTTTCATATTTTTGGCATGAAAATTCCTTATCTAATTTTCAACTATTTTATATGTTGATTGATTATATGATATTTAATTCTAAATATATTTAAAAAAGTCGAAGTCATTCTTATACAGTTCGGTTGGTGATAACAAACTTATCATGCTCAATCAACTTCCAAGTTCTAAGGACGACTCTATCATCGAAGTTCGTGTAACCCGGTTTTGGGTTAATCATGTTTGGGATAATTTGATGTGACATTTGAGTCAAAACAAGGTACACCTCAGTACATATTTACCGATTAAGAAAATAAACGCCTTTTGCGTAACAAACGAACGATTAACCGAACGGGTCGGGTTATGACCCAGATATCTCGGGGGGCATCTATAAGTGATATACGATCTATACAAGTTAAAACATTAGAAATATGGCCTTAGTTTGATAGCAAACAAGTTAAACGAAAATATGTTCGTTTAACTACCCGTTATAGATTTAAACGCGAAAGATAGTTACAAACCAAGCATTATATCATCCGTTAAGCCAAAAATGACTTACCAAACACTTATTTGAAATGTCTTAAGCGATCCGTGAAAATATTTTTGATTTTTACAAACATATAGTATGTTTTTATAATTTTACACAAAACTAGCTGAAAAACACTCGTTTTCGTGTTGTTTAACGCACCCGATAAGTTTTTCGCGCCAAAAACCAAACCCGAACTAAATTTGGACCGGGCTTTTCGTATTTGGGCTTGAGAAATCAGAAACTTGGGCCAAAATGGGCCCATGGACCTCCGATCGCAAACAGCAGCCCCCCCTTTTTATTCTTTCACATATAAACTAGATCCAAGATATTTTCAGCCTCATTTTCTTGAAAACTCTGGACATAATTTCTGCTCCAGCCAAAAACCTTCAAACCCTAAGGTAAGGGGCTTAAATAAGTAGCTTTTTTACTTGTTTAATACCATAAAAACATGTCTTGGTTACTAAAAAACATTCCTAACCGTGTAAAAATCCTAAAAATGGTCCATAAATATGTTTTGATCATACACATGGTAAGGAACCTGTTTTGATAATTTTTTTGGCCATAAACACGGATTAAAGGGTTGAAACGGCGTTTTTACGGTTCAAAAGTTCGTTTTTGTGCACTAGCCGAAACCTTAAGTTAAGGGCTGTTATGTTGATGAAATATTGCTTGGTTTGTGATATAGGACTTGTACCTAGCTTTCTTAGAAGCACAAGAACCTGAAAACTTGATTAAAAAGTCGGAAACGAGCTAAACCCGCCAAGGTAATGCCGAAACACTCGCTTACGGGCTACTTAGGTTAAGGTTGTGATGTGCATATTTTTATGACTTGAAATTTTTCAGGGACATCAGGGACCATGTCAATAAGTTCCTGTTTGAATTTGGTAATTTTTCGACCATCCGAGAATATTTGGCGAATTTATTACCGAATTGGGACGTTTATTTGGAAAAAATAGCTAAAATACTTCAAAAATTATGAAAATTTTCTGGGAACTCATATTTGATGTATTTTGATCACATGTGAATTTTGGGATCATTTGGAGAAGTTTAAAGGTGTTTTGTTTATTTGCGTCCGTGTGAATTTTTACAGCCGAATTTGGGCCGAAAAGAATATTGCACGAGCTTTTTACATTCTGGAATTGATACAGGTTGTTTTGGGACATGATTTGAGTATTCAGGAATTTTTGGAAATTTTTTGGGGTAAACTGACGATTTTCAGGCGAAATATAGCTGATAAAATGAATTGTTATAAATTAATAAATCAGTAAATAAATTCCAGAAATATTTTTATAAAAATCTACATATTTTAATTGATAAGTGGTTAAATTTTCATAATTTAATGATTAACGGTTAATTAATTATGCTAATCTGAATATTAAACAAATTCAGTTTTTATAAAAACCGACAAGTTCGCGACTAGTGAATCTGCGGGAATATCAAAACACCAAGAGTGATCAAAAATCATATTTTTGGACTAATTAAGTAAAAATGAACTTTTCTATGAGAAACCTGGACAATCCGGGTGGATTGTGCACGTTTCTTCTCAAATCAAACTGAATAAATGGAAACGGGCCCCGTAGCTAATCCAGGACCCTAATCGGTGATCCTTCTTTATAACTTAATCATTTTATTAACCAATACATTTACCCAAGCTTATTTTCCCATAACTGTTTTCTGAACGCGTAAACGAACAACTAGGCCCAGCTGGGAAAACAGAAATCTGAGCCAAATTCAGTTTTAAGTATTAAACATTGAACAACATCACAACCTAAGCCTATTGCCACTTTCTGGGCGTTCCAGCTACACCCAGATTAGTTATACAGCCCAGTTTAGTATTGAGATTATAATAATATTAAAATATTAATATTATTATAATATTGATTATAGGGACTACTGATAGAAGACCGAACAAACCACGAGCTGATACAGTACTGAATATATACTAAACCGTGAGTTTCATGACCCCACTTCTAAACTGTTTTACGAACTTTTGGGTGAAAAGCATGTTTGATTACATCACATACATCAGTTACATACATACATACTTATTTCATGATTACAAGTGTTGACTTGTGAATACTCATTACTGTTTTCTTGAAACTCGTGAAACTCACCAACTCTAGTAGTTGACCCGCTTTAAACTGCTTTTCAGGTATACCTAATTTGGAATGATTTGGTGATCTGTTATTTGCCCAAGGTGTGCGGTTGATGCTATGTGAATAGAGGCAAGGGTGTTAGTAGTAAGAACGTATAGTTAACAAATCAGTTTTGTTTGTACCACCTAGACTGTAAAACAATGATAGAACAAAGAAATGTAATATATTGTAAATTAGTTTGTAATATTTTTTCTATAAACAATGTGTTGATACCAGAGATGTCTGTTACATTCCCGTTTTACTCTTCCGCATTGTGCTAGTCGGGCTGTGACATTTGATCAGCACATCTCAAAGGACATTATATTAATTGATCAAGAGATATGATATTAAAGATTTTGATTCTTGATGAACAAGGTATATTGATCAATAAAACCACAAATGTAGTTTACAAGAAAATTTTTAGTTATTTATAAAATATTTGTGTAATGTTTGTTTTGTAATTTCTTTAAATTTTATGTATATTGTAATTGCATTAATAAGATATGATAATCGTGTTGTTTATTGTATTTTGCTTAATGTTTAAAGATTAAAATTTTCGTCAATCTCCATGTATTACACGGGTTTCAAACTAGTAAGCTAATGTAGTACTCATAACTCATAAGGGAGTTACTTGAGCCATATCATCTCAAATTTTTATGAGTAATATTCGGCTTGAACTTGGATCTTTTATCGAAGTTAAATCATCTCAAGCCAAATAACAAGCTAATAATATGTACGAGTTTGCAAAGTACATGTTTGAACAACTTGATATTTAGTTATGACGAGGTATCTTGGAAAAAGTTGGAACGTACATTTATTGAAGAGTTTTAAAAATATTATCAGTTTGATGAAAACGGTCAAAATACATGATTTGAGATTCAACGTACACAGACAAGCTTTGTAGGTTCATAGAACCTGGTCATGCTTTTGTTCTTCACGGCTTTGGTTTTCCACCTTTCGATTACGTGCAATTAAGTAGCAAACAAATAAGACAAAATTAACACATTGCTTATAGAATAGAATATTAAACTATGAACTCTTTTAAAGTAGATATTATGAGCACTTGGACCATATATCTAGTGTTAACTTCTTCACCTACCAGTTGGACACTTTACTACTTTAGATAGGATGAAAATTACTTTTAATTACACGTTTATCATGTATTCCTAACCCTCTTGGATCAATGCGTTTTTTGTACATAATTATATACTTCTACATATATCAGAGTTCAAACCTTGCGCGGTTAAAATTTTATATATTCAAACATAGTTTGTTTAAGAAAAATAAACACTTTAAGCACCTTATAAATTAAGAATTAATTATAAAGATCCTCTTAACTCAAAAGCTAGTTTTGGTTTCAAGGAAACATGACCCAATGACTGGAGTTAGTTTATAATATAAAACACAAACAAAACCCACCATACTGCACACAGTCAAAGGCCATATAGGAAAACTCGCTACCTCTCTACTCAACAGCCTTAACATCAAAGAATTAACGCAAAGTTACTCATAATTGTTAGTATTAAACAATAAATATTTATAATACATTTGGCAACTTGGAATCCAGTGAACATCTTGTTTCGTGTCATTTTACTACGAGGGTATGGCAGATCCATTAGTGTGCTACATTCCTCCCATTTTTTTCCTTTCAGTTCGAGACTTGCTTAGGATTCACAATACAAGCAACACCTTGATCATCGAAAGAAAAATGTGTTTCGCAGAATCATTATAGCGTGTTGTTGTATTTGAAAGACTAACTAAAACTTTGGAAGACATAAAGTCTCCGGGGTGTGTTCGGATCAAGAAGCTAGCGCTCACTTTTAAAAATCTTTTCTTGGCAATATTGGATTGTTGTACTTCTCTTTGGCACCCTGATGTTTTGTTTCTCTGTACCTAGGGCTATTTTAATTAAGTTTGCTGTTGATCCAAAAGAAAAAAATAAAGTTCATCCCACGACCATCTCAATCCATCCTTAAACCCTTGCAATCATTCCACGACCATCTCAATCCATCCCTAAACCAAGTTATTTTTTTATTTAATTAAATTAACTAAATTATTTTTGAATTAAAAATCATAAATATAGATATAAATATAATAAGTAACATTAAAATAGCATTCAATAAAAATAAAATTACAACTAAAAAACATTAAACATAATACTAAAATACTAAATAAAACATGAAATTCGCCATTGACTTCAGATACGTTGGAATTGAAATCGTCGAGGGGAGCACGTGTCAGAACCCAACTTACGAAGGAATATGCCGGATGCGATTTACTGCTCATTATCTCATAAGACACTATTAAATAATAATGACAATCAGGGACGAAGCTCGCTTAGGGCCCGAGGTGGCCCTGCCCCCCTGTTTTTTTGCGTAGCAGTTTAAATTGACCATTTTTCGCCCAAAAAACTGTATGCATGGTGTAAATTTACCCGTTTTTGACCGAAAAATTAAGCCTGGACCCTCGTTCATGATTTTTCAATACATTTTGATTGCGTAGTAGTGTAAATTGATCATTTTTCTGCCCGAAAATTTATATACATAGTGTAAATTTACTTGTTTTTGACCAAAAATTTGAGTCCGGACCCCTCGTTTATGATTTTTTAAATACATTTTGAGTCTACCCTAAAGAACTCGTCCAAGCTTCCCCACTAATGACAATATCTAATTATTATATTTCTAAGATTGAGGTACACATTTATTCAATAAAATGAACAATTCAACAAAGTAATTATAAATAAACTAGTATTTAGACCCCCGTGTTGCGGGGGGTTGCGAAACCATAGTTGGATATAAATACAAAATCAAATGACATTTCATCAAACACATGGTATGCACTAAAAGAAAAAGATATCTAAAACCACTTAGCAACCCCAGGCGACGACTTTTGTTTTGTCATTTGTTCAGGAAATCTTTGTCGAAAGAACTCATGGTTCGATGTGGTTCTTGAAACTGGTATGGTTTCTTCCTGTTGTGGCAAGGGGCATAAGAATTCTCAAGTAAACTGTGAACTCGAGCCTCAACCAAAAAGTCAATACACAAAAACCAAAAAAATCTTAATCGAAAATACAGAAATGGATCGGGTTGAAGAACCATCGCATATGCTATAGAAATAACGGCTTGCATTTGAGCCTAGTCCTAGCTTTGCAGACTTGTAGCACGAATTATTCATCAGTGCATACCTACAAACAAAAGGGGCAGAACCAAAGAATTCAAAATTCATACAAAATTGTTCCAAAATGCAACTCACGAACCTCGGAAGCGATATTGCGTACCTTCGCAGCTGTCAATCACCACCACCACCACCTACATCACATAGAACTAATTCAGTACAAAAAGAGAATCAAACTAAACACAACTTTTAGGGTTTATGACGGCGAACAAAGATGTTGCTTACCGTCGGACATGCCGATAACCACCACAAAGGACACAATCTTGTACTAAGGAGCAGCATACCACCTATTAATCAAACAAACAACACATGAAAAAAATGCATATATATTACTTACATTTTTGTTCTAATAATATATGTGGAGTTTCATAAAAATATGTGGGATAACTTCTTGTTCTTTAGTGTCGTCCATTAGTATTTTTGTGGAAATACACAACCATTTAAATGACAAACGTCCAAGAAACAGCAAAATATTTGAACATCTCAAGTAACAAAATCCGACCAAAATACACATGCAATTGAGAGAAAAGAACCAATTAGATTTGCTAATAAATCTCAATTACCTAAACAGGCAGCTAACCCAACACAAAATCAAAATACATAAAACAAAACATGAGAATCAGAATTAAGCAAAATTAGGTGCAATCGAACCTGAGAGAAGGGGTTAGCCAAAGACCACATGAGCAACCAACACTTATGAAAAAGAAAATCATAAAACAGGCATTTAAAATTACAACATATAACCGGCAATCAAAGCAAGCAGGTTCACCTGAGGACTCTGTAAGCAAGTAGAGTGACAATGTGGAGAGGAGATCAGCCAAGATGATCTCTTTTGATTTTGTGTTGGGTTGGGCAGTTTTGAAAGGAGGAACAAAAAGAAGACACGCAGACAGTTTGTCAGTTTCTCTTTCTTTCTGACCATATACACGTGTAGTGAAAGCTGTGACGTGTAAACAATTGAAGAAGAGTAGAATTTGCACACAAAATGAAGCATATGGTACAACAACATTCAGCATAAAATATATGTGAACTAAAGGTACAACCCTTTAAGCTTAAGAAAGTTGAAAATAATAATATGTCTTTATCTTTGATATCCTAAGGTCAATCTACTAACTTCATACTATAATTCATCTGTAACAAGTGTAAAAAAAGATACATTTGTCAACAACACATTCTGAGTGAGCAAAAACAATATTTGATATATATTAGTATTTAAAATACAATTCTTATATGTATGCCGTATTAACAACAATTAATTAAGCAAACAAGTCTTTTCACCATAACACTAGTTCGATTAAATTTACTCAAACGACATTTAAAACAACTAATAAAACAATTAAGCATTTTCATCATGACATTAGTTCCATCAAGTTTACTAGGATGACGTATGATCATACTAACAAGGATGAGGATGAGGCCACCAACAAAAAGCTATAAACACCTTGACAATTAAGCATGTAGCAATTAATCGTGCAATACACATAAACGCATATAATAGAATAGTGGTTGGGGAGTTCATTTATCATAAATCATGAGGTTATGGTGTGACATTCGTCAAAATTCGTATTTGTATTTGAATCCATTTACCTGATTCGTTTTGTAATTCGGATATTTGTTAATTAATAAAATGTAGTATCTATTGAGTATTTATGTATGTTATGTTGTTGGGATGTTATATAATTGTTTACAAGTAAAATTTCATGTATTTTTAACCATGATTGCGTATAAAATAGAGGTGGCAATATGAATGGTGTAACATTCATTACTTTTCAAACCCGAAAACCTGACCCATTTCAAATTTTTGGTTTTTGTTTATAAATATATATATTATTAATATTCTCAAATTTCACTTCATCTGACATTCGTCATTTTTGAGTTTGTATTGTATTCGTTAAACCGACCCGGTTTGTCATTTTAATGTACTTTTGTTCGTCGTTTATCATACCTTCAATTTCTATTCGTAGAATTCCGAGGATTTACGGTTATCATTTGTCGCTTTCAATTCATTTTGCGCAATTAACAAAAGTTAACGTTTTAAAGATAAAACAATTTGCAAACTGTGCGGGTAAAATATAAAAATATCCAAGTTATATAAATTCTATTTCATATAGATTGCACCTCAAAGTTCAAGAACTAAAGACTAAATATATTTTGAAAACTAATCCGTTTTATTAGTCGGGGTGATCCATTTAGTTATAAATACAATCTTATGTTACATATTTCATATATAATAGCTTTTCTTAAAACTATTTAAATATATTAACCATTACTAATATATATATATATATATATATATATATATATATATAATTTATTCAAATGTCGCATAAATAACATTATTTATGCATAACCAAAGTACATTTTTTTATTATTTAATTATGTCATATTTTTTTTATTTAGATAGTTTAAAATATGAAGAAAAATACATTCATACTACATTTAAATCTTGGTCAAAATTCTTTATGATGATAATAAATGTGTTTTGAATATAAATTGTAGGTTACAATTGTAATTTTTATGACCAATTTACAAGCTTTAAATGACATTTATGACCCATTAAGTATTTTGACCAATTTAATACAATTGAAACAACTCTAGCTCACTTCACTTATAAATAAAGCTTCATTCCTTTCCATTTCCTCACAACTCAATTTACAAAAGATTCTTGTTATTCTCTCATTTTGGTGATTTTCATCTACTTTGATTTATGAAGTCAAACCGTAAAGTTCAAGATTTCTTCTTTTATTATCTAAGTTCTTGTTCCGGGTATGTTTTTAGTTTCTGCTTGTTTGGGTCATTTAGAACGTAATGTTATATTATTTAACATTAGTGTTAGTTAATAAAAAACGATGCTGACTAGCTTATGTATTTATTCGGTTCGGTTTAGTTATTTTATTTATCCAACATTTAAAACTAATTCTTTTCATCTCACTCTCTAAACTATAATACTTTTTACCATGTCAGAAGTGAACCTGACCTAAAGTTGAGTCCAGGTCCGACGGAAATGAACTGAATTCTTTTAAGTCGTCTTTATTATTAAATAAACCAAATAAATTATTAAAAATTATTTTAAATCAAATAAAATCATTTTAACATAAATAAATTATTTATAAATTTAAGTTTAACATTTTTCACCTATAAACTAACGTTCACCTTCATTAAACCCGATAAAATTATTTTATTTTTTCGTTTCGTTAACTATAGCTTGTTACCTTTTTATAAATTGTAAACATAATCATTTTTTTTAGATAAAGCTATAGTTAAAATCTATGATTCGCAAATATCATAATTCTCGTATTAGCGTTAAGTTGTTAATAAAATATTAATTTAAATCGTTAAAACCCGTTAAATCTTAAAAAATATTATTATAATATAAAAATGCCATAAAATAATAAAAGCTACATTAAATAATGCCTAACTCTGTTAACAAAATAATTTTAACCTTTTCAATCCCGATAGTTAGACTTTTCCTTTGATTAATTATAGTTCGAGAAGTTCAATCGTTTCAGATTTCTTTAATGCATGTTCGACTGCTTCGGTTTCGTTATCATGCTTTCGGTTTTCATTGCAATGTTTATCTTCAATTTCAAGGTGAGATTTTCACAACCCCCTTTTAAACGTTTTAATATTTTGGGGTATAGCATATGTATTTACTACAAAACTTCAAGTGTTTCGTTTTCGATTACAAAACTAAAATTTGTATATAGACTTGTGTGCTACTTGAATTACTTGCTCGAATATTACTTGCATGTGGAAGCCTCAATAAGTATGATCATACGCCCCCCTTTGCACTCAGGTCCATTTGTATCGAGTGGAAAAGGGCCTCATTATCCGAGTACGTTGGTTGTTACCAACTGGAAAGGACCTTACTTGCGCGATTACCCGAGTACGTTGGTTGATACCAACTGGAAAGGACTTTACTTGCTCGTTTATCACTTGTCCATGAATTGTATGATTTTTGCGTATTATATCAAACTGTGAGAATCTCACCAGCTATGTTCATAGCTGACTTTATTTTATACATATGCTACAGGTGTTAAGATACGAGGATGAAAGTAAGAAGACACATAGCGTGCCTATAGGATATTCAAAGAATAACTTATCATTTGTTTATTTATTTGTTACAACTTGTATTATTTGATAAACTTGTGTTACATGAAGATTTAAATAAAATAATGTTATTATGGTTACCTAATAGTGTCACGTGTGTTTGAGCAATCTGTACGTCACACTCAGGCGTTTCCGCTTTAGCCAGGGTGTTACAGATGGGCTGGGTTGAATTTGGGTGATAGGTTAGAATGGGTTCGGGTCAGGATGTTTATGGGTCTGGATGAGTTTTTAAAATAGAAGGTTAGGATGAGTATGGGTAAAGATGGGTAAAGTTAATCCATCTTGACCTAAGTAAAGGTTAAAATACAAAGGGTTTCAAAAACCTCTAAAAAAATATTCAAAAAAATTAATAACTCAATATAAATAAAAAACGCAAAAAGTAAAATAACTAAAATGTTTCCCCCGTCGTACTCGTTTATAAAAAAACTTGGTTTTGTCTAGGTTCAGGTTTGTTATTTTTGGTTTTTTTACGGCTAGGTTTTGCTTTTTTGTGTTTCGGTCGGTTTCAGTATCTATTCGGTTTCTTTTTTGTTTCGATTTCTTGGTTTCTATTCGGTTTCATGGGTTTTGTTTGAAATAAATTTGGATGGAGCTTGTTTAATTTAGTCCATTCTAACCCATAAACAAACCCATTCTAACTCATAACCAAAAGTCACTAGCATTTTCCCAACCCATCTTGACCTTGTTGCAAAATTCTTTTGATCCATCATGACCCATTTCAATTTAAAAGTTATAAAATTGACACAAAACAACCCATTTGGGTTTGTTTTGTCACCCCTAGTTTAAAACAAAGTCAAAGGACCAAACATGCAAAATTTGAAAAAATCTGAAATTGCAAACGCATCGCGTAGCGGGACGGGTCTAGACCAAGTCTGCCGCGTAGTGCGACGGAGCTAGAACCTCGTTTAGACGCATTTGGGTCGCGTTACGGGTTGGAGCTTCCCTGGCCCGTCGCAATACGCGATCAACATGTGTGTTATGGGTTTTTGTTTGAAAACGAGCATTCAATCCAATTCATGGTCAATTGGATTCATTTTCTACTTTGATTATCTTTGTATGTTTGCATTACCATCCATTGATCATCTCCCCTCTGTTATTACTCCCAATTGATTATTTTATTCAAATTCTTGAAAACTTTTCAACTCAATTATGGCTCTTGACCAATTCCAGCAAATTGAAACACCCCTGACTCAGTTCCTCTATAAATTTGACTCTAATTCTATGCTTCTCAATTTTCCACATCCACAATTACGAAAATTAGTTGTTTGGGAGGAGTTGGAGCTTGATAGGCTTGCATGATCTTAGGTGGGGCTTGAGGAGTTGGAGGAGCCATGAGATGGGGTACTTGGGGTTAGTAAGCTTGCACTTGGTAGGCTTGGGATGTATAGTAGGGTTGTAGCGCAATATAGGCTTTATGGGCTTGACCGAGTCAAGGACACGCGTTGCAGAGCTGGTTTGAGACACCCTAATTATAGCAAGCCCTAACGGGGTTAATGATTGGAACACGAGGGACGGCTCTGTTGGGTTGGTTTAATGGTGCGAACCACGGTGGAGCGGATTGCACATGGGGTACTTCTCGGCAATATCGGGTGAGGTGACCGAATCGGTGGCAATTGGTGCACACTAGGCAAGTGGATTGGGCCAGATGGTGACGTTGGAAGGTGTTGCAATATGGGTGTGGGCCGGTGTATGGTTTCTTGGTTAGAGGGGCTTTTTGGGCTTATGATTGAGCTATGACATAGTTTTGTGAATTGGGCTTTCATTTGTTATTGCGATAATGAGATGAGTTATGGTTGTGATTGTGTTTGGAGGATTCGGGCTTGGACTCTTTAGCAGGATTGGATGCGGGTTTTTCATTGGCCTTTTGGAACTCTTCCGCGTAAAAGTCCCGGCCTTAATGTGGTTTTCAGTGAGGGTGCCTGCTAATGGCATCATGAAGATCCTTCAGGTCACGACTTTGGACGGAATCTTGGATTTGCATCGGCAAACCCGTGATGTATTTTTCAATGGCACGTTCCAAAGAAGTGACCATGTGCGGAATGAGGAGGCTCAATTCTTGAAACCGGTCGTTGTAGGCGGTATTATCACCACCCTCTTGCTTCAAGTTCCGGAATTCTTCTTCCAACTTTCGGAGTTTATGTTTCGGGCAGAACTTTTTGAGCATGAGTTGCTTGAGGTCATCCCATGGCAAGGCCATGGCAACGTCAGCCCCAAGAGAACATTTCATGCACAGTGGAGGAACAAGCTTTCCATATGCTTGAACCATTGAAGAAGGGTGGTAACACCCTCGGTCCCAAAGTAATCGGTCGAGCTAGCGTTCGTGAATTGCTTGAAAGAGCCATTAGGGTTCACAGGAGCATTAGCAGCGGCATTCACGGTTTGGAGTTGAGAGATGAGTATTGGGAGGGCTTCCACGATTCCCTTCGTAATGCGAGACGACATGCTACGACCGTAGTTGCCGACGTGATGGGTACGGTTGATGAGGCGGGAAGACATGCTACAAGGATAAAATGTGTCAAATTTATGAGACTCGGGTAAAAATTATAAATATATGAGTTTGTGTAAATTGATGCTTGTGAATTTTATTTAACAATTTGAGGTTGAGATTGTGGTTGAGGTTGAGGGTTGCATCACTTATGAGACTTGATTATATAAAGTTTTATCATTGTTAACATTATGAGAAAACAAAATAAAATAATAACATAACTTGAAATATAGGGTTTCATTTGTTGGTTAGGACTTCATGAACCACCATGGTTCCTTCCAACAAAATGAAAATATCGAAAACCAAGCAAAAGTTGTTGAAATATTCATGTATTAGCTTCAACAAAATCGATTAAAATTGAGTTGTGAGGGGTGTTGAGGTAGATGGTTGAAGTAATTCGAGAACTACCCCATATTTGTATACTTCACCTATCCATTCAACTAAAACATAACGCGGAAAAACCGAGTTTAGCCACGTACCACCGTAAATTCGGTTATAAATTAAGGGTGTGATCATCAAATGACCACGATTGATACAATGAGGGTAGTAGATTCGTGAACGTTTGGTATGATACGCTTTGGCCTAATAGGTTTCACACCCACACCAAACCCTCCAGGAAGGCAATCGGGTCTCGTGGTCGATTGAGATTTGTGCGCATTGCACCTCCTTAGGCTTGCAAGCCTCGGTGTCAAGGGTTCAGTGCACAAATGTGTCCCCCTTCCAGTTACTACGTATCCGTCACACGAATCATCCTCAAGGAGTGGGGATATAAAAAGGTGGGATTTCTTAAGAAAATTCCCGATTAAAAATCATTCTAAATGTTTGAAAATAATTTGAGGGTGAGGCATAGCTTTGGAATAAGTGAGTGCTTTTGTGTATAATTGTATATGATAAACAATTTAAATAAGTTAAGATATGTACAAAAATATAAAAATTTTAATAAGTAGAGTGCACGTATAGCAATACGTATAGGGACCCTAAGCATGATACTAGGCCGTTACGTCTAACTACCTGTCTTATAGCATTCGACTCTGATACCAATCTGCCACACCCCAACCTACGGCGGAACATGCCGGGGCGCAACATAATTATATCATAGCTCAAAGGACACTAAAGTAAAATACACGTGTCAACATCTAAATTTATTTATTTCATAAAATTCAAGTACGCAAAGCACAACATTGTCTCAAAAGAAATAAACATTACAACTTAAATAATTAAAAATAAACGTTCATCATTATTCATCATGCATCCTAAGGGTCCAAACTATTCTTTAACTTCTTTCTTCAACTCAAAAGCTACCTACGTCATGCGTGAAAATATGTAGTTTGTCAACATAAAGTTGAGCAAGTAATCACGGTTTTTGAGTATATATAATATTGAAAAAGATAATTTCGTGCGATAAATATGAACTACTACAACTGGCGTAACAATAATATAAAGGTTGTCTTTTCACTTGAATCACATAGATAACGAGCTACTCCGACGGCTTATGATCATACTAATGAGGATGAGGATGAGGATGAGGATGATGATGAGATACCAAAAACCGTAACTCAAAAATAAACACATAGTCACATTCACACGTATAACTATTTGAGCAATATCATATAAACGTAAATAATGGATTTGTAGTGTGAAATAAAATAGTTGAGTTGTGAACGCATGATGCCCCCAAAATGTAAAACAGTAAAAAGGGGGGGATGCGAATTACTTACTTCAACGGGTGGATAGCGAAGAAGATACGACGATAAAAATTAAAGTGTAAGCGGTTGAGCTCCTCGAGATGCGTCGACAGAAATTCCTAGTTGTTACGATAATGTAAATTAATTAAAAGCGGTAAATTATCAATAATTATAACGGTTTTGGGATTCTATTGAGTTCTAAGTTTTATTAAAATATTATTGGTCTACTTATCATAATTATTAAGGTTTATTATGATTATTATAATAATTATTATTATTATCTTGTTTGATTGAATAAAAACCATAAATATTTCTTATTGATAAATGTTATCTAATACACACACACATATATATATAGGCAAAGTGTAGAATGAAAACCCTTTTGAGTTGTGAAAATCCGTGAAAATCCTATGTAACATCGTTTTTTTTGTTATATGCAATATATGTTGTTACATTTAATACAAAACATCGAAACATTAAAAAAAAATGTTTTGCTCTTTTTTTTACATGTTTTACTAATTTTTATATATGTTTTCAGGAGAGAGAAAGTGTAAATTTACTTTTATATTTTTTATTAATTTTAATTGTGAACCACAAGATTTAATCTTTAAATTAAAAACATGTAGTTGAGAATGAGTTTTTAGAGTTTTCACAACTTAAGTGAGTTTTTATTTTAACCTAACCCTATATATATATATATATATATATATATATATATATATATAGTAACGTTAATATATATAATAACAGTAAAAGAAACTAGTTTGGTTTATTTTAATATAATAAGAATATACATGCTTATTAGAAATTCAATTTATATATAAATGTATATATGAATATATCTTTGTATATATATGTATATTTGTATTTTTATATAATATATAGATGTCGGAAAAAGTCCGGAAAATAATAACTCGGGGTTCGGTTTGTTAAAATTAATATTTATTTATTGTTATAAAAGCATAATATTAGCAAAATATGATTTTAAAGGTTAAAAGAAAAATAAAAAGAAAAACCAGGCCTGGAGGGACTCAACCCACGCCTCCATGCCGGTTCCGAGTTTTAAGAAGTTTGCACATGCCATCTAGGCAGGTTTTAACTTATTTAAGATACCAAAATCAATTATACACACACACACATAAACACATACATACATACATATACATACATACATACATACATACATACATACATACATACATATATATATATATATATATATATATATATATATATATATATATATATATATATATATATATATATATATATGCAGGTTTAGTTGATCATCCCTACCCAAAAAACCCTAGAATTTCAAATCAGTTGATTTGTTCATTGTTCGTTTAAATTAATTTAGGGTTAACGTACCGAGTTAACAACAAATCATAAACACAATTTAATTACTAGAAACGATCACATACATGGGGTTAACTGATGATTATACTTCATGGCTCAAGCTCGAACTCGTTACGGGTCTGGACGGTTTTGTTTAGTGCAATTGAGTTAGGGTTTTGCTTCGTGAGGTTGAGAGGAAGGCGTATGCAAGTTTAATTGAAACAAGGTCATGTATTTATAGGGTTTTGAAGACAAGGATAGCCGCGGGTTTAATTTGGTTAATTAGTTTTCGATTTTGATTCATTTATTTAGACCGTCGGTGGGATGCGGTTTTTGTTAATAATAGATTTGGTAATGTCAAATTCGTTTATTATGCATTTATTACGGAGCAAGAAATGGAATTTTGGGTTGTCGGTCGATGGAGGGAAAAAGGGAAGAATAAGAAGAAATTGAATATTATTTGCGATTAGGTCCCCGCCTTTTGATGTTGGATACAAAATGGGTTAGAAGTTAGTTTGGGGGGGGGGGGGGTGTTTTTTCATATTTTTTATAGTTGTTATCAAACAAATAACTAAATAAATAAACAAATAAAAATTAAGAAATTGCGGGATTTTTATTGATGAAATACTCCGGCTACTAAATGGGTTGGGTACGATTACAAATACGAGTAAGTAAAAACCGAAATGTTACAAGAATTTGCTTGAGGACGATGGGGGATAGTGTTGCAGAATATTTTTGGTTTTTAGAGGCTAGGGTTTTAAGGAAAATAGTTTAAATTCGTTTATGAATAGTATAATAAGTAAACATGCCCGTTTAGAAAGTAAGTCAAACAATAAATGACAAAATTGAGCCTTTTAACAACCAAATTTTGCTTTCAATATTAGACGTATGAATATTGACATGTTATAATACCAGATGACTTATCTTGGGGCTTAAGTTTCGTTAATTAGGTCGGTTTAAGAAGGATTTAGCATTAAACGAGAACTGAAAACAAAATTTGACTGTACAGCGTTACTTCGCGCTACGTGAAGGAGAAGGGGACCTCCCTTCACGCTACGCGAAGGGCGGACTTCTACCAAACTTTGATTTTTGCCAGTTTTAGTCCCCGAAATTCCAAAAATGCATTTTTAGTTATTTTAAATGATTTTAAGAGTTTCTAAGAATTATTTGACGAGTTTGAAATTTATAAGGATATAAAATAGGTTTGAACCAAGTTAAATACTAATAAATACAAGATTTAAATAATTTAAAAAATCCGGATTATATTCCTGAGTCGGGTTAAATATAAATAAATTCAAATACGAAAAATCCGAGATGTTACACGATCCCGAACAAAAGACAATGAACGTAATGCACAATGATGCGTAGAAAGACCCAATGACGAATAAAAAATATGAAAGAAAGATACAATATAATAAAAAAACACAATGACGTAATTTTTGTTATAATTTTTATTTTTAATATGAGTACTAATTGAAAAACACAATAATCAGAACCTATAACACAATACATAAAAAAACACTCAATTAAAAAACATAATAACCAACCAATAACACAATGTATAAGACCTATTATTTTTTTATTTTCAAATAACAATATGATACTTATATTAAAGATAAAAAACGTTTGTTATTTTGATGTTTTTTTTTAAATTGTCGTATAAAAAAGTTATGGATTTTTGAAAATGATAAGAGAATTGATATGTGTCTTTCATGTAAAGAGAGAAAGTTAACAAACGTGGATTATCACTTTTATGTCATTTTAATTATTTTTTCTCTTAATTTAGTTACATCATTTAAATATAAAATCAATAGACTAAATTGCCTCTCATACTTCTTATTTTTATAACAATTTATATTTTAACATAGGAGTTAAATCATGTTATTCAAGTTTTCAAAGCGCCAAAATTATAAACAAATCTCCTAAAAATTTTCAAAATCACGATCTTTTTTAACAAAACCAACCCTCTAATCACATACATTGGGTGAATCAAAAGGAATAATCTGAAGGATCTTTTTCTTATTCTTCACCTTCCATTCATCCAAATCAAAATAGTAGATACATCTATTATATTTATAAAATATAAAACGGATGATAGAGAAACATGAAAAAGTTAACAAAAAGATACGTAAAAAAGAAAAAAAAAACAAAAAAAAAACTTGTTTTCAATAAAAATAAGAAAGTTTTTTAAACAATTTGAAAATGAAACATTAAAGAAAATTAAAACAATTAAGAGTTTACCAACTTAGTAAGAAAAAAGGGTTTTGGGTATCTTTCTGTTGAATGTCACTACACGAGAAAATGTCCACATTCATTAAAACACACACGCATCTAGTCTTAGAGCATATTCATTCAAATACACACCTATCTAGTCTTAGAGCATATTCATTGGCACCGTACAAATCTTCTCTCACTCTCTATATATATATATAGCACCATAGTGTCAACATCCTTGCACACCTTCCACGGCCGCCAGTCTCTTTTTACTCATGTCAACATTTCACCATCATATTTAGATATTTCAGTTATATTATAAATCCCAAAGCCATTGAGCTTTAACATATTTGTGTTGAATCATTGAAATATGGGGAGATTTTGGAGAATGGCAGAGGCATTTGAGGTTGCTGCGAGGGTTAGAGATTGCGATAGCAGCGGCAGCGAACACTCGCCAGAGACAGTGATGGATTTGTCTGATTTGGTAAACTCGTTCATTGAGAACGGCAATGGTGTTGCCAATAAAGATTTTGATATGCAGGTTAATGAAGAATCCAGTTCAGATGGAATTGATGATGATATGGAGGAGACGAAGGAATCGTTAAAGAAATTGCTTCGAGTTGAAAATGATGATGATGCGAGAAGAAACTTGATATTAAACGTCGAAAAAGCGATAAAAGATAACTCGACACCACAAACTTTAGGGTTTAAACGACAAATTATGGCTCGTCTTCACGATCATGGTCTTGATGCTGGTACTCAACTGATACCATATTTGCTTACTCTGTATATTATTAATCAACAATATATACAAAATATACTAATATATTAGTTGGGTAAGGTTACAATGAAAACCCACTTTAGTTGTGAAAACCCGCGAAAACCCTATGTAACATCGTTTTTTTTTTTGTTACATGTAATATATGTTGTAACATTTAATACAAAACATCGAAACATCAAAAAAAAATGTTTTGCTATTTTTTAACATTTTTTTACTAATTTTTATATATGTTTTCATGAGATAGAAAAAGTTATATTTATATTTACATTTTTTATTTATTTTAATTGTGGACCACAAGATTTAAACATTCATTAAAAACATGTGGTTGAGAATGTGTTTCTAGAGTTTTCACAACTCAAGTGAGTTTTCATTTTATACTTAGCCTATATTAGTTATCATATATACTTAATCAAATCGTATCTTTTTTTAGCATGATAAAGATAATTACAATAAACTATAATTAATATATGTATGTATATATTCTATTTGATACAGGACTTTGCAAATCAAAGTGGGAAAAGAAAGGGCGGCTTTTAGCTGGCGATCATGAATACATTGATGTAAACATTGGCCAGACTCGTTACATAATTATCATATCTTTGCTAGATGAGTTCGAGATAGCTAGACCTACAGCTACTTATGCTTCATTGCTCAAGATTCTCCCCCGAACCGCAGTTATCAAAGTTGAAGATTTCAAAGAGATAGTGAGTATAATGTCCAGGGCTTTAAAGAAGTCGATGAGCCAGATGAAGATGCTAGTGCCACCATGGAGACGACGGGAGTATGTTCAGGCGAAATGGTTTGGGTCTTACAAACGAACCACCAATGAGTTTCCGACCAAAAAGACACCAGATTTGAATATTATCAACAAGAAAAGTATCGGGTTTGTGTCGATTCCTGATACTTGCTTTGGTAGACGTCGAGAGCAATTCGCTAGGAAGGATTTTGGCTATAAAATGGGTAATTTAGCCATGGTCTTGAATGGGGCAAGCTAAGATTTATAAATATATTTTGTTCATTTAGTGATTATTTGCTAATTTCTTTTTTTTGATTTTTTGGGTCAATATCATTGCAAATATTCATGTGGATTTCATATTTAGTTATTTGCAATCAAAATAAACTCTTAAAATTATAGCATTTTTCATCATATCCATTCAACAAACAAAATTCTATCACGTTTTCTTGAGCACGCAAACATGTTATGTAAAAGATCCTTTTTCTTGAAGATCAGTTCAAAAACGCAACGTAATGGTGAAGTCAAAATAATAATAGATTTTGATTGCTAACTTTGATGGACGTGTGCTGATGTAGTATAGAATGTTGTCAATCAAGAGATGACTTCGTTTAATGAATAAGTGCAGCAGTAAAAGGTTAAACGAGGATATCAGATAAGTTGATAAACGCACTGGTGTTGGTAGGTTAGTGGTAGAGACAAACCAAAGGTCCTCCGATCATGTCCTATAAAGTTAAAAGAAATTTACCTTAAAAAAACGAAAACAACTTGATATATTAGAATAGATACACACGATTGTTTAAATACACACATGCATACAGTAATACTTATGAAAACTACAACTAATAAGTTCTCTATGCAAGGTGGAAAAACACACGTGTACTTAGTCAATCTGCATACAACTTCCATATCATAACTAGTATTTATGAAAAACTACAACTTCCATTATCATCTGCATACAACTATAGTAGTCACTACAACTTCCATTATCATCTGCATCTAACTAGTTATGAAAAACTGTAATATAGATATACATACGATTGACTAAGTACACACATACATACAGTAATAGTTATGAAAACGGCAACTATAACTATAGTAGTTATGAAAAACTGTAATATCTGTTTTTAAACGATTAACAGCCATTAAGTCCCTATTTTATTCACCTACTAACGCCATAGATTAATATAATACATATATCATATAAGTAACATAATTAAGTTTACATATTAACATCACCCTCTAAACTTGATGTTTGAGGGCATTTTCTGTAGTGATGTAGTGGCTTCTTCAACGGCTTGAGTTGCTTTGTTGAACTCAAATCTGTTGGCCCAGACGGATTAAACAATCAAATCAAACGGACGAACAAACAAATAAACACAAGATATTGGGTGACAACCCTCGACTCTTTTCATATAACTAAACGAACTTCAAGAACATAACAAACTTACAAGTAGAAGAGACTACTCTTGACTCACCAAAATAAACAATGACCTAGACACTTATTTATAGATTTACTAAGCTTGCTCTTCAAGTCAAACCTAACTTGGAAACCAATACTACCTTATTCTAGAATAATCCATAATATTCTTACTATATAAACAAATATTAATATAAAACTTAACAAAACAAACCCTGAACTTTAATTACTTAACAAATCAAGATTAAGTCTTCATTCACCACTTTAATCTTGAATTGTTCCTCTTCTCGCTTTTATTCCATCTTTTCAGTTGACCATAACATACTTGCTTCACCGATTCTTCAAGCTTAGCATTCATTCCTTTCGTGCTTAACTTTGAAGCCATATTGCTATTTTCTTTCTCAACTCGATTCTTTTCATCAACTTGTTCTTGATCAACACTTTTATAAACTCCAAACAAATCATTTGGAATCGTTCCAAACCGAATACCCTTCACTTTCATAATCGGTTTCACATCATAACTTTCTTTCTTTTCAACTTCAAAGTTGTTAGGATTACAACATACCTGAAGCTTGATGTCGTATGTCCTATATTCAGATTTCTCTGAATCTTCATTAACAATCTCTCTTTCTGATCATATAGCCTCAATATCCCCATTGGCTATTTCAATCTTACATCCTTCTTCATCCAACTGACCCAAGCTAAGAAGATCGGTCTTCAACTTAGGCATATAGAAAGCATCACAAAACGTTTTCTTTTTACCAGCCTTACTTACCACAGTCACATTACCTTTAACTTTGATTTCGATCTCGGATCCATTACCAAACTTCACTTGACCAGACACTCGTTCATCCAAGGTAGTAAAAAACTCTTTCTTTCCTGACATAGGATGACTTGCACCATTGTCTAAGTGCCACGTTCCTTCATGCTTTTCATCCTTTCAAACACATCAGGGATAACCCTCTCTTCATTCAAACTTACTTTCTTTATTGAACAAACTGCCATGAACAAAGAGAAGGATCAATATCATTTATCGTCTTTGTCAAATTCACAACTTCTTTCCCTTTACTCGGCTCTTTACATTCATTCGAGTAGTGCCCAATCTTATTATAGTTGTAGCATGTTACGTACTTCCTTCTATCTTGCCATTCTACCGGGTTCTTTTTTCGGTATTCAACCCGTTCATCATTATCACGTTCACTATTCCATCTTGGATTCCCTCTTCCTCGTCCATTGTATCTTCCACTGATTCTACCACGTCCTCGGTAGGTTTCTACTTTATTTTCAGTATGGGTGAACATGAGCTGACTTTGGGATGAACTTCCATTCACATTCTTGAACTCGTTTCTTTCTTCATGTGCCTTTAAATGTATAACCACATCTTCAAATGCCATTGTTTTGATGTCTGCGAGTAGCTCCATCGAAGAAACAACAGACACATATTTATCTGGCATAGAGTTCAAGAATTTTCTTACCAAAACCTCTTCTTCAAGTGCAGCTCCCAAGCTCTTTTACTTTGACTGTACTCCACCCAACTTCATTGCATACTCATCAATACTTTCTATCTCCCCCATCTTCAATCCATGTAACTCGGTTCTAAGTATTTGAACATGAGCTTTCTGAGTTCCTTTTGCACCAAGAACGAGCTATTAACACTTCCCAAACATCTCTCGGTTCTGAATACTTCGCCATCTGAAGCATCACATCTTCAGGTAGGGTTTGGAAGATAACACCTAAAGCCATAAACTTCTTTCTTTCTTTAATTCCAGTCCCCCTTTTCTTATATATCGCATCATGCAAACCATTCGCACCCAAAATAATTTTCACCATAACCGATCATGATGTGTAGTTGGTCGAAATTAACTTCGGTGCTTGCAAAACAAAACCATCCATTGGTTCTTTCATTGTTCTCGAGCTTCATAGATTCCTTTCTTTATCACCATCCATGTCACAATCCTAACATGGTAAACGACCAATTCAAGAATGAATTGATAACAAAAACACAATCGAGCACACAATATTTAGGGTAAACCTCACGTATTATTATACTCAAGAAACTAGCACAAAACTTGAATACAATAATCCCTCTCACCATACAATAACCCTAACATGGCTATGTATTTATAGGGAGACCCTAACTTGTACAACAAGTAAAGCCCAAATATAAAAGCCCAATTGTAACCCCATAAACTCATTACATCATTAATGAATTCCATAGGTCCAATAGGTCTAACCCGGTCACCTACACGTGACGGGCCTAATAAGATGGAAATTACCAACAATCACCCCCTAATTTCCGACTCGAAACTAAGAGATCTTCAACATCGAGCAATCTTCTCATCTCGTCAAACTTGATTCTCGCAAGTGCTTTTTTAAGTATGTCAGCTCGTTGTTCCTTGCCACTAATGTGCTCCATCGCTAACTGTATATAGTGAAATCGGGGCTTTATGTGCTTGCTTCGACTATGAAAAACAGGATTTTTAACCAAGGAAATCGCCGATGTGTTATCAATCATTACCACTACCGTTTTCAATTTCCTTCCGATCAATTCTGCCAACAGTTGACCTAACCACTCGGCTTGTCCTGTAGCCGAACTCGCCGCTATGTACTCTGCCTCGCATGATGATGATGTGTTGCAAAACACACCTCTTTTCCTTACGTTTTTATCTTGTTTTTATTAATAAAGTATTACTTTTTTATGTCTTTAAGGGTTTAAATGATAAATATTACAAAGACATGTTAACTTGTGTAGGTGATGCAAAGAAGAAAGAAAGAACAAGAAAAAAAGGAACTTGAAGGGTTTAAGTGTCAAGTTTTCAAAGTTTAAGCAAGGCCCGGTCCAAGTCCATGAATTAAAAGCCTTATAATATATTATATTAAGATAATATCTGAATTAATCAGCCATTCTTGATCAGCCAAACCCAAAATCAAGTAAGAAAAAACCTAAAACCCTAGTTCTTCAAGGCTGCCGATCAGAACTCTTAGCCGCCGGCCAAAAAGAAAGAAAAAAAGGAAGCTGTTTGGCGGCTGGTGGGTCTTGGACGGCTGAGGAAGAAGAGGAGACTTGTGGGCAGCTGCTAGGAACGTAAAACATCCAAAGATCTCAGCTATATTGTTTAGTATACATCTCTAAACTTTGTTTATCTTTCAAAACCCTAACTATCTTGATTTGATCTTTGTTATTGAAATGTTTTGCAAGTAACTAGTGGTTTGGTTTATTATTGATTGATCTTGAATCTTGGTTGAGTTTTATGATGTTTATGTTGGTTAATATGATGTTTTTATTAAGTGTTCATGGCTGTCCAAATTTGATTATGAGCTAAACTCGTTGTTCTACCTAGGAATGATGTAGTGTTGACATGTTTTTTCCAATCCGTTGTCATTTTCATTAAACACGAGTCAGTCTTAGGTAGACGGTTTTACATATTGAATTTAACCCGAAAGTTTTCTAAAAAGTGTTTGTTCAACAGTTTTCTTTTAATTAAGTTAAGTAGTTAAATAAAATCTTAGAAATCAAATAAATATTATTTTGGTAAGTCTTAATTAGAGTTTCGTAATTAAAAACGTTTTCACATGTCTTTGTGTTCGACATCCGGACTTCCTTGATGCTATACTATTTATGATCGGTACACTTGCCGGTTTTGTGTGGTTTCTATAGGATTTTCGTTTTTATAAATTTAAAGCTTAATTGTGATTCGTTCTTTATTTATATTATACATTTTCACACATCAAGTTTTTGGCGCCGTTGCCGGGGACACGGTTTGAAGCGTTTTAAGAACGACTCGAGTCAAGATTTTCCTTGTTTACTTGTCTTTCTTATTTGTTTTGTTTATTAGTTTAAAATAGTTTAGATAATTATAATTTCTTTTATTTATTTTGAATAGTTGTATGCGACGTACTCGATCTCTAGGACCACCAGAAGTTGAAGGATTTCCCGAACCAGAGAGAGAGCTTCTTGAGAGACGTCGTACAAAACCGTCTTCTAGTTCATCTACATCCGTCGGTAATACATTCTTTTCTCCTACTTTATCTGAACCCATCGTTAGGGATAAGATTATGGCCGACGCACCACAGAGGAGGACAGTCGCAGACCGGGCCCGTCCGGTCGATGCTGTCGCGAGATCCAGCATTGCTCCACCAGCTATAGGAGTTCAAACGACCTGGCAGATTCCATCGAACGTTCTGAACACCATTTCCCATTCTGCTCAATTTCACGGGTTGCTCCACGAAAACCCGCATTCACATTTCACTCGCATCACACGTATTTGCGACACGTTTCACCTTGCCAACGTATCCGAAGACGCCATCAAACTCCGCATCTTTCCGTTCTCACTCGTTGATCAGGCGAGTCTGTGGCTTGAGTCCCTCCCACAGGGATCCATTTCTACTTGGGCCGCCATGCAGACCCAGTTCCTGGAAAAATACGATCCTCCGGCTAAGGCCGCTCGTTTGCGTAACCAGATTCATTCTTTCCAGATGGAGGACACTGAGAGTTTCTAAGAGGCGTGGGAGAGATTCAAAAACCTACTCGCTTTATGTCCGAACCACGGCTTGCAGGACTGGGCGGTTGTTGAAAAGTTCTATAACGGAGTGACGTACGTGACTCAGAATATGCTTGACACTGTTGCAGGAGGCAACTTATTGACGACAAAGGATACCGATGAGTGCATTGCCTTATTTAACGGTTTAGCCATGAGTGGATACCAGCGACCACCTTCTAAGAGTACCAAAACCGTTGATTCCCTATCACGCGGCATGCACTCGGTCGACACGAACACCGCCCTCGTGGCACAGGTCGAAGCGTTAGCAAAGATCGTGAAGGACCTACAGGTGAAAAGTAAGTTATGCGAGATCTGCAGAGGGGGACACGATACCGTTCAGTGTCCCGTAGGTTTCCAGGAGGAGGCAGTCGACTATATTAACAATCCGAACCGAAATCCTAATTCTTTTAATTCTTATAATTCTGGTTGGAGAGGTAACCAAAATCCTAACTGGAGGAACGGAAATCATTCCAGCTTCCAGCCGCATCAGAGCCTATTCCAGGATTCCAGTGAATGAGCGAGTGGTGGGGAGAAGAAGCCCACGCTCGAGGAGATGATGGTACAGCAGACTCAGATGCTGTCGCAGCTGATGACTCGAGAGGATTCCCGTCACAAAGAGACTCAAGAGAAATTTCGGGAACATGAGTCATTCATGAGAAATCAGGGGGCGTCAATTCAAAATCTTGAGAAGCAGATGGGAGAGATAGCGAATCGTCTGAATGAGAGGCCGCCAGGTACACTTCCGAGTAACACTGAGCAGAATTCGAAGGCCTTCGCGAAGGCGGTGACGACGAGGAGCGGTGCTGGGGCACATAGTAAGCTAGTGAATCAGGGGCCTGCGGTAGATGTAGAAGAGCAGGTAGACGAGGAGATTCAGACGGAGTCTCCACCGGTCAAGGTGCATCAGAGGCGAAGCCCAGGAAGTACAGCACAGGCCGAGGACCAGCCATTACCCAGCACACCACCGAGAGTCTACAAACCTAGACTCCCATTTCCCTGGAGAGTCCGCAGGGATAGAGACGAGGAGCAGAACACTAAATTTCTTGATCTCCTGAAGCAACTTCATCTTAACATCCCATTCCTTGAGGCACTAACTCAAATGCCGAAATATGCAAAGTTCCTTAAGGATATTCTTTCTAATAAGGAGAAGTTAGCTGAGGTCTCTTCCATCCCGCTGAGTGCTGGTTGCTTTGCAGTTTTGCAGAGAAAATTACCGGAAAAGATGTCCGATCCTGGGAGTTTCACGATTTCCTGCATCTTGAGCGATAATACGGTTGTTCATGCACTGGCAGATCTTGGTGCCAGTATTAATCTCATGCCGTATTCCGTGTATCGCAAGTTGGGACTAGGCGAACCGATGCCTACCCGTATAAGTATCCAGCTTGCTGATCATTCTGTGAAATACCCCCAAGGGGTGGTCGAGAACATGCTAGTTCGTGTCGACAAGTTCATCTTCTCGGTAGACTTTGTCATCCTGGACATGAACGATGATGATAGTGTCCCACTTATCTTAGGACGACCATTCCTTGCCACTGCACAGGCGTTGATCGACGTCTGCGAGGGTAAGTTGATTATGAGAGTTGGGGATGAGAACGTCACCTTCGACGTTCGACAGTCACTGAAACACCCCAAGTCTGCTGATGACTCCTTATACTTCATTGATACTATCATGGAGCATGTCGGGGAGTTTCTCAGCGAAATTTGTGGAGGATCTGCCTCCGACACCCAGATTCTCGATAGGGAGATTCCGGAGATTGAAATGGTTGCCGTAACCAATCAGTCCTTAGATGACGACACCGAGTCGCATACCCCTGAATCTGGCGTGTCTACCGAGATCGTACGAGACGATCCGATGGACCGACCTTCGGTCGAGAGCCCTCCTTCTTCCTTTGATCTTAGGGATCTGCCTGCCCATCTTGAGTACGCATTTTTAGATGTAGAAAGGAAGCTTCCAGTTATCATTGCATCTGCTTTGACGGAGGTCGAAAAGGAGAAGTTGTTGAGGGTGCTACGAGAGCACAAAGAGGCGATTGCATGGAAGATTATCGACATCAAGGGTATCAACCCTTCGTTTTGCACTCATAAAATCCTCATGGAGGAAAATTTCAAAACTGTCGTCCTGCCGCAACGGCGGCTCAATCAGAAAATGCAAGAGGTCGTGAAGAAGGAGATTATCAAACTCCTTGATGCGGGGATCATTTTCCCCATTTCTGATAGCGCTTGGGTGAGTCCAATCCAAGTGGTTCCTAAAAAGGGTGGCATGACTGTCGTCACCAACGAGCGGAACGAGCTTATTCCCACGAGGACTGTGACGGGATGGCGAGTCTGCATCGACTATCGCAGACTGAATGATGCCACCAGGAAAGACCACTTTCCTTTACCTTTCATTGATCAAATGTTGGAGCGTTTAGCGGGTCAGCAGTACTACTGCTTCTTGGATGGTTTCTCCGGGTATTTTCAGATTCCCATAGCTCCCGATGACCAGGAGAAAACCACTTTCACATGCCCTTACGGTACGTTTGCCTACAAACGTATGCCGTTCGGACTGTGTAACGCTCCGGCCACATTCCAGAGGTGTATGGTGGCCATTTTCCATGATATGATCGAGGACTCCATGGAGGTGTTCATGGATGATTTTTCCGTATTTGGGAGTTCCTTCGATCATTGTTTATCTAATCTTGAGAGGATGATGTCCCGCTGTGTTGACACCAACCTAGTCCTTAACTGGGAAAAATGTCATTTCATGGTTCGCGAGGGCATTGTTCTAGGACATCGGATCTCGAGTGCGGGGATAGAGGTTGATAAAGCGAAGGTCGAGACCATTTCTAATCTTCCCCCGCCTACTTCTGTGAGATCCATTCGTAGTTTTCTAGGTCATGCCGGGTTCTACCGCCGGTTCATTAAAGATTTCTCAAAAATCGCGAGACCCATGACCAAACTTTTGGAGAAGGATGCTCCATTTGTTTTTTCCGAGCAGTGTATCGAGGCGTTTGATCTTCTAAAAGACAAACTAGTTAACGCCCCAATCATGGTTGCTCCCGATTGGTCGTCACCATTCGAGTTAATGTGTGACGCGAGCGACTTCGCAGTCGGAGCGGTTCTTGGACAATGGAAGGATAAACATTTCCATCCGATCTATTATGCGAGCCGGACCTTAAATGGCGCACAGGAAAGCTATACCACCACCGAAAAAGAGCTTTTAGCTGTGGTGTTCGCTTTCGAAAAATTTAGGTCCTATCTGGTTTTGTCCAAAACGATTGTTTATATGGATCATGCTGCTATTCGTTATCTCTTCAGCAAGCAGGATGCCAAACCTCGTCTTATCCGTTGGATCCTGTTGCTTCAAGAGTTTGATATTGAGATCCGTGATAAAAAGGGGGCCGAGAATGTTGCGGCCGATCATCTTTCACGTCTAGAAGGTGCTGAGTCAGGAGTTAGGATCGACGACCGTTTTCCGACGGAAAGTCTCATGTTCGTTAAGGCACAGGAGGAGGGTTTTCCATGGTTCGCTGACTTCGCAAACTATCTTGCTGATGGATACCTCCCGAAGATGCCTTACCAGCAAAAGAAGAAATTCTTTGCTGATGTTAAGTTCTACCTATGGGACGACCCGTATCTTTTCCGTGTTGGTGCTGATAAGTTAATTAGGAGATGTGTAGATGCAAAGGAGGGATGGCAGATTTTGAGCCATTGTCATGTGGGACCGACAGGAGGTCACCACGGTGCGAGTTCGACAGCGAAGAAGGTATTTGATTCTGGATTCTATTGGCCTTCTATTTTCAAAGACGCACATGAGTTTGTTAAAAGTTGTGACCGATGTCAACGTGTTGGTAATATCTCATCCCGGAATGAGATGCCCCAAAATGTGATTCAGGTATGCGAGGTTTTTGACATTTGGGGTATCGATTTTATGGGCCCGTTCCCGTCGTCTAGAGGGAACAAGTACATTCTTGTGGCTGTTGATTACGTTTCTAAGTGGGTCGAGGCCAAAGCATTGCCCACTAACGACGCCCGAGTTGTAGTGAGATTTTTAAAAGGTTTGTTTTCTCGTTTTGGAGTCCCGAAGGCCTTGATCAGTGATCGAGGTACTCACTTCTGCAATGCGCAGATGGAGAAGGCGTTGCAGCGCTATGGGGTCACCCACCGGCTTGCGACCGCCTACCACCCACAGACCAGTGGGCAAGTGGAAGTGAGTAATCGTGGAATAAAACGTATTCTTGAGAAAACAGTTGGTTCGAATCGTCGGGATTGGTCCGACAAATTAGATGACGCTCTGTGGGCCTTCCATACAGCCTACAAGACTCCGACTGGTTCCACACCATTTCGGATGATTTATGGGAAGGCATGTCATCTTCCTGTTGAATTGGAACACCGCGCTTCATGGGCCCTTCAAAGGGTTAATCTTGATTTACCCGCCGCAGAGGGTAATCATTTCCATCAGTTGCACGAGTTGGAGGAGCTCCGGGATCACGCATATGCACAATCATTTCGGTATAAGGAGCTGACGAAGGAACTGCATGATAGAAAGCTGAAGGATAATAAGCAGTTCAAGTGTGGGGATAAGGTTTTATTGTATAACTCCCGGTTGAGGTTATTCCCGGGAAAGTTGAAATCCCGATGGTCGGGAACGTTCACGGTCACTGAGGTTTTCCCGTATGGAACCATTGAGATACAAAATCGAAGCGGGAAGTTTAAGGTGAACGGCCATAGACTGAAGCACTACATTGGAGAGCCTAATACTGATCAGACAGTTGAGGTGTTCTACCTTGACTCATTCACCGAGGATTAGTCGTGATGGATGCATCACTCGGGAGACGGCCCGAGTTGTAGAGTTTGTATTATGATTCTCTTTATTATCTGTTTTTATTTGTTTTATTTCTATTTATAAAAAAAAAATAAATAATAATAAAAATACAAAAAAATATAAATATTTAATAAAAATCAAAAAAAAAAAAATTAAAAAAATCAAAAAAAATTAAAAAAAAAAAAATTCAAAAGCACAAAAATATGTTTATTTCTTATGTTTTTGTTTTCTGTTTCGTACGCCGCTACATGCGAGCGAGTTTGAGTTGTTACAGGTATTATTATGCGCATGGTAGCTCTGATGGCGTTCTGGAACTGGTTCACCCGAGGTTGCGGCCGCGAATGAAATGCTATACGGTCGTTCGTTCGAATCATACACAGCTGATGAAGAATCTGCATCTAAACCAGGGGAGTAACCCGTTCTCTGTTTTAACCCGTTCTCTGTTTTAATTTATGTTCTTTTAAAGTGTTCAAGTTTGTTTATGTTGAAAAAAAAATATAGAAAAAAATAGAAAAAAAATAATAAAAATGTCCCTCGTTTTTAGTTTCTTTTGCGTTAAAGTCGGAGATTATGATTTTATTCGGAAATCAGTTTTTCAAACTACTAATAATATGAGATAAATAGAAGAAAACGCACTTAAATTGGGATGTTTCGGTAGGCTTAGTTCAATCCAAAACTTGAGATAATGGGTGTAAACGGAAAAAAACTTTATAAGTATCTGTTAATGGAGTTGAATTTACCAAGTTCTGAGGAGTTGGTGTCCAGACCCAACATGCATTTTTTGTGAGAACCCAAGAGATGTCATTTTCAAATGCATTGCTTGTGAAGTATGTGTTCGTGTATGTCCTATAGATCTGCCCGTTGTTGATTGGAAACAACGCATCTTCACAGACCAAGAACTACGAGATCACCCCTTTCATTCTGGGGTGACGGAGGGATCATACATTGAACCCGCCCTAAATAATCCCCCTTTTGCCGGATTATTTCCGATGTAATCATAAAAGGCTAATTTTTCAGGAATTTTAGCCCAAGCTTCTGATAAACTTAGCCTTGAAAATGAAAGGGCAAATTTGATAAAACGGTTAAACGGAAATCTTTTGTGGGTAAAGCGTTTTGTCCGTGGAAAATAAGCAATGAAAGGTCGGGCCATACTCAAGCCTCAAATTTTGGTATGAAAAATGGAAATATCATGAGTTTTTAAAAAATTTGAATACGTTATCATATGATGCTTGGGTAGGTTTAACGTTAGAGTATGCCGTGTAGCCTGTGATATAAATCTTAAAATGATAGTTTAGTGTTTTACACCTCATCGGCGTATAGTTTTATAACCTTAAATCCTGTATTGATGGGATGCTTCGGGTCCGGAGACCATGGGTCTGTATGCAATCTATTTAGCTGGGTATTCACAATTCCTAAGTGGGGTTGTGGATATTTAAAATAAAGCCAAAGAGCAAACCCTTTTAAGTCTATAAACATGATCACAACAGTACGAAAGTACAAATACACTACAGACTTGATCATC
Organism: Bidens hawaiensis; assembly: GCF_021521415.1. Classification (NCBI taxonomy): domain Eukaryota; kingdom Viridiplantae; phylum Streptophyta; class Magnoliopsida; order Asterales; family Asteraceae; genus Bidens; species Bidens hawaiensis. Next base: position 678,190 of record NW_027491624.1, on the reverse strand, counting down.
CACGCTGTTAGTCATGTGGGGTCCCCTTGCTCGCGTCTCATTACCATTAAGAAACGGACCACAAGGGACACGCTACATGTAAGCTCTACAGATAAAATTTTGCATACTCACCTATGGTTATGGATTTGGGGTATTGCTTGATAACAGGGGTATGTCATGTTGTGGGGAGCACTGGCTATAAATAATTGAACCTTAATCATATCTAATGGCTGCTTGGTAGACTTTGATGCTTAAGCTTAGGTGGATAAACAATACCCTTGATCGTCTTAACTATTCATAAATATTGAGCAACAAGTTTTAATTCTGCTAACTTTGAGGTTTAAGTTAAGTTGGGGTGGTCTGGTCGGGTAAAAGCAGAAAATAAGCGGGTCTTAATTGTGTGAACCACTGAGTAATATTGTCGGATCTTATTTGTCCCGGTAAAGATTAAGGCATGGGTTTAGGTGGACAACAATATCGATGATCACGGTTTTTGCGTTTTTCTGAGCTTTAAAATATAACCTATATGTTTGATTTAACTTTGATTTTCCGATTCTGATCCAACTGCATTAGACTTTTTCAGGGACGAAAAAGGTTCAAGTGTGGGGATGTTTGATGTGTTGCAAAACACACCTCTTTTCCTTACTTTTTTATCTTGTTTTTATTAATAAAGTATTACTTTTTTTATGTCTTTAAGGGTTTAAATGATAAATATTACAAAGACATGTTAACTTGTGTAGGTGATGCAAAGAAGAAAGAAAGAACAAGAAAAAAAGGAACTTGAAGGGTTTAAGTGTCAAGTTTTCAAAGTTTAAGCAAGGCCCGGTCCAAGCCCATAAATTAAAAGCCTTATAATATATTATATTAAGATAATATCAGAATTAATCAGCCATTCTTGATCAGCCAAACCCGAAATCAAGTAAGAAAAAACCTAAAACCCTAGTTCTTCAAGGCTGCCGATCGGAACTCTTAGCCGCTGGCCAAAAAGAAAGAAAAAAAGGAAGCTGTTTGGTGGCTGGTGGGTCTTGGACGGCTGAGGAAGAAGAGGAGACTTGTGGGCAGCTGCTAGGAACGTAAAACATCCAAAGATCTTAGCCATATTGTTTAGTATACATCTCTAAACTTTGTTTATCTTTCAAAACCCTAACTATCTTGATTTGATCTTTGTTATTGAATTGTTTTGCAAGTAACTAGTGGTTTGGTTTATTATTGATTGATCTTGAATCTTGGTTGAGTTTTATGATGTTTATGTTGGTTAATATGATGTTTTTATTAAGTGTTAATGGCTGTCCAAATTTGATTATGAGCTAAACTCGTTGTTCTACCTAGGAATGATGTAGTGTTGACATGTTTTTTCCAATCCGTTGTCATTTTCATTAAACACGAGTCAGTCCTAGGTAGACGATTTTACATATTGAATTTAATCTGAAAGTTTTCTAAAAAGTGTTTGTTCAACAGTTTTCTTTTAATTAAGTTAAGTAGTTAAATAAAATCTTAGAAATCAAATAAATATTATTTTGGTAAGTCTTAATTAGAGTTTCGTAATTAAAAACGTTTTCACGTGTCTTTGTGTTCGACATCCGGACTTCCTTGATGCTATACTATTTATGATCGGTACACTTGCCGGTTTTGTGTGGTTTCTATAGGATTTTCGTTTTTATAAATTTAAAGCTTATTTGTGATTCGTTCTTTATTTATATTATACATTTTCACACATCAGATGAAAACGCTACGTTGCAGTGCTTTTGCGAGCACCAAGAAATCTAGGCTCCCCCATAATAAAACACATGATCAGTAGTGCTTCTTCCATCATCTTCATCAATGTTATGGCTACTATCGCTGTACCCGATCAACTCCTTTGATCCCCCGCGTTTGTACCTGATCCCCTATCCAACAGTTCCTCCAACAGTTCCTTGAATAAACTGAAGAATTTGTTTAATTACTGCTAAATGAGACTTCTTTGGAGTTTGCATATATCTACTAACCATGCCAACCGAAAACGCCAAATCAAGTTGAGTGTTTACCAAGTAACGAAGACACCCAACCAACTTTCGGCACTCCGTTGCATCTGCATCAACATCATCCTCGGCTTTAGACAATTTCACATTAAGATCCATGGGTACACTTTTAGAATAGCAATCCTCCATCTCGGCTTCTTTTAATAACCGTCGAGCATAAGCACTTTGATGGATTAGAATCTCATTCTCCAACTGTGAGACTTCGATTCCGATATAGTAAGTGAGCATTCCCAAATCAGACATTTCAAACTTCTTGGACATCACAAGTTTGAACTGATTAATGTGATCGTTGTTTGAACCCGTAATGACCAAATCATCAACATACATGCCGACAATAATAATGTCGGTTCCATTGAATCTCCGATACACCGCTTGTTCTTTCGAGCACCTCGCAAATTTCAAGCCTGTTAATATACCATCAAGCTTGGTATTCCATGCCTGTGGTGCTTGTCTCAAACCGTATAAAGCCTTGGTTAGCTTATAGACCTTGTTTTCCTCCCTGGGTTTAACAAACCCATCTGGTTGAGAAACAAAGACCTCTTCTTGTAGCTACCCATGTAAAAATGCCGACTTCACATCCAAATGATGTAATCGCCATCCTTCAGTGGCTGCAATGGCAATGAGCATACGTACGGTTTCAAGTCTCGCCCCCGGAGAAAAGAGCTCATCAAAATCGACTCCGGGTTGTTGCACATAACCCTTTGCCACGAGTCTTGCTTTATATTTATTAATCGAACCATCCGCCTTCCTTTTCACCTTGAAAACCCACTTCAATCCGATAGCTTTAGCCCCTCTCGGTAACTCGATCTACTCCCATGTGTCATTTCTTTTAATGGATTCAAGTTCCATTTGCATAGCCTTTATCCACTCTGGTTTGGGTTTTGCTTCACCTTTCTAACAAAAGAAGTTCAATGTCCTCCACTTCCGAACATAGGACATAATCATTGAACTTAACCGGTGCGATCGGAACACGTGTAGATCTTCGTAAGTTAATTTCTGGTTCACTAAGTGCTGCTGTTGCTAAACCAGTTGCTGCTGGTGTCGCTAAACTAGTTGCTGAGTTGCTGGAATTAGCGACCAGAGCATCAGAATCTGTCGCTAAAGGTGCTGATGGGCTGTCTAAATTAGCGACAGAAGCTGTCACTGATTCTGTAGCTGAATTTGGCGACAAAGTTGGATTTTCGTCGCTAATGTTGTTGCTTTCCATAGGCTCAGTTACAACTTGCCCAACTCCGGTATCAATAACCCCATTCCAATCAACCAAAAATAAACCCGGTGCTAGTTCCGTTTCTTCATTGGTTTGACCCGAATTAGACCAAACCCACGTCTTCTTCTCGTCAAAAACCACATCACGAGCTATCACAACCTTCTGGGTTTTTGGATCGAACAACCAGTAATCTTTGGACCCGGTCTCGATTCCGATTTGTGCTAAACTCCTCGAATGGTCGTCGAGCTTTTTCAAGTGAATGCCCACTATCTTTGCATATGCCACACAACTAAATACTTTAAGATAAGCAATATTCGGTTTTCTTTTGTTTTAACATCTCGTATGGCGTTTTCTCCTTCAGGGCACGAGTAGGAATCCGATTCTCGATGTACGTTGCATGTTGGATTGCCTCATCCCATAAGTAATTCGGAACACCCATTGCTTTTAACATACTCCTTGTCATCTCCAATAAGGTTCGGTTCCATCTTTCAACCACCCCGTTTTGTTGAGGTGTGTATGGTGCCGTTACATATCTTTGAATGCCTTCCATGTTAGAAAATTGGTTGAACTCATGTGAGGTAAACTCACCACCTCGGTCGGTACGAAACGTCTTGATCTTTTTCCCGACATCACTTTCACCCAATTCCTTAAACTTCTTGAAAGCTTCAAACGCCTCATCTGTAGCCTTTAACAAATACTTCCAAACACATCGTGAGTAATCATCGATTAAAACAAAAACGTACCTGTTACCCGCTATTGTTGGAGGGGTAATCGGTCCACACAGATCACCATGCACAAGTTCTAGAGCTCGAGTTTCCCTAAACGCTGCCGAATTAGGAAAGGGTTGTCTCGTTTGCTTCCCAACCAAACAAGATTCACACAACTTGTTTTCTTGGGTAGCGCCACGCATTCCTTCAACCATCTCCCTCCTAGCCATTAGCTTTATCGACTCAAAATTCAAGTGGCCAAGCCTAGCATGCCACAACCAACTTGTTTCTTCAATTTGGCTAAGTAAACAAACCGGTATACCAATCTTTAAATGTATCTGGTATAGCCGATTAGGGGAACGAGTCACCTTCATCAATAACCTACCTTGCCCATCATGCATTGTAAGGTAGTTATCTTTTCTATTCATATCACACCCGTGTTCTGAGGCTTGACCGAGACTAATAATATTGCTTCGAAGACTTGGTATAAAATAAACATCCGTAAGAAAACGATGTTCACCACTTTTTGCCTCAAATAAAATCGACCCCTTACCGCTTATATCAATATAAGAGTCATCACCAAACTTAACATTTCCCATGACACGATTGTTAAGTTCAGAAAAGAAAGACATGTTACCCGTCATGTGGTTACTCGCGCCGTTGTCCAAATACCATTCATCACTATCTTTGGACTCGTAGTTTCCGTGTATAACCTTCTTTTCATTCAAGAACACCGTTTCTTGAACACTCTTTATCATAAACAGAGAAGGATCCCTTATCTCGGATGCTTCAGCTAACTTTGCTTCACCTTGAACTTTCTGTTTTCAGTTGGGACACTTATGGACAAAGTGTCCAAACTCATCACATCGATAACATTGAACCTTTGAGAGGTCCCGGGTTTTGCCCTTATGTTCACGGTTTTCCCGGTTCATGGCGTTTTCTTGATGACCGCGCTTTTGACCAGACCCGTGACCACCTTGTCCTCGCCCTCCTCCACGTCAACGACCTCCAAGAGTGGACTCACGATCATTGTACTGACTACTTGAGGATTCAGACCTTTGAAACATAAGCTTACCTTGGGTTTCATAATGCATGCCTTCTTCCCGAATCCGCTCCTCGTATGCTTTTAAACGTCCCACCACGTCTTCAAACCCAACAGTTTTGAGATCCAAAGTTGGTTTAAGAGAGACAACAATTTGAATAAACTTTCTTCGGTGTAGGCTTGAAAGGAACTTCTTGACCATCTTAGTTCCTCGATCATCTCTCCTAAACTCGCCGCCTTCGACACCGTGCATGAGAGTTTCACCACAAACTCATCAATGGTCTCCGTCTCTTTCATCCTCATACCATTAAACTCGTTCATGAGAGTTTGCAATCTTGCCTCCTTAACCCGATCAGCCCCCAGATTACGCGTCTTAATCGTGTTCCAAATCTCCTTGGCCGAATCAAGATTACCCACTTGCATGATTGTTGCTTCCGGGATCGACTGATAAATCAACGCAACTGCGATGTTGTTTTTATCATCGTCGGTTGCACCCGGATCAATGGTATCCCAAACCTTATGCACGTTCAAGAGTACCTTCATTCGAATAGCCCATACCGTGTAATTGGTAGATGTAAGCATGGGACTTTGGAATGCATTCGGGTTCCCGCTCGCCTTCATTGTTTCTTTATCGCCCATCGTTCTTCGCTAAATCGTAACCGCAAAACCAAGTCGATGAACACCAAGAAAAATACTCAAACGATTATATTTTTAAATCAGCAGGAAGAAAGAAATCAACTATTGCTTTCTTTTACTATTTGAATTTTTTCTAGCAGCCAATTAAGGAGGTCCTCGTAAAGTTGTGAATTCAATTTCTTTATTTTATTTTTTTTCTTCTTTGCCTAATCGTAGAACAAAGATCTGGAAAGAAAAAAAAAAACCACAACGGCTTGCCCAAGTAATGGACGACAATATTTTGATCACGTGATCACTGATCGACTTGCTTCTTACACCTTTCTCTAATGCCAATTCAAGAACGAATTGATAACGGAAACACAAACGAGCACACAATATTTAGGGTAAACCTCACGTATTATTAATTATCAACTCAATAAACGGGAAAAAACTATAGAATAGTAACCAAGTTTTAAGTTTGTTTCAATTAAGTCACTCATATTTTGTTTCGTCCCAATCAAGTCACTCAACTTTCAGTTTGTCTCATTAGGTCACTTAAATTTCAATTTGTGTTGTAAAACGAGAGGGACAACGACTATATCATCGTAAGTGATACATTTATTGATAAAAAGTAGAAAAATGTTGATTTTAATGACGTTTAAGTTATTTATAAACATATAATATGAAGGTAAAAAACATAGTATTAGAACATTTATTGAAAGTTTAGTGACCTATTTAAGCAAAAATTGAAAGTTGAATGACCTAATTGAGACACATTGAAAGTTGAGTGACTTAATTTAGACAAAATTGAAAGTTTAGTGACCTAATTGAGACAAAATAAACCATGAGTGAGTTAATCAGAAAAAATTGAAACTTGGTTACTATTCTATGAAGTTGTCCCCTCAATAATGTAACGCCCGTTAATTTACGGTTTAAAGAAGTAAGGTTGTAAAGTATGTATAATTCTCGGGATTTAACCGACACTTCTCGAAATCATTCTCGTCCTCCCGGTACGTTAAATCATTTAAATTTTCTTCCAAAATGCCAAATACTTCAATTTGGAGGGGCTAGGATGAAACTTTTTTATATTATAACACAAAACAAAAGAAAATCCTAACCCCTATGTCTTGTCCGATCGGCGCAGCTTCCAGCCCCCCCCCCCTGAGATTTTCTTATGTGCAGCCAAGGTTAAGCCATAAAACTTCAATTCAAGGTTAGTTCTACGATTCCCCAAGTCTTTTACACCTTAATTGGTCGTTATAGCACGTGTATTGATCGATTAATGGCTTGTTTTAGGCTAACCGGATGGCTGTCCAATTGAGCATTTCCGGGGCTGTTTTGATTGAGGTTTTTGCACCAAAATCCTCCAAGGTATGTCTAGTATAACATACTTAAAAATCATGTTCATTGGTGTTCGTTAGATTGGTCAACTAGTTGTCGTTTGATTTTTAGTGTTCGGTTGACTAGAGTTGTAGTTTGATGCGTTTAACGTGAGGGTTGAAGTGATTAATGACCAATTCAGCTCTGGGGAACTTGGTTTGATGTACGGGCTATTGAAAAGTCATTTTTATAAGTTATGGGACTGAATTGGTTGTCGGTTGCTCAAACTGGTCGGTACAACGCGCAATTGTGTTTATTGAATAGTTGGTGCGTTGTACTTGCGAGTTACCGACCCATTTGACCCGTGTAGCGTCGTGTTGACTTTTTGGCTGTGATTTTGTCATATTGGGTCCACACGGGGCTGAGTTGGATTTTAATGGCCTAAACGACTCTTAGATGCGCGTGTTAGTTTCACCTAGTGCTTCCGAGGGTAAATCGGGAATTCTTTATTCCCGGGAGTATCTAAAGGTCGTGTTGGGGAATGGAAGGCCCCGGGGCTGTTATGATTGAGTTTGATGAGATCGAGGCTTTAGGTAACTCGAAACATGTTGGAGCGTCTCGTAGGATAAACGAGTCCTTTCGATGTCGATTGTAATGTTTGTATGTAAACCGACAGGTGTTTGAGTTTTGGGATTACTTAGGAATTACCTAGATCGGGGTGAATACGTGTCTTGTGTCAGGTGAGTTCTTGATGCCCCCTTTTTACTCTTTTAAGATTTTGGGCTAGCATGCACTCCTAAGCGTTTTGCTTGATGAATTGTTTAAAACTATTTTGGATGGGCTTACTTGTATAGCCTAGGCCTTGAGATGATACTATCGTATGTATGTATTATTGTATGGCCAATATTTGGCGATGTTAGTAGTAGTTATCGACTACGGATGTTACGTATGCCTACTTTGTGTTTGCATACGTTGATGATATGTTACGTGTTTGGGTTGTACGTTTGCTCGACCCTGATGTTATTACTTGGATGTTATATATAAATATATATATTTATATATATAGGGATGTACTTATAAAGATGTTTATATATATGTATGTTTGTATATATATATATATATAAGTATGATTATTTATCGATGATGATGGCTTAAATGATGTATCTCTTTTACTTTTAAACTCTTGGAATAACTGTTATAATTATTAATTATTGATGTTATTTATTAAAACTTGAACTCACTCAGCTCAAGTTGACTTTGTGTGCATGTTAGTGTGAGTTTTTTGGTTAGGAGAAGGATGCCTTACCGCTTGGAAGTGCATGAAGTTACTTGGACGGTGAAGGGCATACTTGGATGGAAGATTTAAATATTAAACATTTCTTTTTAAAAGTTTTATCAAATGCATTTAAATTGGTTTTTGGGCATTATTCCCGGGTTTTGGGAACTTATTTTATTACTTATGGTTTTCGGCCGAATTATACTCTGAATTGGTTGATTTAATGAAATGAACTGTTTTCAAGTTTAACTATTTTTATAAGTATTATGGATGAATACCAACTGTAGGATTTCCGGGATTCGGGGTCTTACAAGTTGGTATCAGAGCCATGGTTCGAGGGATCCGAGCATCCTCGAATGCTTGGACTTGAACTCAAAGAGAAAAACTAGTATGCCCATCGTGAGTAGCTGCACGCCAAGAGGTAACTTTAAATTGTTTAGTCATTCCTTTGAATTTTAAAGTTTCCAGTATGTGATTAATTGTTTTAAGTGTTATATAGAATGCTAATGTGGTTAGGGACAAGGGGTGATTAGGACGGGCAGGTAAAGTAAACAACTAATTACACCTGATTAACGTCATTAGCAGTTTACACTTACCTTACATGTTCTAAATGCCACTTGTACTTGACCGTGTTAAAATTCTGTCTTTGTAGGGATAAGTCATGGTTAATACTCGAGCAGCTAAGAGAGGCCGTCCTAGTGTACGTGGTCGTGTTCGTAAGCCACGTGCCGAAACCGAGAAGAAGATTCCTACTTCCCAGCAGGAAGCCCCGATTCATGAGGAGGGGGATAACCCCGCCTTAGATCCTGCTATGTGCGCGACAATCGCGGATGAGGTTTACTAGGTGCTTCGTAGCGCCATTCCTGAGATCGTTGCTGAGGCCGTTAGGGCCATGGAGGAGTCATTGGTTGGTAAGAGTTCAGATAAGGGAAGGAAGAGTAAGGAGGTGTAGGTCGAAGAGGAAGAGGAGGTGTATGTGCCGAGTGGGGATGAAGATGAGGTGCGGACTATTAGTGTATCTACCCGGGGTTGCTCTTATGGAGACTTTAAAAAGTGTGACCCTCCTTCTTTCGATGGTACCAAGGATGCGTTGGCAGCACATCAGTGGGTGAGGGAGATGGAGGCTGTTCTGAAGGTTAGTAAATGTAAGGGGGATGACATGGTGACTTATGCTACTGCTTCTTTTCGATCCGAGGCACTGTGTTGGTGGGATAACTTGGCGCAGGCTACGGGTGATCGTTCGATTAGAAGGATGACATGGGATGAGTTGAAGAAATTGGTTCTTGATCAGTTATGTCCTCCGCATGAATTGGATAAGATGGAACAGGAATTCTTGACCTTGGAGGCGGGTAGTTTGACGCATCGGGAGTACACCACGAAGTTTAACCAGATGGCCCATTTATGTCTCGATTTGGTTACTCCAGAAGCCAAGAGGATTAAAAAGTATGTGAGGGGGCTTCCGGCAGATATTCGTAGGGGTGTGGTGACCACCGACATGAACTCTTTTCACTCGGTAGTTACCCTAGCAGGTACATTATATGATCAGAGGGAGAAGTTACCGCCGACCGAGACTAGGAAGACGTGGAACACAAATTCGTACGGTAAGCGGCCTGGGGGAAGCAATTTTAATTCGGTTGAGAAGCGGATAAAGACTGAGACTTCGGATGCTAAGATGGATGCGACATTTGGAAATTGCAAGAAGTGCGGGAAACCACACAAGGGGGAATGTAAGAGTGTATCTGGTTCTTGTTTCCGATGTGATAAGGTTGGACACTCCCATTTCGAGTGTCCGACTTTGACTTGTTTTCACTGTAAGGGTGCCGACCACTTGGCATCGAACTGTCCTACTACCAAGTCGGGGGGGGGTCCGGTCAGGGGACTTTCTTCGAGTGGGAAGGTGGAAGAGAAGCCGAAGGCCAGGGCGAGGGCCTTCAACACTCCAAGAGGGAGGCGAAAGATGATGCGGATGTCGTTTCAGGTACTTTTCCTTAATTACCTTTTATTCCACCGTCATAATTTCTCATTCCTTGGAATCGTATGTGATGATCATGTAGCTAAGAAGTAGTATAATATTATCCTAGGTACCTTTTTACTTGATGAATTACAGGCATCGGTCTTATTTGATTCGGGTACCAGTAGAAGTTTTGTGTCTACCGCTTTCTGTTCCTCGTTGAATAAATCGCCCGAGCGCGTAGTCGATGTGTTTGAGGTTGAGGTCGCCGTAGGAAAGTCCGTGTCCGTGTCTAGGGCTATTCAGGGTTGTTCCATCGAGTTGTCTGGGTATAGATTTCCGGTGCGATTGTACTTGATGCCGCTTGGCTGTTTCGATATGGTGCTTGGGATGGATTGGCTCGCAAGTGTTGATGCTCAGATCGTTTGTGGTCAGAAACTTGTACGTCTAAGGGCCTCGGATGGGACCCAAATTACGGTCTTCGGTGATCGGAATGGTGCGACGCCACATATCATATCCATGCTTAAGGCGGGAAAGTTGATGCAGCGGGGGTGTGGGGCGTATCTGGCGAATGCTATAAACGTGAATACCGTGGTGGCTACCGTCGGTGATGTTCCATTTGTTCGGGATTTCCCAGATGAATTTCCAGATGATTTGTCAGATGTACCGCCAGATCGTGAGGTCGAGTTCAAAATAGACCTTGTATCGGGCGCCAAACCTGTTGCTCGAGCCCCTTACTGTCTAGCACCGAATGAAATGAAAGAACTTATGGCTCAATTGGAAGACTTGCTCGACAAGGGCTTCATTCGACCAAGCATCTCACCTTGGGATGCCCCTGTCCTGTTCATTAAGAAGGACGGTAGCATGCGGATGTGCATTGAATATCGTGAATTAAATAAACTCACTGTTAAAAATCGATGCCCTCTCCCAAGGATCGACGACTTATTTGATCAGCTCCAAGGAGCTAGTTGGTTCTCGAAGATCGACCTTAGGTCTGGGTATCATCAGTTGAAAATTCGGGAGGAAGATATTCCTAAGACTGCCTTCCGCACTCTTTATGGGTGATGACCGTCGTTCGAGTCATGCAAAAACCTAATTAACCTACGTAGTTAGGGTAGGTCAGGTATCGTATCCACCAGGAGTATGTGGTCAGTGTAATGTGAAACTAATTCCTAACATTATGAAGTAATTATTAAGAGTGCTGATCACACTAGCAATGATTTAGTTTTAATGTCAAACAAGCAATTATTTTAAAGTTCAAACAATTAACGAAAGCAAATCACACCCGGGGTTCAAGCATGTAACAAACATCAATCTCATGTCATTTAACAGATTAAATATTAATAATCGAATCTGATTAATCAACTAGCTAAACCTTAGGCATCAACAATGGCTAACACACGGCACTGGTTATCAAACGGTCCCTGCCAGTGTGACTCAACTAAGGGCAATTGTATGCTTTATCACATCCAAACTAATTAATATAACCCTATGAACACGTATCACAGCAACTGGCAAACTAATCGTTCTGATCGAGATAAACCTAAACCGACTGAGGGCACAATAATACCAAACATCAATATTCATAGATCGACAATTAATAATTATAAATATTTAGTTATTAAAACATGAGAAAAACTGAACAAGTACAATACTCTACATCCCGGGTATGACTCAAGGAGACTAGCCACTCATGGTGATGATTTTGTCTTCACTCCCTATTTGGTAGGTTATGAACATGAATGAAAAGATCAATGGATAGGGTTTGATTTTCCTCTTTTCTGTAATCTCTGCTGCCTCTGCCTCTTTTCGTCCCTATCTTTTTTCGTAGAATCAATCATAATAATCCTCCTCTTTCTCTCATGGGCCCCAATTAATTATATGCCACATAAATATAACCCACCATCATATTTGTCATTCTTTTCTTTTACTTATACGTGAGTATTTCTTTTATTATTATTTTATTAGTTTACTTGAGTGGAGATAATAATAATAATAATAATAATAATAATAATAATAATAATAATAATAATAATAATAATAATAATAATGATGATGATGATGATGATATCAGTTTGCATTTCATCCTCTTGAACCTATTGCAGACTTTGGTCAATTTTCACATTTTATATTCATGGCTTTCATATTAGACCTTTAAAAGCTCCATTAAACGCGTGTGTCCTTTCTGATCATCCCGTGACTCCATTCAATGCTCGTTAATGCTCCAATTAGATAACTTTAACGAACAATAACCTAAAATATAAAAGCACGCTTGAAGCACCATAGTTCACACAATAAACTAAATAAAACTGTAAAATTAACATAATAATATATAAGCATAATACCCGACCATCACATCCCCACACTTATCTTTTGCTTGCCCTCAAGCAAAACTCTAAAACAAACATTAACCTCCATCATAGGTATATCAATTATCACCATTAATACTAGTAAGGTTTAAGGTCATACCCAGCTTCCCAGACTGACACTTTCTAGATTGACAACCCACAAATAAAGTTAATACTACAATAAAACTATAAAACCGCCCAGACAAGTGTACTTTGTTTCCGGTTAGGGCATACATGTTCATACCCCTCACACTATCAACACTCCTCTCGGTTTAATATCTGGACTAGCAAAAGATGTGCTAGTATATGTCTCTGCCCTCAAATAACAAATATGATTTACAATTTAATATGCTTGCAGGTCAGTCTTATCTTCACCCATTAACCACCGGTTGCATAAAGACTCGGACTAGGGTTTTGCTGAGGCTTAGGTTTGGGTGCGGATTAGGCTTATTTAATGACTCAGGTGGATGAAACCCAGTTAAACAAACCCATATACAGACTCACAAATACAAACGAACTAATTACATAATCAACTGCTATTTACAACTGAAATACTAACTGAAAACTTCTTTTTGTCTTTTTCCTGACTTTTCAAAGATTTTTTTTTTTACCAAACATCAATACTAACTGAAATGACTGATAATTACAACTCAGAACTTAACAACTTTACAACTCGTCTGACTAAGTACAACTCGATACATATACAACTTGATAACGAACTGGATTTCATCACACGGGTAAAAATAAAATAAAGGCCAAGGCTGAAATGGTGTGTAATGTTCAGTTTAACAAACGAAAAGGAATAAGGTCCAAACGGGCTCCTAGGGACTAATGTCGGGTAAGGAATTTATTTAGTGAGGAAAATATGTACGGGATGGGTTTTCTAAAGTCCTAATCTCCATACAGGTGGTGGTATTAAGATCTCGAAAAGCATTTGACAAGCAAGTTCTATTTTTGTAAAACATACCGGTTCCCTCAATAAATGGTAAGACATGTTTTATATATATTATATAATATGTGTATTAAGTATAGGGGTCAATCTCACAATATGTCTGGAAATATGGGCTGCCGATATGAAACATGTATACCTGTCCCCTTGACTCGTTATCCCGGCCTAAACGATTCCATTTTCCAACTTCTCATTTTAAAAACATTTGTCGGGAAAACTATCAAGAAGCTGAAAAACCAACCATGACAAAAAACCTCTAACTTGGCATTAATAGCAATAATCACCAGTTAATAACTTAGGTTTCGGAATACTCTTCGAGGTACTATCGGGCTAAAAATTTTCAATTTTCCCCCTATCCCCACACTTGAGGTTGACATTGTTCCCAATGTTAAAATTTTTAAACTGACTGTTTAACAATTCAAAAACTCGGGGCACTAATGTGACGGGTCTAAAACTAGAATTATACAATTACACTTCTAACATTCAAAATAAGAATAACAAAATAAATTATGAAACTGAAATAACCTGATATGATAGATAATGCAATGCTAGCGTGGCCCGTGAACTCTCAACAACACTCGTCTCCGTCAAATACCAAAACCGACTAACCGAATATGCAGAATCTCGAGACGTGTAGAAGCAAGCTTCTCATAAGTGTAAGACATAGGTATTTTAAGAGTTATAAAAAATGAGTTTTTTTTTTTTTTTTTAGAAAAACTAATTACCGAGCCGAATTATGTAGTTTCATAATAAATTTCGTTAAACGAGTTAAAATGTTAAAAGACCTAACTCACTTTCATAGGAATCACGGTTGCATTTGGTGTATGCAACAAGCCCTTTCAACCCCCCGGTAGCCCGGGAGGACGAGTGGGGTCTTGTGAGGGTTTATAGTGAACTACACCCACAAAGTTCCAAATACAACAAAATATACACTAACCTGAAACACGTGAATTTGACCATCAAGTGTCTTCATAAACCAGTGAGGTTACAATGAAACTCACCGACTCCTTACCCATGTTATGAATATACTCCATCTCCAAATATGGCTTCAACCTGTAGCCATTCACCACTTGCCTCACATGGTCGTCAAAGTCTTTAATCTCGTATTGACCATGGTTTCCAACTCCAACTATCACAAATGGGCCCATCCACTTACTTTTTAACTTACCCGGGAAGAGCTTCATCCTCGTGTTGTATAACCAAACTTTCTGACCAACTTCAAAGTTCTTCAACCGGATCTTCACGTCATGTATTTTTTTCATTTTTGCCTTGTAAGCGGATGCACACTCATACGCTTCATCCCGCAACTCCTCAATCTCGCACAATGCTAATTTCCTAGCTGTACCTGCATCATCATAGCTAGTATTAACTTCCTTAGTAGCCCAATAAGCACGTTGTGCAATCTCAACCGGTAAATGGCAATCCTTTCCATACACAAGTCTATATGGTGTGGTTCCAATCGGCGTTTTAAAAGCGGTTCGGTAGGCCCATAAGGCATCGGTCAACTTCGTTGACCAATCCTTCCGGTCCGTCCGAACAGTTTTCTGTAAAATCTGTTTAATCTGCCGGTTTGAAACCTCAACCTGTCCACTCGTTTGTGGATGGTAAGGCGTTGCAATTCTATGATCCACTCCATATCTTTTAAGCAACTTTCCAAATTTAAAGTTTTTAAAATGGGAGCCTCCGTCACTAATAATAGTTCGGGGAATTCCAAACCTCGAAAAAATATTGCTTTGTACGAAATTACAAACTACAGAGTGATCATTTGTCCTGGTGGCTATCGCTTCGACCCATTTAGAAACATAATCAATAGCCACTAGGATGTATAAATTACCATACGAGTTCGGGAATGGGCCCATGAAATCGATCCCCCACACGTCAAAAATATCAATTACTAGGATCGGTTTCAAGGGCATCTCATCCCTCTTGGAGATACTCCCGAGTTGTTGACACTTTAAACAACGTGTCGCAAACTCGTGCGCATCCCGAAACAGTGTTGGCCAATAAAAACCACTAGTCAACACTTTTCTAGCAGTTTTCAGTCCGCTAAAATGACCACCACACGCAGATGAATGCGCGTGCTCCAATACTGATCGAACATCCTCTTCAGGTATGCATCTTCTAATCATCTGATCAGCTCCAATCTTGAACAGATCGGGGTCATCCCAAATATACTGCTTTGCCTGTGACATCAAATGTTTCTTCTTTCTCATTGGCCAGTGTTCTGGTAAATCACCTGCAACTTTAAAATTGACAATATGAGCAAACCAAGGGTTTTGGGAAACCGCCAAAATCTGTTCGTCGGGGAAAGACTCATTTATGGGTCCATCCTGGTCTTTATCTTCAATCACAATCCGGGACAGATGATCTGCAACGACATTTTCTGCTCCCTTTTTGTCCCGGATTTCCAAATCAAATTCCTGCAACAACAAAACCCATCTAATTAACCGGGGTTTCGCGTCTTTCTTGTTCATGAGGTACCTAACTGCAGAATGATCCGAATAAATAATTACTTTGCTACCCCATATGTAAGAACGAAATTTATCCAAAGCATACACTACTGCGAGCAACTCCTTCTCGGTTGTGGTATAATTCAACTGAGCGTCCGAGAGGGTTTTGCTTGCATAGTATATGGCAACGGGTTTCTTCTCAACCCGTTGACCCAAAACAGCCCCGACTGCATAATCACTCGCATCACACATGATTTCAAAAGGCAATTCCCAGTCGGGTGATTGTAAAATCGGGGCTTCCACTAACTTCTGTTTCAGAATGTCGAAGGCCTTAGTACATTCCTCACTAAAATCGAATGGGGCATCTTTTAACAATAGGTTACATAAGGGTTTGGTGATGTCACTAAAACCTTTAATAAACCTTCTATAAAACCCAGCGTGCCCGAGGAAAGATCTAATGGCTTTGACATTTTTGGGATGAGGTAGAGTGGAAATAACTTGGACCTTAGCCCGGTCCACCTCGATCATACGACTCGACACAACATGGCCCAATACAATCCCTTCCTGGACCATGAAATGGCTCTTTTCCCAGCTAAGAACCAAATTTGTTTCGACACATCTTTCTAGAACTCTCTCAAGTTGATGTAAACAAGACTCGAAAGATGTGCCAAAGATTGAGAAATCATCCATGAAAATTTCTAAAGACTCCCCCACCATATCGGAAAAAATACTCATCATGCACTTTTGAAAGGTGGCGGGGGCGTTGCATAGTCCGAATGGCATTCGCCTGAATGCGAAGGTGCCATACGGGCATGTGAACGTAGTCTTCTCCTGATCTTCAGGATGAATCGCTATCTGGTTATAACCCGAATAACCATCTAAAAAACAATAGAATTTTTGACCCGATAGCTTTTCTACAATCTGATCGATAAACGGAAGCGGAAAGTGATCTTTCGATGTTGCTACGTTCAGTTTTCGATAATCAATACAAATACGCCACCCGGTTACCGGTCGGGTGGCAACCTCATTACCTAAGTCGTCCTTGACGACTTGGATGCCCGCCTTCTTTGGGACTGTCTGAGTCGGGCTCACCCATGTGCTGTCTGAAATGGAAAAAATAATTCCAGCATCGAGCCACTTCAGTACCTCCTTCTTCACGACTTCCCGCATGTTCGGGTTCAACCGTCTCTGTGCATCATGCGCGGGTTTAACATCCGGATCTGTCAAAATTTTGTGCATCACTATCGAAGGACTAATCCCTTTCAGATCCGCGATGGTCCACCCGATCGCCTCCTTGTTCGCCACCAGCACCTTCAGCAAAGCAGATTCCTGTTCCAAAGACAAGATAGAAGCTATAATGACAGGCAATGTGTCATTCTTACCCAAAAACGCGTATTTCAGATGTCTTGGTAGCTCCTTCAGCTCGACTTTCGGTGCTTCCAGTAACGATGGTTTCAACCCGGTATCAATCTTCTCGGGAAGCTGTTCCACCTGAACCGACCACGGGGGTCGATCTGCTCGTAATGCTACAACTTCCAGCTTCGTCTCCTCCTCTTCTAGCTGCTTAACAGTTTCCACCTGTAACCTGTCAAACATAAAGCACGTCTCCATTGTGCAGTCCGGATCCACGACAGAGTCGTATAACGGAATGCACTCGTCAATAATGTCCGCCATAAAGCATTCATCATCGACCGGGGAATTATTTACATGTGTGAAAACATTAAGTCTAAGCTTATGGTTACCAAATGCCACGTCTACAGTACCGGTTCGACAATCGATTTTGGCATTTGCGGTGGCCAAAAATGGCCTACCGAGGATAACCGTGGGCTGTTTGGTTCTTTCACCCGAAACATAATCGAGAACCAAAAAGTCAACTGGATAGTAAAAATCTTCCACCTTAACAATCACATCATGTAACATTCCCCGGGGAAGTTTCGGTGTCTGGTCCGCGAGAACAACCGTAGTCGCGGCTGCCCGAAGCGGACCGAAGTCATACTGATCGTATAGACTTCCCGGGAGGATGCTAATGCTAGCTCCAAGATCCAGGAGTGCCCGTGTCATATTAAAATCACCCACCTGAATGGATATAATGGGCGTTCCCGGATCTTGTAGCTTAGGTGGAAGAGCACCCGAAAGAATTGCACTCACATTATCTGTTAAATCAATCTGTTTAGGAATCTTTCGGTTCCGTTTCTATGTGCACAAATCTTTCAAGTACTTTACATAGGCGGGAACTTGTTTTATGGCATCTAAAAGAGGAATATTAATTTTAACCTGTCTAAACGTTTCCCACATTTCTTCCTGTAGTGGGGCCCGTTTAGATGCCATCTTCGCCTTTGATGGCGACAACAAGGCATCGGGATAGGGAACGGTTTTGGCCTTTCCCGTGTCCTTAGACTTGTTGTTACCATCCTTCAGAACCGGTTCATTTATTTTAGATTTGCTTTTATTAGTTTCAATTATAGCCGGTTCTGGCTCGTTATCACTGACGACTGTCTCATCGACATCTTCCACCACCCCATCAACCCGAGATGGTGGAACCTCAACCTTATTATCATGCTTTTTCCCATTTCTTAAAATACTTACCTGACTGACGTGCTTCTTCGAATTCGAACTCGAACTTAGGTGCTGCGGGTTCACTGTGGTATCACTCGGTAGTTAACCCGCGGTTTTCTGCAACTTTGCCATATCTGCTGCAAGCTGACCAATTTGCTTTGACATTGCTTCTGCTGACTTGTCTCTCAACTCAAATTGTTTCTGCGTTTCCTTTTGATTATCAGTTACGACCTTCAACAACGCATCTAACTTTGAATGTATCGACTCGTCTGAATTTCCCGAACTACCCTTCTGCTGGTCCTGATTCTGATTACCCGACGAACTGTTACCCCGGTAACCATCTCTGTTATATTCCCGACTGTTATACTGACTGTTCGAACCACCCTGTCGGTAGCTGCTCTGCTGTCGGTTCTGACTGGACCCCTGAAAGTTCGGGTTCGACTAATTCGACGCGTTCCCGTACTTGAAATTTGGGTGATTCCTCAGGCCCGGGTTATAAGTGTTCGAATTGAACCCTTGGCCCTTGGACTCCCCGTATGCGTAACTGACTTCCTCCTCATCGGTGTACTCGTCATCATCAAACCCGGGGCAATATTCAACCTTATGCCCCAATCCACCACAATCTGAACAAACCGGGAATTTCACCCCAACTTTACCAACCTCCTTCTTTTTCTCTTCCGATAACCCGCGAGTTCCCGTTCCAACTCTGCAATTCTGTCTGACTCGCTCGAGGCTGATTTAACTGTTCGGGTGACCCCAACTTTTCGTCTTCGATCTTCTGCTGCCTCTGCCTTAGAATCTTCACACATAAATTCCAAAAATTCCCAATCATCTTCCTCGGGTTGATTCAAAAACTGACTATTACACGAAGCCTTCAAATGCTTTCTGTCTTCATATGTCAACCCATCAACGAAACACTTAACCAACTCCCACAACTTAATCTGATGGTGCGGGCACTTCCGAATCATTTCCTTGTAACGAATAATAGCCTCGTGAAACAACTCACCCGGTAACTGTGAAAAGTGCCTAATCTCCATTCGGGCCTCGATAGTCTTCGACTGTGAATAGTACTCGTTAAGGAAAACTTGCTGCATCTCGGCCCAGCTCTCAATACTGTGCATCGGTAGCGAGTTGAACCAGTGTTTTGCTTTGTCTTTTAATGAAAACTGGAACAACCGCAACCGAACCTATTCCTATCGTATGTACCATCACCAATAGACCCGCAAATCGCTGAAAAATCTGACAAGTGTGAATACGGGTCTTCTGCTCCTAGTCCGTGAAAATGAGGAACTATGTTGATGTAGGACGGACGGGATTTAAATGTCGGTTATCCCTGAACACGCACCTGTGGGACAATCGGTGATGCACCATCAGAAATAGCCGGTCTGAACCGACTGTTAACACCCTGAACCGGAGGCCTGTAATTCCTTTGTCTAGCCCTCGGTTCCTCAAAACCTCCCCGATTAACCTGAATCGGCTGTCTCTGTTCCTCCCGATACCTGCCTATACCACCTCGATCAAGATTTCTGTTCCTCCACCTGTTACCTCTCACCCTAACTGGTTCCTCAACCTCATCCACCTCTTCAACACGCAAACCCGCATTTTCATTTCTCGTGCCAAATTCCTCCTCATCTCCCTCTTCTTCATCTTCAGTGTGAATACTGACATGGTCAAACTCTTGAATAATCGTCTGTCGGTGACGAGGGGTATTGTTCGGGGCTGATGGCCCGGATCTTTCATGGTTTCGGTTTCGGTTTCTGGAGTGTCAGGCTGAATTTTGGTGTTGTTGATTAGTGTTTATTGGTGGTGGTAGATCATTATTTGGTGGGTTTTGATTATTCGGTGGGTTTGGTTCGGGTTGGAAAACATTAATTTCGGGTGGTGGTTCTTGGTTTTGGTTTTGGTTCTGACCTTCCATATCTGGCTGTCTGATCTGAGCTCGGTTCTGCCGAGCTAACTGTTCAATTTCTGGCTCGTAAATCAATGGACAATTTCTTCCTGAATAGCAGGTGTGCATAAACCTGTTACCTGCACAAATAACACACCCCGTGTAAAATGAGAAAATAAAACTAAACTAAAGATAAAAACAAAAACTAAATTAAACTAAACTAACAAAGAAATCAATTAATCACAAAAACACTAAGCGCACTAACTCCCTGGCAACGGCGCCATTTTGATGACCGTCGTTCGAGTCATGGAAAAACCTAATTAACCTACGTAGTTAGGGTAAGTCAGGTATCGTATCCACCAGGAGTATGTGGTCAGTGTAATGTGAAACTAATTCCTAACATTATGAAGTAATTATTAAGAGTGCTGATCACACTAGCAATGATTTAGTTTTAATGTCAAACAAGCAATTATTTTAAAGTTCAAACAATTAACGAAAGCAAATCACACCCGGGGTTCAAGCATGTAACAAACAACAATCTCATGTCATTTAACAGATTAAATATTAATAATCGAATCTGATTAATCAACTAGCTAAACCTTAGGCATCAACAATGGCTAACACACGACACTGGTTATCAAACGGTCCCTGCCAGTGTGACTCAACTAAGGGCAGCTGTATGCTTTATCACATCCAAACTAATTAATATAACCCTATGAACACGTATCACAGCAACTGGCAAACTAATCGTTCTGATCGAGATAAACCTAAACCGACTGAGTGCACAATAATACCAAACATCAATATTCATAGATCGACAATTAATAATTACAAATATTTAGTTATTAAAACATGAGAAAAACTAAACAAGTACAATACTCTACATCCCGGGTATGACTCAAGGAGACTAGCCACTCATGGTGATGATTTTGTCTTCACTCCCTATTTGGTAGGTTATGAACATGAATGAAAGGATCAATGGATAGGGTTTGATTTTCCTCTTTTCTGTAACCTCTGCTGCCTCTGCCTCTTTTCGTCCCTATCTTTTTTCGTAGAATCAATCATAATAATCCTCCTCTTTCTCTCGTGGGCCCCAATTAATTATATGCCACATAAATATAACCCACCATCATATTTGTCATTCTTTTCTTTTACTTATACGTGAGTATTTCTTTTATTATTATTTTATTAGTTTACTTGAGTGGAGATAATAATAATAATAATAATAATAATAATAATAATAATAATAATAAGAATAATAATAATAATAATAATTATTTTGCATTTCATCCTCTTGAACCTAGTGCTGACTTTGGTCAATTTTCACATTTTATATTCATGGCTTTCATATTAGACCTTTAAAAGCTCCATTAAACGCGTGTGTCCTTTCTGATCATCCCGTGACTCCATTCAATGCTCGTAAATGCTCCAATTAGATAACTTTAACGAACAATAACCTAAAATATAAAAGCACACTTGAAGCACCATAGTTCACACAATAAACTAAATAAAACTGTAAAATTAACATACTAATATATAAGCATAATACCCGACCATCAATGGGCATTATGAATTCCTCGTGATGTCTTTCGTTTTGACCAACGCACCGGCTGCGTTCATGGATCTTATGAACCGGTGTGTAGGCCGATGCTCCATCGTTCGGTTATTGTGTTCATCGAAGACATTCTTGTGTATTCCAAAAGCGAATCCGATCACACCGTCCATCTCACGGAAGTTTTGGAAGCTTTGCGAAAGAACAAATTGTATGCGAAATTTTCTAAGTGTTTCTTTTGGTTACGCGAGGTTCAGTTCTTGGGTTATGTTAGTAACCCGAGTGGTATTTTGGTTGACCCTGCAAAGGTGGAAGCCGTAAATGAATGGGAATCTCCTAAGTCTCCGTTAGAAATTCGGAGTTTTCTGGGCTTGGCGAGGTATTACCGCCGCTCTATTCCCGACTTTTCAAAAATTGCTTCATCATTGACTAAGTTGACTAAGAAGAGTGTTAAGTTTGTTTTGGGTACTGAGCAAGAGGAGGCTTTCCTCGAGTTAAAGAACAGGTTGACGCATGCCCCAATTCTAGCTTTACCCGATGGCACCGATGATTTAGTGGTTTATTCTGATGCCTCTTACCAGGGGCTTGGGTGTGTTCTGATGCAGCGAGGCCGAGTCATCGCTTATGCCTCACGGCAGTTGAAGCCTCATGAGGTGAATTATCCTACTCATGATTTGGAGCTGGCGGCGGTTGTGTTTGCGCTTAAGTTGTGGAGGCATTATTTGTACGGTGTTCCTTGCGATATCTATACCGATCATAAGAGCTTAAAATATTTCTTCGAACAAAAGGAACTGAATATGCGACAGCGTCGATGGTTGGAGTTGATTAAGGATTATGATCTGGAGATTATGTACCATCCCGGTAAGGCTAACGTGGTAGCCGACGCGTTGAGCCGGAAGGAGAGACCGAAACCCATTTGTGTAAAATCTTATCAGCTTATTCTTAAACCCGATATTTTGAAGCAGATAGCCAACGTTCAGAATGAGGCTTTACAGGTGGAATGGATTCTGTCACAACGTATTTGGGTTCAGGAGAGATTGTTGGAAGACGTCGGTGACGGGTTGAAGTATAAGGATGGTCATTTATGGGTACCGAAGTATGGGGGATTCAGAGGTAATTTTGGATGAAGCACACAAGGCGCGCTATTCCATTCATCCGAGCGCGACCAAGATGTACCAAGACTTGAGGGTATGTTGTGGGCTTGTGTTATCGATTTTGGTGGTAGTTGGGATCGCTAGTTACCGTTAGTCGAGTTCTCTTATAATAACAGTTATCACGCCATAATTGGGATGCCACTGTTTGAGATATTGTATGGTAGGAGGTGTAGGACTCCAGTCTGTTGGGGGTTCCATTGGTCAGAAACAGGTAGGTAGTTTGGAGGTGGTTGAGGCTACGTCTGAGAAGCTTGATAAAATTAAGGCTTTTATGAAGGCCGCTCAGGATCGTCAAAAGTCCTATGCGGACAAAAGGCGGAGGCCTATTGTGCTTGAGGCTGGTGATCGGGTTATGCTGAAAGTTTCTCCTTGGAAGGGTATTATTCGTTTTCTTAAGAGGGGGAAGCTTAGTCCGAGGTTCATTGGCCCGTTCCGTATATTGTCCCGTGTTGGTGAGGTAGCGTATATTGGAATTACCCAAGGAGCTCGCAGGGATTCATCCTACTTTTCACATGTCCCATTTGAGGAAATGTTTAGCAAATGAGGAGGCCCATGTGCCTCTTGATGACATTGAGCTTGATAGTAAATTGAACTATGTGGAAGAACCTATCGCTATTCTTGACCGTCAGGAAAAGGCGTTTGAGGAATAAAGTGGTTAGGCAGGTAAAGGTGCAGTGGAGGCACCGTAGGGGTTCTGAGGCTACATGGAAGTCCGAAGGTGAGATGATGAAACTCTATCCGCAGTTTTTCCTGTCGCATCGGGATTCGGAGATGAATCCCACTGTAAGGGGGGTGGACTTGTAACGCCCGTTAATTTACGGTTTAAAGATTTAAGGTTGTAAAGTATGTATAATTCTCGGGACTTAATCGACACTTCTCGAAATCATTCTCGTCCTCCCGGTACGTTAAAGCATTTAACTTTTCTTCCAAAATGCCAAATACTTCAATTTGGAGGGACTAGGATGAAACTTTTTTATATTATAACACAAAACAAAAGAAAACCCTAACCCCTATGTCTTTTCCGATCGGCGCAGCTTCCAGGCCCCCCTCTTGCGATTTTCTTCTGTGCAGCCAAGGTTAAGCCATAAAAATTCAATTCAAGGTTAGTTCTACGATTCCCCAAGTCTTTTACACCTTAATTGGTCGTTATAGCACGCGTATTGATCGATTAATGGCTTGTTTTAGGCTAACCGGGTGGCTGTCCAATTGAGCATTTCCGGGACTGTTTTGATTGAGGTTTTTGCACCAAAATCCTCCTAGGTATGTCTAGTATAACATACTTAAAAAATCATGTTCACTGGTGTTTGTTAGATTGGTCAACTAGTTGTCGTTTGATTTTTAGTGTTCGGTTGACTAGAATTGTAGTTTGATGCGTTTAACGCGAGGGTTGAAGTGATTAACGACCAATTCAGCTCGGGGGAACTTTTTTTGATGTACGGGCTGTTGAAAAGTCATTTTTATAAGTCATTGGGCTGAATTGCTGTCGGTTGCTCAAACGGGTCGGTACAACGCGCAATTGCGTTTATTGAATAGTTGGTGCGTTGTACTTGCGAGTTACCGACCCATTTGACCTGTGTAGCGTCGTGTGGACTTGTTGGCTGTGATTTTGTCATATTGGGTCCACACGGGGCTGAGTTGGATGTTAATGGCCTAAACGACTCTTAGACGCACGTGTTAGTGTCACATAGTGCTTCCGGGGGTAAATTGAGAATTCTTTATTCCCGGGAGTATTTAAGGGTCGTGTTGGAGAATGTAAGGCCCCGGGGGCTGTTATGATTGAGTTTGATGAGATCGAGGCTTTAGGTAACTCGAACCATGTTAGAGCGTTTCGTAGGATAAACGAGTCCTTTCGATGTCGATTGTAATGTTTGTATGTAAACCGACAGGTGTTTGAGTTTTAGGATTACTTAGAAATTACCTAGATCGGGGTGAATACGTGTCTTGTGTCAGGTGAGTTCATGATGCCCCCTTTTTACTCTTTTAAGATTTTGGGCTAGCATGCACACCTAAGCGTTTTGCTTGATGAATTGTTTAAAACTATTTTGGATGGGCTTACTTGTATAGGCTAGGCCTTGAGATGATATTATCGTATGTATTTATGTATGTATGTATTATTTTATGGCCAATATTTGGCGATGTTTGTAGTCGTTATCGACTACGGATGTTACGTATGCCTACTTTGTGTTTGCATACGTTGATAAGATGTTACGTATTTGGGTTGTACGTTTGCTCGACCCTGATGTTATTACTTGGATGTTATATATATATATTTATATATATAGGGATGTACTTATAAAGATGTTTATATATATATATATAAGGATGATTATTTATCGATGATGATGGCTTAACTGATGTATCTCTTTTACTTTTAAACTCTTGGAATGACTATTATGATTATTAATTATTGATGTTATTTATTAAAACTTGAACTCACTCAGCTCAAGCTGACTTGTGTGCATGTTAGTGTGAGTTTTCTGGTTAGGAGAAGGATGCCTTACCGCTTGGAAGTGCATGAAGTTACTTGGACGGTGAAGGGCATACTTTGATGGGATATTTAAATATTTAACATTTCTTTTTAAAAGTTTTATCAAATGCATTTAAATTGGTTTTTGGGCATTATTCCCGGGTTTTGGGAACTTATTTTATTACTTATGGTTTTCCGCTGAATTATACTCTGAATTGGTTGATTTAATGAAATGAACTGTTTTCAAGTTTAACTATTTTTATAAGTATTATGGATGAATACCAACTGTAGGATTTCCGGGATTCTGGGTCTTACAAATAAAGTAGCACAAAACTTGAATACAATAATCCCTCTTACCATACAATAACCCTAACATGGCTATGTATTTACAGGGATATCCTAACTTGTCCAACAAGTAAAGCCCAAATATAAAAGCCTAATTGTAACCCCATAAACTCATTACATCATTAATGAATTATATAGGCCCAATAGATCTAACCCGGTCACCTACACGTGACGGGCCTAATATGATGGAAATTACCAACAAACGACGACTCAAACAGTTACGTTTTTTTTCTTTTTCTTAGATCCGTAAGTCGGTTGAACTATTGATATTAAACGAAACAACTTAAGTTAGTTGCAAGAATTAATTTAATTCTTTGATGTAAAACACATTAATTCTTGTACTTCTGATGATTGATGTCCCCACCACAAATTTATTTGTTTGCTTCAAAAATAATTCGCGTGCAAACACTTTTCCGGCCATGCAAAATTTTACATACAAGGTTAAACAAACAATCTTCTAGTACCATGAATTTTATAATTAATATAAGAACAAAAGAAGAAGTAAACTTACTACCGTGGCTATTTCCCTTCTCGATCAAACTCAGAAGTCGTTACGAACCCAAGTCAAGTGGATATAGCTCTAATACCAATTGTTGGCCCAGGCGAATTAAATAATCAGATCAAACGGACGAACAAACAATTAAACACGAGATATTGGGGTGACAACCCTTGACTCTTTTCATATAACCAAACGAACTTAATTATCAAACGAACTTCACGAACATAACAAACTTACATGTAGAAGAGACTCCTCTTAACTCACCAAAATTAACAATGACCTACACCCTTGTTTATAGATCTACTAAACTTGCTATCCAAGCCAAACCTATCTTGGAAACCAATATAACCTTATTATAAAATAATCCATAATATTCTTTTCATACTTAACAAATATTAATATAAAACTTAACAAAACAAACCCTGAACTTTAATCACTTAATAAATCAAGATTAAGTCTTCAAAATCGTCACCTCCTTTCAAATTGTTGAGCACGCATTCTATCATTACCCTTGTAGAGTGCATAAGTACCAGTTAGGCATTGGCGTCATCTTGCTTGTAAATGTCGTCCAAATGTGTTACTATCAACTCCAAATGTCTTACCAACTCAAGAACCCAGGACCAAAAGGAACTAAAAGCTTGGACAACATTTACGTTCTTCTGAACCTTATAGTTCCAAACTAATTCATCCAAGTATTTAATTTGAATGTATACATTTCTCACCATAATGCCATTTTCAACTAGCAACTCCAAATGTGTTACTATAGATCAGCCCCCACATATTGAATTCGCATATGTGTCTATAGCCTCCTAGCTTCAATTCTTACTAACTTATATAAATCAAAGAGATCAACACCCTTACCATTCTCTACGCAAGGTGGAAACGATCTTGAAATTGATAGGTTCAAGTAAGAACGTAAATACCATTATGTAAGTCCCGAATCTAGATCAATACAATGTAATATCAACTATACACGTGATTGGGAGGAATCCAAACACGTGATGAACCAAGAAATAGATAAAAGAACACAAACATGAGATTCAAAGCACACGTTTATTAATCAAAGGTAGGGTACTTAATCCCGTAAACACCAAATCGGTTTACACCACTTAGAGATAATAATATTAAGTGTCTGACCAAACAAATAATAAAACAAAAACTTATATAGGTTAGTACAAGCCACAAAGGCCAAGCCCAATCTAAACCCAAACCCGTCAAGCTCACCGAAATCCCTCATTTGATTTCGATCAATACTAAATAAAATCGAAAACATTATACAAAGCATAAACCACAAAATGTATCCTAACAATCTCCCTATTGGTATATTGCTTTTCTTAGTCACGTCTTGCCAACAAAAGCGCAATAGTTTCTCTTAAAACTTCTGAAGATTGAATGAATCAATACGTTGTCTTGTCACGGTTACCAGTTCGTTTGGTCTTGAAGCGTTATTTTTTACGCCAACTGGTTGAACCGGCTGGTCTTGTTTTGGACCCCATTTTTTCTTTCTTTTTTCAACCGCCACCGTGGTTCGGTTTTTGCTCAGCCTTACGGTTCCAGCCCTATGAACCCAGTTTCTGTTCACCTTTTTCTTGACCCTTTTCTTTTGATGCATCTTGCACAGAAACCAGGTCCTTTTTCTGACCCTTGAACTTGATCCTTTTTCATGTTCCTTTTTACTCTTTGCACCCCATCCAGATGTTGAACCTATTGTTTCCTCGGAGTCACTTCTTTTTGCTCATCTTTTCATTGCACTTTGGGAATCCCACAAAATGATAACTTCCATTCCTCTTGACATCGCCTTTTATTCACTTTGTTCCCAAAAAGAATCATCCATAACCTCATTTGATTAATCCTCATCTGTACCAAATAAAAAATAAAACACAAACTAGGTTACTTACATCATCAGATAAGATCCTCGATCAACCACAAACGTTTCTGGCCAACCAAAAAACCAAGAGTCCTCAACACGCATGAGTCCTCGGTTTCTGTGCCAGCTTCGCCAATAAAAATTTCAGAAAAACAAATCAAAATAAACAAAACTTATGCACTTAGAAAAACCAGACACAAACCTTCAAAACGCACTATAACAATGTGTTAACACTATAAAGATTTGAGTTTTCTTACCTTTGATGAAGAACCGATAACCTTTAATGAAGCATAAATAATATGAAGATAATGATGAAGAAATGAGAACTTATAATAGAGCATAAGGAATATAAAGATGATAATGGAAGCTCTAGAGTCTTCGGTTTAGAGAGAGATTGGTTTTAATTTTGAAAGATTGATTTGACAATAACACTCCCCCAAAAATCTTTAAATCATGAGTAATTGATACTCATGGGCCGATAACAGTTTTTAAAATAAAACATCTAGAGGTCTCGATCATTTGGTCCAAACTTATATAAAATTTCAATGGGCCAAATATGATAAACAACCATTTTAGAACACAATCTAACAGTTTAAACTTTTAACAAAAACAATTCCCATAATGCGCTTGTTTCGATGATGATGATTATGATGATGATAATAATAATACTAATAATAATAATAAATATATTTAAGGGGAATAATACAAATAAAATAAACTAAAAAAAATTAAAATAAAAAATAACCTTTTTACAACTTTTATTGACTTTTGGGATCAAATGTCTAGGTTTAGTCAAGGAACATTTTTCAGCACACACATAATTTTTAAGATCTGGTCTATTGTCGGTATCGTTGTCCACTTAAACCTATGCCCTTAATACTTAGTGAAATAAGACCGGACACAAATTAGGTTTGTATGATCTAGTGAGACCCACACTTAAAAGCATAGAAATTACTTTGCCAAGTTTCATTTATAGTTTTGCTAGACTGAGTCACCCAAACTTGACTCCAATCCCCTGATGCCTGACCAAATCTTTTTGATAACGAAGCAATTTTTCTTTTTGACAAGCTTGGAATATTTTGCAAAATCAAACATTAAGGTTAAACTTTGGACTTGCATGCTACGCAATACGGGCTTAAATGCCTTTCATTGAAGGTGTTAGAACTTATAATAATGCCCCACCTCTGTAGTTCTAACTTTAACCCCTTAAGTTTGTATATTTTTCATCAAATTTTGGTCGATTTATTAACACTTTTTGAACGTTTTATGAACAGCCATAATTAAAATATTGCATTTATTTGGTTGACCAAACACCAACGGGCTTGTGTATGACGCGACCTTTCATCCCTTTCCTTACACAAGACTTAGTTAAATTTACAAGACCATAAGATGTGTCCAACATAGAACAAGTTCAATTAGGTTCCAGCAAGTCAACGGTCAGATCAACTTTTATTCTCTTGGGCTGAGCCTACCGACACAAAGATTACAGAGTCTGTCCATTTCTGCCATAGTACCTTACGTGTGTTGATCTTACTGTTCGCATGAAGATTCATATCATTTCCCAATGCAACGAAACAATATTTTTGTATTTTTATATTTTTAACGAAAGCAAGTAAAACATGCGCACACTATTTTTGTATTTTTGCCTTTTTCTCTGCCTAAATTTGTGCATAAAGAAAATTAAAAAAAACTTATATGTACAAATTTAAACTCAAAAATCAATCATCGAAACGAAGCATTTTTAGGAACCTTACAAGCACATTAAACCGAGATGTACCAACGGGTTTAGTAAATAAGTCCGCCACATTATTATCAGTGTAGACTTGTTCTAAATGAATCAATTTCCGTTCGTAGCAATCTCTAATGAAATGCATTTTAATGTCTATGTGCTTGGTTTTAGAATGTTAAACCGGGTTTTTAACAATGGCAATCGCCGCATCATTATCACAAAAGATAGGAGTGTAAAGAAAATTCGAACCGTAATCCTGTTGCATCCAAATCACATGTGAGCAACAAGCAGATGCAGCCACATATTCAGCCTCAGCAGTGGATGTCAACACCGTTTGTTGTTTCTTGCACTACCATGAAATGAGCCTATCTCCCAAAAACCGACATCCAGTAGATGTAAATATCCTATCAATATCACAACCTCCATAATTGCTGTCAACAAAAAGCATATAAGTCAAAATCTGAATGTTTAGGATGCCAAAGACCTAACTTGGGTGTCCTTGTCAGATATCTAAAAATTCTTTTAGCAGCAGGTAAATGAGAGAGTTTAGGATTAGCCTAATATCGAGCACATTGACAAACTGCGAACATGATGTCGGGACGACTAGCAGTTAGATACATCAGTGATCTGATCATTGATTTATATTTAGTTTGCTCTACAGATGGCCCATCTGAATCTGATGTGAGTAAAGGTCTTTCAGCCATTAGAGTTGCATTTGCTTTAGAATCTTACATCTCAAACTTGACCAACATATCTTCAACATATTTTCCTTAATGGAGCAAAATTCCATCTGAGCTTTGTCTAACCTGAAGACCTAAGAAAGTCATCATTTATCCAAGAGAACTAATCTCAAATCGCTTATTCATAAGTGTTTCAAATTTAACACACAACTGTTGATTTGTGGATCCAAAGATGATATCGTCCACATATATTTGAACCAGAATAATATCGTTGTCGATTATTTTGATAAAAAGAGTTTGATCAATGGTTTCATGTGTGTATCGATGTTCCAGCAAATGATCAGTCAAGGTGGGCATACCAAGCTTGATGTGCCTGATGTAAGCCATAAAGAGCCTTATCTAACTTGTAAACATGATTTGGATATTTTGGATCAGTAAAACGTGGTGGCTGATCCACATAAATTTCTTCCTTGACTTCTCCATAGAGAAATGTTGTCTTGACCCATCTGTAAACAGTGAAACCCATGTAGGAGGCATAAGCTAAGAAAATGCGAATGGCTTCAAGCCGAGCCACCGAAGCATAAACCTCTGTGTAATCAAGACTCTCAACTTGAAGAAACCTAGGAACCACCAATCTAGCCTCGTTTCTCACAATTACCCCACTGTCATCTTGTTTGTTTCGGAAGACCCATCTCATATCTAATGATTTCTTGCCCTCATGTAGCTTTACTAACTTCCATACTTGTAACCTTTCAAACTGATTCAATTGCTTATGCATGCCTTCAACCCAACTTGCTTCTTGTAAGGCTATAACATCACCCTTTGGTTCAATTTGGGATATGAAGCAGGAGTAGAGGCAATCATTGATTTCGCATGTTTGATTGTGTGTGGAAACTCCTACCTCGAATGAACCAATAAGGTTCTCAATTGGATGATTACGTTGAATGTTGGTAGGAATCTGATAACATGGCACTGGTGCTGTGATTGGAAGATTTGAAAAATTATCATGTATCCCATATGTGGAAATATACTCCCCAGACGAAGAATTGTGCATGTAAGAATCAGGTGTGTCACTATATGGCATTTTTTTTGTAGTGGAAGTACTTGCAACAAACTCATTCAAAATAGGATTCAGGAAAATATAACTTCCAAATGTTTGACGAACATGTTCGCTAACATTTGTTGCTCCAGCATCAACTGTAGGTTGCACAGACTCTTCAGAGGTGTTTGAAGAAGATTCTGTCTCAGGAACCGGCTTCTGAGTGGGCTTTGAAGAATCAGGTGCTTCATCATACGATCCAGCTGGCTCAATATTTAGTACTGTTGGCCTGTGTATCGCTGTTGTAGTCACAACCTCATCTTCATCATCCACACTGTGAAATGGACATGCAGTATCTGTAACAACATCTGTTAAAACATTAAATGATTTAAACATTTCATGTTAGTCAAATAACTAATCCGGACCAACTCTTGCATCGGTCTCGTTTTCGTAGCCAGCTCGCATCATATGATTCCACAATATGTTTTGTGGCCTTGTTATAAACTCTATAAGCAGTATGTACAACGTATCAAATGAAATAACAGTCATTGGCCTTTGAGTCAAACTTCGGTGTAGCTTCTAAATGCAAATGAGTGCAAGGACACCCAAAAGCGCAAAATGAGCAACAGTCGGTTTGTTTCCATAAAGCAACTCATAGGGTGTCTTCATGTGTTGTTTGTGGATGAGCATCTTATTCTGCACATAGCATGACGTGTTGATTGCCTCAACCCAAAAGAAAAGAGAAAATTTTGAATCACACAACATTGTGCGAGCAGCTTCAATCAATATACGATTTATTCTTTCAACCACTCCATTTTGTTGTGGTGTTCTTGCAGCACTATATTGGCGATCTATACCCTTTCCAGCACAGAAGTGATTCAAAACAGAATTTTTGAACTCAGTACCATTGTCACACCGTATCCCCTTAATTAGCTCTGCAGTATCGGTCTTGTTTGCCAAAAAGAAAACCCTAGTATAACTTGAGTAATCATCAGTAACTAAGCAATAAGAATTACGAGAAATACTGAGCACACTGACAGGACCAAAAATATTCATATAAAGCAATTAAAGTAAAGAGTCAATAGAGTTGACAATCTTAGGCTTGTGAGATTTACGGTGATGTTTTCCTTGAGCACACACCACGCATTTTCAAAAGTTATAAAATCTTTAATTGGCAAGCCACGAACAATGTTGTTTTTAGCAAGACGATTCAAGTTTATGATATTTGCGTGGCCCAGACGATGATGCCAAAGCATGTCATTTTGTTCCGACACTTTTGAAAATAAGCACGTAATTTGTTTAGGAACATTTTGGTTCATGTCGATCACGTATGCATTATCTTTTCTTCATGATCAAACAATCTTCTGGTATGACAATGCCCAGTTTCAAAATAAGGCATTCTTTGTTTGTAAAATGAGTTGAAAAGCCTCTGTCACAAATTTGAGATACACTTAACAGATTGTGTTTCAACTCAGGGACTTAGTTCACATTGTCTAACTTTAACACACCATTACTTACAGTACCCTTTTGTGTGATCTTTCCCTTCTCTCCTCCTGCAAAGGACACATACCCTCCATTAGGTGATGTCTCCTACCATATGCCTGGAACAACCACTATCAACATACCATGGTTTGATGATAATCCTCCATAGCTGTTCCTGCACAAAGTGTGGGATCAGTTAGATTTAGGTACCCAGTCCATAGTAGCACTAGGTAAACCTGAAGTATCTATACATGGCACCTGTTGCCATGTCATGTCCTCCCTGTTCGCAAATAAATTTCTAGAATTAACACAAGGAATTTTATGGACTGGTCCGTTACAGTTTTAGGAAAACATTTTGGTAGTTGGGTTTACGGACCTTATGACTAATATAGATGGGTTATCATGAAGGCAAATTCAAGCTCCCTCATCAGATCTTCAGTATGGTTCTCTCCTTCCACATTGTTGACTTCAGCCAAATTAGCCAATTCCTCTTCCAAGTTGAGTGTCTTCATCTGATCCTCCCATCCAAACTGTTGTACAACCAAAGCCTTCTCACTGTTCAATCCAACTCCTCCTCCTTGTCCCATTGGTACCGTGGCCCTTTCCCCATTTGGTTCTTTGGCAGGATTTGTGCACTCACAAGCAAAATGAACAGGCTCACGACAATTGTAGCACCTCATTTTGCTTTTGTCAAATCCCACCCTTTTGTTGTTGGTGATAACCCAGTTACTTTTACTAGTATTCTTGGTTAAGTTCTTTGCCCTGAAGATTGCCATGGTCGTTTTCCATGAAATATCCATCTCCTCAAAAGTCTTCAGGATGAATTTGATCTAATTCAGCAAACATAACTGGCGAGACGATGTCACCAGCAAGAAAGGTATTGTAACAGTTCATAAAACATGCAATCAGGGATATGTTCTCCTCAATTTCCTTAGAGATTGGGGGGGGGGGGGGGTATGAGAGATAGGCTTGGCTGAAGAGGCCTTGGATGAAAAAGCATTATTATTGATAGATGCCTTTGAGGGTGTTGGGAAAAACTGGCTTGAGGTGGATCTTGACCCGCTTGTTCCATCTTGAGCCGAGAAAGTAGTATTGGTGGATGGACTATAACCAGCAATGTTATAAAAGCTAGCATGATTTATGGCACGCTG
Organism: Bidens hawaiensis; assembly: GCF_021521415.1. Taxonomy (NCBI): domain Eukaryota; kingdom Viridiplantae; phylum Streptophyta; class Magnoliopsida; order Asterales; family Asteraceae; genus Bidens; species Bidens hawaiensis. Next base: position 643,919 of record NW_027491624.1, on the reverse strand, counting down.
TTTTTCATCCATATCATATGAGTTAATTACTGCCTTCATCTCAGTGATTGCCAGTTTTGCCAAGTCCATTGTCTTCTTAATCAATGCCACATTCAGATCCCAACTTTGAGAAAGGGAATTCAACAACTTCTGATTGACCTCAAGAAGGGTCAACTCAATCTTAGCCTATCTCATATTGGTCACAAGCTTAGGGAATCTTTGTAGTTGAGAAAAGAGAGATTAACCCAAGACATGGTTGAACATGTTAAACTCCTGTTTCAGCAAATCTCTTCTATTCTACTGCATATCCTCATTTCCTTCAAAAGTATCTATGATGGCTGCCCATAGCTCTTTAGTTGACTTTGCATCTCAAAGACCAATAGCAATATCAAGGGATAGTGCTAGAGTGAGAGAAGGCTCTCTCATCATCCTTCACCATAGCAAAGTCTTCATCAGTGAACAAATCCTCCGGTTTAGGAGCCACAGTCCTCTCTGCATCATCCAATGTAGAGGTCACTATAGATGGACCTCTCAAAATGCTTCTCCAACCCTTGGACTCTTTCAACTTCATGTATCTTTAAAACCTATACTTCCACTCATCGTACCCATCAGCAGATAATGGACGAGGAACGCGAGTGGTGGTTCCTATCACAAAGTCAAGTTCATGATGGATATTGGTGCCAACTACGTCATCCTTTGACTACATTATAGTAGTACTGGGAGACGAGAACACAAAGCTTAAGCCGAAAACCCAAGCAAAACCGAGAACAGCAGATTAAGCCGAAAACACACAAGGCTCGCCGAGAACCTTAACTTAATCGAGAACCTTGAGTATCGAGAACTGTATCTATTACCGAGAGCTAGAACCGAAATCCAAGTAATTCCGAGAACCCAGATTACCGAGAACCCAGATTACCAAAAACAATATAGTCGAAATCTTGTTGTGACCGACAGCTCTATGTTGCCGAGAACTGACGAATCTGAGAACTAGTTATGGAGATAGATCAAGATCCCGAATCTAAGGGATTTTGAAATGTTTTGAATTTCAAAGAAAATTCTGCTCAATCTTATCCCAATCTCAACAAACTACAAGATCCTATAAACACGAAGAAGATGCTCTTCGTGTTCTTCGATATCCAACTGCCTCTAATGATTAAACAACCAAAATATGGCCAAAAATCACAAAAATACTCAAAACTTCAATCACCTCGAAAACTCCAGAAGCACCAGTTTCTTGAATCTTTGATATCACAACCAAGCCTAGAATATGTCTATAGGCTCTGATACCATTTGTAAGTCCCGAATCTGGATCACTACTATGACATTCGTCAATGTTTATTTGTATTCGTATTTGTATTTGGATTCGTTAACTCGACCCGTTGGGTCGTTTCGATGTATTGTATTTATTATTTTATTATTAATAAAATATTCCCAAGGATATAAGTTCTTGTTTGTTCGTTTTCTATTATTTTCGTTCAATTTTTAAAACTCAGGGAATTTAAATTTTAAACGATGTCCGAACTATACGTGTGCAATGCATAAATTATCCAAGTAATATCACTTTATAACATTATTGCACACTTTCCAAAAGTCAAGGGTTAAAGAGTAAATATTAATTTAAATTCTGTTTTTTTAACATAATATGAAAGTTGAGGGGTTCAAAGTGTAAATTTTATTCAAAATATAATAACCAAAAAAAATTAAACAGCCCAGCCCCCTTCCCAAGCCCCCGTTTTTCCGGCCAGAGGCCGTCAGCGGCGGTGATGGTTTTCTGGCGACCTTAATTCAGCCCGTGAAACACGCGTTTGACCCATTTGATTCTTATGACGACTTTAGACCATGATATTAATCGTTAACCAGTACTCTAATTATGTTATAACGGTTTCAAATCATCATATTAACTCTGTGACCACCGTAAGACTCGCCGAAAATCGGCCAGAATAATTTAACACCAATTAACGAGTATACGTTTCAATTAATAGTATAAATAGCATCCTAACATCCAACTAATCTCGTTCACAATCTTATAATACACAATCATACTCTCTGTAATTCGCATTTAATAATCAAAGTCTCGTTTTCCGGCCACCGACGTTCATCATCTTTCCGACACTATATCGGGTAACCTTTATATGGTTTTGTATCATTTTTCATTGACAATTAAAACTCCTAACATAGATTTAATGAACATGGAACGAATTGATAGAACTAAAAACCTAAGGTTTATTGTTGAAGAAGATGAACTTGTATATTATTATTATCTCTTCGTTTCTATCACAAACCAAATTCACAAACTGGTCCAGTGGTTAAGCAAGTAGATTGATAAAGAACAGACCCGGGTTCGAACCAGGTCATTGCATCAATTTAGTTATTTTTTAAAAAACCCATTTTATATATTATTAAAAAGTAAATAAATTATTTAAAAATCATAATAAATCAAATATTATTATTTTAAGTTATAATCTATCATTTTCAACCAAAACCTAACCTCCACATTCGTTAAACCATTAAAATTAATTTATATTTCCGTTACTTTATTAACTTTATAATTCGTTACACCGTTAAAATTAGTTTATAATTCTATTACTTTACATTAATTCATTAAGCTTCTAATTCGTTAAATTTTAAACTTTAATTTGTTAGCTTATACTCGTTAACTTTCATATTCGTTAATTCGTTAAATATTAATTCGTTCCTTAACTTTAATCCGCTTACTTTAATTCATTAGGTTTATAATTTGTTAATTCTTAATACTTTAACGTTACTTCGTTAGCATAGTTATAATTGTTCAAGATAAAATTCCTATTTAAAATCCGTACATTTTAATATCGTAACTAAAAGTCACCTGTGTGCATACTAAAAGATGCACACATCCTATTCACCTGCATGCATACTAAAAGTCTGCTATGCTGAGTGAGTTTTAGTTAATCAAACAATATACAATTTATTCATTTACTTACTAATACGCATCGGAAGAGGCGTATTAAATACTTTACCTGTTCGTCTTTCTTTCATACATACTTACATATATACAATACTTTCATACTATCTCTACGTTTTAAGGAGCGTTTCTCCCTACTTACCTCGGATATTATTAAGGTCCGGCACCCTACGTACCTCAGATATTATTAGGGTCCAATACCCTTCATACCTCGGATATTATTAAGGTCCGGTACCCTTCATACCTTGGATATTATTAGGGTCAAGTACCCTACTTCTCGTTTCTAACAACAATACATACTTTGCTTAACTTTGTACATATATATCAACTTATTTTCTCATAACGATATTTGTATTAATTAAACATCTTTCATAAGCAGTCACATAGAATACACTTACCACTTAAGGTAAGTGTATTTACTAAACACATAGGAGTATGTACACAGCCCTGAAAACATAACAGAGAAAGGGGCTAGAACTCACCTAAATTCGATTCCTCTCGGAGTTAATGGTGATACCTATCTTCAATTGGGCTCGGCTGACTGTTAAACAAGTTACATATATTAATTTTCTAGTTCTAACTATCTCATACTTCAAAGTTAATGGAACCCTCAACGAACGGGGTTCCGGCGGCAGCACCCCTGGCAGCGGGGTCTAGGGGTGATAGCCCCTAGCAGGGTCCAAGTGGCAGAGCCCCTGACTAGGGTCGAGCTACCAGGTCAGCTTGGAAAAAATTTATTTTCACTAACAGGCCTTTACCAAAAACTTCAGAAAATGCACTTTTTTTGCATTCTGAGCCAAGTTCAAACGAGTCAAATCACTTAATGAACCAGGGGGGTTCTGGCCCGAAAAACACACTTTCTGCTCGACTTGGACCAAACGAGTCGAGCCAGCTCGATTATGCTCAAATGGGTTCGAGTTGAGTCACCAGACTCAGCTCGTTCCCATTCGAGTCAAGTCTTTGACTCGGCTTGCTTTGCCCATTCAAGGCAATTCTTTGACTTGGCTCGTTTTTCCCATTCGAGTCGAGTCTTTGACTCAGCTCATTTGCCCATTTGAGTCGAGTCTTTGAGCTGGCTCCTTTGCCCATTCGAGTCGAGTCTTTTACTCGGCTCGTTTTTCCCAATCGAGTCAGGTCTCTGACTCGGCTCGTTTTTCCATTCCAATAGAGTCTTTGGCTCGGCTCTTTTCCGGTTCGGCTCGACTCATCTCGGGTCCTTTCGCTCACCACTTTACACGTCTCGATACACCCGTTTTAACATTAGGACAAGTTCCGGGTTATAAAAATTTCATTTCATTGCTCGGTATGGCCCGAACATCACTTGCTCATACCGTCTAACCCAAGTAACTTTCTTACTACAAAGTTTACACTTTTCTTGCTTAACAAGACCCGATTCTTCTTAATCTTTGAATCTTACAATAAACCAACATCAAAACTAATTCTTTTAATCTAAGACATACCTTTCTAGATCTTTGTTCGGTTTAGATATTGGACCTCACGAATCTAGACAAGTTTTCTTTGCTCCTTGATGTTGTTTGAGTAAAAGGAACCAATCTTGATTATCTCAGATCTTGAATAGAATGAGGGATGAACAGAGTGTCTGTGTACAGAGAATAAGTGTCTGGAGGTATAAGATGGAAGGAAATGAGAGTGTTTAGGGTTTTAGGGAGGTTTAGGAGTTTAAATACTCCAAGCCCAAGGACCTTAGGCCCGTAACCACTCTCAAGTCCATACTTAAATCCTAAGCTTAACACACCGCCCCATTATTATGTAACAAAATTAATTAACGACACAAGATAACTAAATAAAAAAAACTTCTTTTATTTAATATTCTTAAAGTACGGATGTTACAAAGTTAAAGTTCTCCCATTTATAAGCATCATAAACACCCACACCTTTACTCCATAGTGCTTTCATGTCATCAATAAGAGGTTGTAAATAAACGTCAATGTCCGGGTTGTTTGGGACCCTGAATTAACAACAACATCATTATGTATTTTCTTTTCATGCATAACCAAGGTGGAGATTGTATATGCATAGCAAAACCGGCCAAGTACTATGACGACTACTCATGTTCCCAAAAGGATTGATGTCATCTGAACTTAGACCAAACCATATACTCCTAATCTGTTTACTAAAGACTTTATAATTGTAATCAATATTTCTCCATTGAGGCGAGTCGGTCAAATGTCTTAACTTTCCATCTTCTTTACACACTTCAGAATGCCAAACGCATCAGTTTTGCTTTTTTAGGGTTGGAAAATAAACGTCCCGTTCTCGTTAGTATGGGAACATACCACACTAATTTAGCCGGTGGGTCATTTTTCTTTACATTGTGATCGTATTCATCATCGGTTTCACTTCCTCGCTAATACCTTGATGCACCGCATATGGACGTTTATGAATATTTTCATACTCCATTCTAATCAACACACAATCATTCCAACATGCGTGTATTCATTCGACTTTCAATCCCATCGGACACGTCAATTTTTAAGCTTAGTATACAGTAACAGGCAGCTCACTGTCTTTCAGGACCGCATCATATAAAAGCACTAACAAACGTGTAAAGCTTTTATCGCTCCATCCAAAGTTTGCCTTTAAATTAAACAGTTTGAGCACAACACTAAGCTTAGAATATTTCCCACACGCAGCGTATAATGGCATCTCCGAATCAATAAAAACTTGCTTTAGTTTTTCTTGGTATTTGTCACCAATAATATCATTATTGGCACCAATATCATTTACAATATCATTGAACATCTCATTTAAATTATCAGGAAATATAAAATTGTTGTCATCGCCTCCATGATCATCATCATCATTATTTGTAATGTTTGTCGATGCTGGTCTTCGACTTGGAAATGATTCACCATGTCTAGACCAACAGGTGTAATTAAATATAAAACCCTTACAGAACAAATGATACCGGATATCTTTTACATTTAATTCATTAACATTTTTGCATTTCATACAAGGACATGTAGTTGGTCCTTTGAATTTTTTACTCGATACTCTTCAACGCCCTTAATAAAACTATTCATGACACTTATAAAGGCTAGATGAAAACGCCCAAGTTCATACATTGAACAATAATTATCCTTCTCCAAATAATCCATGCGTTATCTATAACAAAGTTGCAACACTTTTTGATTATGTAATTAAACAACATTTTATCAAATCTGTAATAGATCACTCGATCTAATATATTAACGATAGCAATCTACATCCTAAATGAATGAATAAAACAACATTTTGCCAGTCGTATAAATTTTATCAAATCTGTAATTGATCCTCTAATATATATAGAAATTAAATGGGTATATCTACCTGACAAAAATAGAGTACCTCTATGAAGTAAATGAGATTGTTTCAATTACTTATCAATGAGAGCAATGGTGTGTCGTTTATCTAATAAACCTAGATATTAATTAAATGAGTATATATCTATCTTATGCAAATAGAGTACCTCTACGAACTAAATGAGAACAATGGTGCGTCATTTCCAAGTCTCTATGAATGAGCTTCTTCAAAATAATCTTGCAGTACAGTGGGCGCACCTAATGTGAAATAGGGTTTTTTTTTATCGGTGTAACCCGTTTTAAAATAGAAAACTAACCGATGTAAATTAGTAAATACATTGGTGAAAAACAAACCGTTGTTCTAAATGACTGACAAACTAAAGCAATGGTTAAACTGAAAATCACAACAATCGATATAACAACGGTTAAAATAAAAAATAATAAAAAGGTTAAAACACCAGTTAAGTCACCGTTGCTTACTGATTTCTTTTTAAAAAATCAACATTGATTTTAGTATAAAAGATTGAGTAGTTTACTACATGCTTAAAGTTCAAGAACAAACCGCCAAGTGGTTTTGGAGTTAATTAATATAACGTATATTGTTATGATTTTGTACGTGGAAAGATTGGATAACATTCTTATTGCTATTTTGGTTATGGTTTAACTAACACATTTACTTGTTATTATTGCTAGCTAATAGTTGGCAAATGGACCACTTAACTTATTAATACAAAAATAGCATGATAAAATGCACACATAATGAACTATTACATTTCATCAACAAACGAACAAACATTCATAAATAACACAAATATGACAATTACATTGGAAACATTGGTAGTTAACGATTATATTGCATAAACTAGTTAATAACCTTTACAAGCATTTAATAAACTTGTAAATAACCATTATATGTGGATTGTATAACCTGGTAGATAAATAAGATACAAAGATCTGCATACCTCCTCAATTAAGGTGGATTACAAGATTTGCATGCCACCCAAATTTAGTCGGATGGCAGATCTTTGTATCTACTAAGTTAACACAAAATTTTGCCACCCATATAAGTGGAGTGGCAGATCCTTGTATAAGGAAACATAAAATCATTTTTCTACAAATAATTTTATGAAATCTATCTTAAAATCCCTAAAGCGTTGCACTAAATACATTGCAAGCGTAATGTCCTTAATCATTTCAAGATCAGCCACTCCAGCATCAACACAAACCAATGCTTAAATATCACGATTCTAGAAGTTCCTTAAGTTCATGAAATATTTCATCCCTCTTAGTTTTCCCTTCCAAAATCTACTTCTATTTCAGGTCCAGAACATCAAGGTTTCTCTCACTTTCGATTATTATTATTATTATTATTATTATTATTATTATTATTTGGAAGAAGAAGAAGAAGACGACATTTTTGTTCTATAGAAAGAAAGGTTTGAAAAGGTTTGAAATTGATCTGGATTGGTAACATCCTTTTATAGAGAAAAATAGCATAATTATATCATAAATGCACTGACTCATCTACTTTTGAATGATTAACTTGAAAATACAATATTTTCAAAGAAGAATATAAACCGTCTAATTCATAATTACAACGGGTAGCATAAAAACCTGTATAATTATGTTAAAATTTTAAAAATAGTTTACAAGTAACCATTATATTTACTGGAGATTAGGCCTGTAAATGAACCGAACGTTCGGTGAACTATTGTGAACCGTTCGGCTGGAAGTTCGTTTATGTTCGCTTATTTAATAAACGAACGAACATGAACAAAAAAATTGTGTTTGTTTAATTACATGAACGCATGTTCCGTTCGTTCATTTATGTTCATGAACGTTCGTTTATGTCTGTTTATTTATGTTCATTTATGTATTAATATTAATAAAAAATAATTAAATATTATCTGGATAGGTCGTGTGCTTAAAGGTTTTATATTTGTTAATTTGTGTGCATTTAAGTGTTTTCATTTAAGTTCGTTTATATTTGTGTTCATTTACGTTTGTTCATACAGGTTCGTTTATCTTTGTTCATTTATGTTAGTTTAGATTTTAAACAAACAAACACAAATTTCCATTTTTAAATAAACGAACATGAACATATATATTTGTTCGATTAAGTGTCCGTGTTCTTTTAAAGCTAAATGAATGAACACGAACATGCCCTTGTTCGTGTTCATTCGATTCGTTTACAGGCTTTCATTATTCACATTGATGAATACATCGGCCTCAACCTCTAGGCTCTGCCGATTTTATTGGTGTTCGTTTGTGTTCGTGAACACATTAATTTCCTTAATGAACGAACACGAACATAAAATCTCGTTTGGTAAGTGTTCATGAACCGTTCGTGAACACATTATTTACTTAACGAACGAACATGAACAAGGCCTTGTTTGTGTTCATTCGGTTCGTTTACAGCCCTACTGGAGATTTTTAAAACAAAATACAATGGTTTTAACAAAACCGGTGTATTTTTATAATAAATAGGAAATACAACGATTAAATATAAAACCGGTGTAAAATATTGAACTTTAAACACGGTTTACATGTAACCAGTATAAATAAAAATATTAAAGAGAACTTAACACGGTTTAACAAAACCCGATATAAAATACATTTTTAACACTTAGTTAGCGCAAATAGTTAACTTTCAAAATCCATTCAGGCAATTATAATATCTGTTAAATTTTCAAATCAAAGATTTTTGTAATTAATGTTGGGAACTCAAAAGATTAACTAGTAGTAGGCTAATCGATTGCCTAACATAAATTAAATAGTGCGTCTATATATAAATATATCTCACATATCTACCCACAAAACCATAATATTATCAAAAATGGCTCATTAAGGTTGTAATGCAAAAAAAAAGTAAAACTTAAGAACATGATGAGGGATTACCTCATCAGCGCTGTTGACGATGATGTGGAGACCACATTAGCATTGCAAACTCTTACTAAGTTTGCCAATAAGAGCGTCCGTTCCAGCCTCAAAGCATACAAGGAACAACTTGATAGGTCAATAGTGCAACTCAACAGCACTATTGATCCCCCAAATATGGTTTGCTAAAGATCCCAAATCCAAAAAGATGAGAAGATTAACAAGGCTATGGATGAAGTTAATAAGATTGTCCTAAAAGCCATAGTTATGAAGGTCGGTTTCCTGGATAAACTTGTTTGGTTTTAGGGAATTTTGGAGATTTTATTGTTTTTTCTTGTATTATTTATGTTTTGTTGTATATTTTATTAACTATGAAACGAAAGATGTTTAGCATATTTAACCGTTTAGTTTTATAATTCAAGATTTACTACATGATGAATATTTGTAACGGTTTATTTGTAAATATGATATATCATTTATTATGCTGAAAATTTTAACCGCTTTAAAATGCTCTATTTAAACCGGTTTATAAACTTTTTGTTCATTAACAATGCTTATTGCTTTCTAATTTACAACAGGTTTAGAGAATTCTTCATTTAAAATGGTTCTTCACACTCTATTCCAACGGTGAACTTCTCACGGTTTTAAATACTCGTTAAAAATATGGGTATAAGCTCTTGTTCAATAAACATTACCCGTTTCCTTCTAACTTATAACGGGTTTGGAAAATTCTTCATTTTATAACGGTGTTTTACATTTTATTTAATGGTTGGCCTTCACACCGTTGTAAGTTTTCTTTTTAACCAGTAAAACACATAGTGTAATTTAATTACATTATATAGTTTATAGCGTAAATAATGGAAATTATGTTCATAGCGTAATTACATGATAATACAATAAAACACGTAGTGTAATTTAATTACATTATATAGTTTACAAATAGAGTAATAAAATTACTCTATATGTAAACTATAATTACTCTGTTTGTAAACTATATAGTGTAATTAAATTAAACTGCTTGTTTCAACAAGAGTAATTATTTTGTTAGCAGAGTAATTATTAAATATGCTACTTCTTCTTTCTCAAATAACCTGCTTCAGAAATTGAAAATTACTCTATGTGAAATTTAAAAATACTTTACTTGTAATAAAATTACACTACTTTAAATTGAAAATTACTCTACTTAAAATTTGATTTTAGTTTAATTACATATTCAAAGATTTACAAATCAGTCTCCTCGACCATCATAATCAATTAATTGCTTAATTCTAATTGATTTGAGTTTGTAGTTTGTGCAGGTCTTGTTCACTTGATTTCACACATTCTTAATTTTCAGTTGACCAATTCTCTTTAAATCTTGTGATTCACAGTCATTGATTGAATAAAGGTTCAGACTCTGTAAAATCAAGTTAAAAGAACGAAGGTAACTTTGTAACTTTAATTGCAATCTTTAATTGATCAACATGTTATTGCAATCACAATAACTTCAATTGATGGAAACCAGCGACGATTAGAGTCAATTGATTGATTGGTTTCAATTAATTGGCGAAATCAATGCAAGTGAGAAACAGGGATTGACGGCTTGACACAACTAAGCTTCAATTGATTAGCTATTTACAAGATTGCCACCGTCTTATTTCTTTTTTCTCCTTGATTCGTACGTTTAGTATGGTTTTTTAGTTTGTATTTGATCCGAACCATATATATATATATATATATATATATATATATTATATATATATATATTATATTTTAATGGGGTTTATATTGGTTTATGGGTGGAGGAAAAAAATGGGGTTTTTCAGTGAAAAATTTAGAATATGATGTGATGTTGAGGTGGATGTTTTTATTGGTTTATGGGTGGGGATGCTCTTAAATGAGATTAAATTTCTAATAAGATTTCCATTTTTTTCATTTCAATCAATTGTCAAGGTGGGGCTACTACCAGCAGTGGTGGAGCCACCCCATCGTCACCGGGTTTGGCCGAACCTGGTTTTTTTTCGGTTATATATATAACCTATAGTATCGAGTCATTGAGCGAACCCATTCTTTTTCGACGAGCGAACCTAGTGTCACTCTAAAAAAGTATTTGAACCCATTAATTATGAAAATTTTAATTAAAATTTTTTAGTAATGAATATTTTTTTATATAATAGAAAAAAACTTTAAATTGCTAACAAATATTATAAATGGGTCAATAATAACCTATATATAGATTATAAAAAAATCCAGATTATTCATAGAATTCTCCAGTAAACCCAACCCAATTAGCATTCTTTAACATAATACATAAGTGAAAATTAAATAAAAAAACATAAGCAACATTCATCGACTCAGTGACCGATAAATTATATTTCTATCGACCAAACGGCCATCATCTTGTCGCCTTTGCCAGTTCGCCTCAAGGCTTCAATCATCGTTTTACCTGCAGCACTTCAACCGGATGACGACAACGATCGGTCGACTGACTGTTTCTTTGATGGGCCTTCAATCGATTCAGACCTCATGACGAATCTTTCTTGGATTTTGCGTAATAATTAGATGTGTGACGACTATATATATATATACATATATGAGGGATATTTTAAGAACCTTGTTGAGTTTTAAGAACTAAATAACTCCATTCTTGGCCACACATTTAATTAAATGGATTAGATTATGTGGTTGAGATTAAATCTGAATAAAAAATCAAATTAAATAAAGATGTAACTGATTACACTAATTTTTACGTCTGTTACACATATGTAAAAGGTCGACTTCGTGCGTAAAAAAATTTGTAATTTTTTTACGTCACGTATATGTAACCTACATATATTACGCATCTGTAAAAAAATTGTTACATTGAGTTCTTTCAAGTTCTTAAAACTCAAAGTGGTTCTCATTTGAAATCTCCCATAATATATATATATATATATATATATATATATATATATATATATATATATAGGGTTAGGTTCAAATAAGAAGTTTGATTTTCCTAAGAAGGCTAGGAAGGAGGGTATTTTTGTCTTTAACACTTTGACATCAAAACCCACTTACTTCAATCTCAAAACCCACTTATATTAATTTCAAAAACCCACTTACATCTTTACTCATCTCCTATAACCACCACCACTCCATCGCCCACTGCCACCACCTTACCGGGAAAGTCTATGGAAATTTCGTGTGGAAAATTTCACCGAAAAAGTCGTCGCAAAGTCATCGGAAAAAAATCCCCAAGAAATTTCGCCGGAAAAATCTCCGAAAAATTCACCGAAAAGTGACAGAAAAAAAGTCACCGGAAAACGGTCACCGAAAAAACATTATGAAAAAACACAATGGAAAAAAACACTATAAAAATAAAACACAATGATAAAAACACAATAAAAAACACAATTATATGACACAATGCAAAAAAACACAATGAAAAAAACACTGAAAAAAAAACACAATGAAAAATATTACTTTATAACACAATTTTGGTAAAACACAATTTGTAAAAACTCACTATTTTTTTTTAAATTTTTATATAACAATATGGTACTCATATAAAAGATAAAAAGACACTCGTTATTATGGTGAATTTGTTTTTCAATAAAAACGTCGTAAAAAAAGTTATGTACGTTTAAAAATAATGGGGAATTTGGCATGCATCTTGCATGTGGAGAGAGAAAGTCAACAAGTGTGTTATTCCTTTTATACCCTTCCCCTTAGAGCATTCTCAACCCATTCCCTACCGTATATCCATATGTATCATATAATTACACTAAAAATCAATGTTTTTTCGCTCTCATGTTTAATTAAATAATATTTTTTATACCTTTATCATTATCTTTTCTCTTTCCTCCACTCACAAACACTTTTAGAAAATATTAAAAAATTATACGGAACGAATAGTGAATCTCCAAATTTAACTTTCCCCTATAACATTTTCTCTCCCCTCTACTCATAACCACTCATAACCATACCATATAATTTACAAACTTCCCTCACATATTTTAAGAGAATAGGTTGAGAATGCTCTTATGTTCATACTTGATTTCCCTTTAAACTAATATCAATCATCCATGTTTAAAATCAATGGACAAGATTACTTTCTATCCTTCCTACAAAAACAATACTTCCTATTATAACCTAACTATATATATATATAGGGGAGATTTCAAATGAGAACCTCTTTGAGTTTTAAGAACTCGAAAGAACTCAGTGTAACGATTTTTTTTTCGAATTTTTTTACACATGCGTAATATATGTAGGTTACATACCTGTAAAAAAATTACAAAATTTTTTAAGCACCGAATCGACTTTTTACACATGTGTAACGGACGTAAAAGTTAGTATAACCACTTACATCTTTATTCTCTCTCCTACTTTGACTTTTTTGCCAGATTTAATCTCAACCATATATTCCAATCCATTTAATTAAATGTGTGGACTAGAATGGAGTTCTTAAGTTCTTAAAACTTAACATGGTTCTCAAAAAATCTCTCCCCTATATATATATATATATATATATATATATATGGAGATGATCAAGAGAAAAATCACCTTTAGAGAGAAAACTAAAAAATTACTAAAAACTTCTAAAAAGTTATTTTTAATTAAAAATAAAAAAATATTTTTAAAATTCTGTTTTAGCCATTATTCTTATATTTTCTTATATTTCACTCGAAAAATATAAAAAAATATTAAAAAAAACCCGCTGTAATGCACATACGTATTACTGTGCGATACCGTTGTATTACACATGTTTATTAGTATGTATTTTTGAGTTTAATAGTGTTTTATTGCATATATATTCAATATTTGTGTATTGTATATGTGTAGTAGTGTTGTATTATAAGGAAAAAAAATAATAAAATAAAAGTCGATGTGGTGCACATGTGCGTTAATGTTGTATTACACATACGTACTAATGTGTATTCGATGTGTGTATTAGTCTTATATTACATATATACAATAGTATGTATCAAATATGTGCAATAGTGTTGTACTCTATGCAATACAAACACTTTTGCATATATGCAATGCACACTATTACACATGCGCACTATACCGACGAGGTTACCGACAAGTTTTTTTTTGTTTGAACCAATAACAACATATAAGAATAATGGGAAAAAAAGAAACTTCAAAAATTTTTTTTTTTAAAAGTTAAAAATAGTTTTTTAGAAGTTTTTAAGTTTTCTCTTTAAGAGTAGTTTTCACTAGAACCCACCCCTATATATATAGTTTTCACTAGAACCCACCCCTATATATATATATAGGGGTGGGTTCTAGTGAAAACTACTCTTAAAGAGAAAACTTAAAAACTCCTAAAAACTTCTAAAAAACTATTTTTAACTTTTTTAAAAAATTTTTTTTGAAGTTTCTTTTTTTCCATTATTCTTATATATTGTTATTGGTTCAAAAAAAAACTTGTCGGTAACCTCGTCGGTATAGTGCGCATGTGTAATAGCGTGTATTGCATATATGCAAAAGTGTTTGTATTGCATAGAATACAACACTATTGCACATATTTGATAAACACTATTGTATATATGCGATATGAGACTAATACACACATCGAATACACATTAGTACGTATGTGTAATACAACATTAACGCACATGTGCACCAAATCGACTTTTATTTTATTATTATTTTTTTTCCATATAATACAACACTACTACACATATACAATACACAAATATTGAATATATGCAATAAAACACTATTAAACTCAAAAATACATAGTAATACACATGTGTAATACAACGGTATCGCACAGTAATACGTATGTACATTACAACGGTTTTTTTTATTTATATTTTATTTTTTTATATTTTTTGAGTGAAATATAAGAAAATACAAGAATAATGGCCTAAACAGAATTTTGAAAATATTTTTTTATTTTTAATTAAAAATAATTCTTTAGGAGTTTTTTAGTTTTCTCTCTAAAGGTGAGTTTTCTCTTGATACTCTCCATATATATATATATATATATATATGATGTGTGCATTTGTAATATTGAAAATAAGTTTTTTTTAGTCGCGATTGAAGATGCTATGAATCTTTTTCAAAGCAAGAATATGCGTAGGAATCAATTATAATATGTAACATCTTTTTGTATTAACTATGACTTTGGGCCTTACGCATTGGTGCCCAAAAACTTTGACACCAGGAAAAAACCAAGCATCGAAAAATGCCCATAGGAAAAATTTTCTGACCCCACCACTGACTATCAATAGACTTTTGACAAAGTTCTGGTGATGTTATCATATATATATATATATATATATATATATATATATATATATATATATATATATATATAGGCAAAGTATAAAATGAAAATCCACTTGAGTTGTGAAAATGTAACATCCTAAAATTTATAATGTTAAATAAAGAAAGTTACGTTTAGTGATTTAGCGTTAATAATTAATTAATATCGAGTAAAGAACGGATCATGGACTTAGATTAATTGAGATGGGTTAAATGATAATGGGCCTTAGGTCCATGGGCTTTAAGGGATATAAATATCCCCTAAACCATAAACCATCATTCATTTCCATCTTATTCTCTAACACACTCCAAAACACACACGACCCGAACCAAGATCCAAAGACGAGGACCCGAGCTTGTTGGTGCTAGATCGTCGTGACGAACCAAAGCAGCAAGACCAGCTCGTGTTCGTAGTTTGACTCATTTACGGTACGTTTATATCGAGAACTTGTTCGTTTAGGTTTGGATTAGTATAGAAATGATAGATCTGTGTTTGTATGGTAAAAACGAATCTAACAAAGCTAAACTTACTGAAAATGGTTACGATTTGATGGGTTAATCGATTGATAAAAGAACCCGTAACCTATATGCCTAAATCGCACCCTTTAAACATCGATGTTAGGTCGATTTGATGGTTGGGGTTTGTAGGCGCTGGTCAGACGATTCCGTGGATACCTAAATCGAGTTATTTGGTTAAGAAACAAAGATGATTAAGAACGAACAGTACCACAGCTGGACAACTTCGCCTGCAAGCTAAGTTCGCCTGATGAACTTCGCCTGCAAAGCTAAGTTCGCCTGATGACAACTTCGCCTAAAGCTAAGTTCGCCTAAGGTTAACTTCGCCTAAAGCTAAGTTTGCCTGATGACAACTTCGCCTAAAGCTAAGTTCGCCTAAGGTTAACTTCGCCTAAAGCTAAGTTCGCCTGATGACAACTTCGCCTAAAGCTAAGTTCGCCTAAGGTTTAACTTCGCCTAAAGCTAAGTCGCCTAAGGTTTAACTTCGCCTAAAGTCAAGTTCGATTAGAAAATAAATTAAAAACCTAATGAAAAATGTGTTAAGACAGTTAATGTAAATAAAATTTTTCCAAGCTGACCTAGCAGCTCGACCCCAGCCAGGGGCTCTACCCCTTGGACCCTGCTAGGGGCTGCCGCCCCTAGACCCCGCTACCAGGGGCGCTGCCCCCGGAGCCCCGTTCGTTGTGGGTAGTAATTAAGACTAGAAAGATGATATAAGTGGTGATAGTTAATTGATATGTATACTTGTTATACAGTCAGCCGTGCACAACTGAGGAAAGGGATTACAATTAACGGTGAACGTAACCGTGTTCAGGTGAGTTTCTAGCCCCATTTATGTGTTATGTTTTCGTGGCTGTGTGCATACTCGATATGTTTGTTAATACGCTTATCCTAAGAGATAAGTGTATGCCTTATGTGAATGATGTGATATGTATGAATGATTGCTTGATGGTACGTGAACGATCTTCAGATATTGCACGTACTGTCATGTTGTAACGCTAAGTATAAGGTAAGTATGATATGTATGCTTATGTGTATGAATGTGATAAAGTTAATAAAAGAAGGAAAGGATGGTTGAATGGTAACGAAGAGGGAATCGAACCCTACTAATATTCGAGAACTAGGGAACCGAACCCTACTAATATTCGAGGAAAGAGGGACCGAGCCCTAATAATACTCGAGGAAAGAGGGTACCGAGCCCTAATAATTGTAACATCCTAAAATTTATAATGTTAAATAAAAGAAAGTTATGTTTAGTGATTTCACGTTTTAGTTATTTAATGTCGAGTAAGGAACGGGTCATGGGCTTAGATTACGTAAGATGGGTTAAATGAGAATGGGCTTTGGGTCCGTGGGCTTGAGAGATATAAATACCCATCCCAAGCCCAAGATATCATTTTATTTCCATCTTTCTCTTTTACACACTCAAAAACACACACATAACCGACCGAGATCCGAAGTCGAGACCCGAGATTTTGCTGGTAGATCTGAGTTGGAAAGGTAAGAACTAATCCCGCAAAGCTAATATTACTGAAAATGGTTAGGATTTGACGGGTTAATCGGACCCGAAACACAACTGCCCAAATCGGACCCCTAAAACGTCGATTTTAGGCCGATTTGATGGTTGGGATTTGTAGGCGCCGATCATACGATTCCGTGGGTACCAAAATCGAGTTATTTGGCTAAGAAACGAAGGAGTTATGGGCAAACAGATCTGCAGCGCGACAACTTCGCCTTCATCTGGGCAACTTCGCCTTCAAGCGATGAACTTCGCCTGCAAGCTAAGTTCGCCTGATGAACTTCGCCTGCAAGCCAAGTTCGCCTGATGGCAACTTCGCTGAAATGGTAACTTCGCCTAAGGTTTAACTTCGCCTAAAAGCCAAGTTCGCCTGAGGTTTAACTTCGCCTAAAAGCCAAGTTCGCCAGAGGTTTAACTTCGCCTAAAAGCCAAGTTCGCCTGAGGTTTAACTTCGCCTAAAAGCCAAGTTCGCCTGAGGTTTAACTTCGCCTAAAAGCCAAGTTCGCCTGAGGTTTAACTTCGCCTGAAGCCAAGTTCGCCTACGGTTTAACTTCGCCTAAAGTGAAGTTCGCTTAGAAAATAAATTAAAAACCTAATGGAAAATGTGTTAAGGCAGTTATCGAAAATAAAATTTTTCCAAGCTGACCTGGCAGCTTAACCCCAGCCAGGGGCTCTGCCCCTTGGACCCCGCTAGGGGCTGCCGCCCCTAGAACCCCGCTGCCAGGGGCGCTGCCCCCGGACCCCCGTTCGTTGTGGGTCATATATAGATAGAAATACAAAACGAGAAGTAGTAGTTAATTGATATGTGTAAATATTATACAGTTAGCCGAGCCCAGTTAAAGAAAGGAATTACGATCAACGGCGAGCGTAACAGGATCCAGGTGAGTTTCTAGCCCCATTCCTTGTTATGTTTTCGGGGCTGTGTGCATACTTGATGTGTTGTTAATACATTTATCCTAAGTGATAAATGTATGCCATATGTGATATATGTGATATGTATGAATGATTGCTTGATGGTTCGTGAACGATCTTCGGATATTGCACGTACTGTCAGGTTGTAACGTTATAAAGCCATATGTGATATATGTGATATGTATGAATGATTGCTTGATGGTTCGTGAACGATCTTCGGATATTGCACGTACTGTCAGGTTGTAACGTTATAAATATGGCAAGTATGATATGTATGTTTATGTGTATGAACGTAATAAAGTTAATAAAAGAAGGAAATGACGATTGTATGGTTGTATGGTTACGAAAAGGGTACCAAGCCCTAATAATACTCGATGTATGTTGCATGTTGTATGGTAACGAAGAGGGAACTGAACCCTACTAATATTCGAAAGCAAGGGACCAGACCCTTATAATATCTGTGATGTAAGGGACCAGACCCTTAGAATATCTGTGATGTTAGGGACCAGACCCTTATAATATCTGTGATGTTAGGGACCAGACCCTTACAATATCTGTGAGGATAGGGACCAGACCCTTCATAATATCTGTGATGTTAGGGACCAGACCCTTATAATATCTGTGATGTTAGGGACCAGACCCTTATAATATCTGTGAGGTTATAGGGCGAAAGGCTCTTTAAAACGTATGATTATGAATGTAAAGAAAGTATGTAAGTAAGAAAGAAAGTATGTAAGTAAGAATGAAGGTATGAGTACTTATGTGTGTATGAAAGAAAGTTATGAGGTTAAGTACGTATGTATGTAATAAGGTATTGTATGGTATTGTATGATTAACTAGAACTCACTCAGCGTAGCTGACTTTTAGTATGCACGCAGGTGAGTAGGATGAGACAGCTGGCTTGAGTGGAGGACACATGGCAGAAGACTAAAGCCTGGCATCTGAAGAGCTGATATGTTTTATAAGTTATGTTTTGATTTTGAAAGACAAGAGGAATGTTTTAAGACATGATTATGAATTGATATGTAATGTTTTATGAAAGTTTTATATTCCGCGTAAAGTTTTTAATTAACTCTGATATTTAGAACTGTGTTTATGAGTAAATCCAACACGAAAGTAGGGTTACCGGTAACGGGGCCTTACAAGTTGGTATCAGAGCAAAGTTCGAGAGATTTAAGCATCCTACATGCTTAGACTCGAACAGAGAATGGGATTTAAGTAAGAAAGGAAAGAAGATGCCAGTCCAAGAATGCCATGTGTCGCTCAAGCAAGATCAGTAAAGGTAAATTGTATGATTAAATGATATATGTTAATGAGAAAGAAAAGATATGTGAGCGACAGGGATAGGAATAATTGATTGTTTGATTTGACTAACTGCTTAAGTAGAACCAGCACAAATAGACTCATAAAGGGAAGTGTATAGGACACGGAAAGCAACGTGATCAGCTAGTCACAGCTGGCCACTGTTATTACCTGTTAGCCTTGCTATCCTTGTACTAAATAGTTCCTTGAATGATGATGTTTGTGTTTTCCCCTTTAGAATACTAATGGCTGGAGCTGGAGAATTTGTTGAAACTGGGGGTCGCACTGGGCGTCGTGGCAGGCCTCGTCTTGTCCGGCAACCTTCGGTAGAAGAAGCTTCCCACACCGAAGATGAAGGAAGCGCAGCTGGAGGAGACCAGAACAACAACGAAGAAGTTCAACTTAGCCCCGCAGTTCAAGCAGCCATCGTTCAGGCTGTAGTTGCTGCTGTGAAGAACCTGAATCCCGAAGGATCTGCTGGAAGCCGTGAGCGAACTGCTGAAGGGGCGGGTGGTGATGGTAGAAAGGATGGGGAAGGTGAAAGAGGGGCCTCGAGTGGGGATAAGTCTGTGAAAGTCGATGATAGGAGAGGAGGACAAGGTGGGTGCAGCTATAAGTCCTTCAAAGGTTGTGACCCGCCTAAGCTGACTGGTTTAGGAGACGCAATCGCTACTCTCCAGTGGATAACCGCTATGGACAAGGTTATCCGCATTAGCGAATGCCGTCCCGACCAAGCTGTGGGTTATGCTACTCAGTCATTCGTAGATGAGGCTATGTATTGGTGGGAGAGTGTGGAGCAGAGGAAGACCCGTGAAGAGATCAAAGAGATGAGGTGGGAAGATTTGAAAGAGTTGGTAATGAAGAAGTTCTGTGCAGATGCCGAGGTTGAAAGAACGGAGATGAAGTTCCAGAATTTAAAAGCCGGTATGATGACGCATCGTGAGTATACCACGGAGTTCAACCGACTATCTAGGTTGGTGCCTGACATGGTTGACACCGAGGTCAAGAGAATCAAATGTTATGTGAGGGGGTTGCCACAAAAGGTCCGCATGTTAGTCAGGGCGATTCAACCTGCTACTTTTGATTCGGCTGTTGGACTCGCGGAAATGGTCTATGCTGACGTGGCCGCGGATGATAGGGTGGAAAGGGACGAAGAGAAAGAGAAGAAAGGGGTCACTCCTGCTAAACGACCCGGTACTCAGTTATGGAACTCCAAGGATAAGAAACAGAAAGTGTGGGAGAAGAGATCGTGTAAGACCTGCGGAAAGAGGCATGGTGGTGAGTGCAAGTGGGGTAAAAGTTCTAATGTTTGTCTCAAATGTGGAAAGGCTCATGGTGGAGAATGCAGAATGGGGTCGAATGCCTGTTATAAGTGCGGGAAGGTAGGGCATTATGCCAATGAGTGCAGTGCGAAGCCAGCATGTTACAAATGTGGCAAGACAGGCCATATGTCAAGGGAGTGCACTGAAGGTGTAGCTGGAGGTAGTGGAAAGAAGGATGCCGATCAAGCTAGGCCCAGAACTAGAGCCTACATGCTGACCCAGGAACAAGCCAGGCAGATTCCGGATGTCGTCACAGGTACGTTTCTAGTGAACGATGTTTCCGCTTCTGTATTATTTGATTCTGGTGCGAATAGAAGTTTTGTAGCTACGACGTTTAGTAAACTAGCTAAAATGAAAGGCTGCCGAGTGTCTGAAACTTTTGTAGTAGAAACCGCAAGTGACACTTCGGTGAAAATAACAAAAATGGTTAAGAATTGTAAGATAGAGTTAGAGGGACATGAGTTCCCTGTTACTTTGTATGTTATGGCCTTAGGAGGGTTCGATGTAGTCTTGGGTATGGATTGGTTGTCTGAGTTTGAGGCTCAGATAGTATGTAAAAGTAAGATGATAAGGTTAAAGTCATTGGATGGTAGTGCGGTGACGGTTTATGGTGATAAGGAGAGTTATGGGCTTAATGTCATTTCGATGATAAAAGCCGAGGGTTTGTTAAGGCGAGGGTGCGGTGCCTACCTGGCGTATGTTGTCAACGCTACGGCCGAGACGAAAGAAATGAAGAATGTTCCTATTGTGCGCGACTACCCAGAAGTATTCCCTGAGGATCTTCCGGGGTTGCCACCTGAGCGAGAGATAGAATTTCAGATAGATCTAGTACCAGGAGCCCAGCCCGTCGCGAAGGCGCCTTACCGTCTAGCACCGTCCGAGATGAAGGAATTGATGTCCCAACTGCAAGAACTCCTCGACAAGGGTTTTATCAGACCGAGTGTTTCTCCGTGGGGCGCACCGGTTTTGTTTGTGAAGAAAAAGGATGGAAGTATGAGAATGTGCATAGACTATCGTGAGTTGAATAAGCTTACGGTAAAGAATAGATACCCCTTGCCTAGGATTGACGATCTGTTTGACCAACTGCAAGGTTCGAGTTGGTTCTCACGAATAGATCTCAGATCAGGCTACCATCAGCTGAAGGTGAAAGAGGTAGACATCCCTAAAACAGCGTTCCGAACGCGGTATGGACACTACGAGTTCCTTGTAATGTCATTCGGTCTAACAAATGCTCCTGCAGCATTTATGGACATGATGAATAGGGTGTGTCGACCGATGTTGGATAAGTCGGTTATCGTCTTCATCGATGATATATTGATTTATTCAAAGAGTGAGTCTAACCATGCCGAGCATCTGAGAGAGGTATTGGAAGTTCTGAAGAAAGAAAGGTTGTACGCCAAGTTTTCGAAGTGCGCATTCTGGTTAAGAGAAGTGCAATTTTTAGGTCATGTGGTTAATCCGGAGGGGATTACCGTGGACCCAGCTAAGATTGAAGCGATAACGAATTGGAAGACTCCGCAGAATCCGACCGATATACGAAGCTTCCTAGGGTTAGCTGGCTACTATAGGAGATTCATCGAAGGTTTCTCCAAGATAGCCGCACCGCTGACCGGTATGACCCGAAAGACGATAGTATTCAATTGGGGAAAGTTTCAGGAGGAAGCCTTTGAAGAATTGAAGAAGAGACTCACGCAAGCTCCAATCCTTACTTTACCCGATGGTGATGAGGATTTTGTTGTTTGTGCTGATGCCTCGCATCAAGGGTTAGGTTGCGTGTTGATGCAACGAGGGAAGGTGATAGCCTACGCGTCTAGACAGTTGAAGGTCCATGAGAGTACTTATCCGACGCATGATTTGGAGTTAGCAGCTGTAGTGCATGCTCTTAAGATATGGAGGCATTATCTATACGGCACAAAGTGTACTATCTATACCGATCATAAGAGTTTAAAGTACTTCTTCGAGCAGAAAGAACTGAACATGAGACAGAGAAGATGGTTAGAATTGATAAAGGATTACGACTGTGAGATTAAGTATTACCCCGGTAAGGCTAACGTGGTCGCTGATGCGTTAAGTCGTAAGAATGAGGAAGTCCTTGTAACCGTGAAGTCATATAAGTTGATCATGAACTCAAGTCTTTTTGAAGGAATCATCAAAGTGCAGTCAGAAGTGTTAGTAGACGAAGGGTTAATAAAGAAAGAAAGGATTTATGGCCAGCAAGATGAGTTGATGGAAAACACTCATGGAGTTAAAACTAGATTTGACCGTATGTGGATTCCACGCCATGGTGATCTTAGAAGTCGAATCTTAGATGAAGCTCATAAGTCAAGGTACTCAATCCATCCAGGAGCTACAAAGATGTACCAAGACTTGAAAAGAGATTACTGGTGGCCAGGAATGAAGAACGATGTAGTGGATTATGTTAGTAAGTGCTTAACTTGCTTACAAGTCAAAGCCGAGCACCAAAAGCCTTATGGGAAGATGCAACCGCTAGAGATACCTGAGTGGAAATGGGAACACATCACCATGGATTTCATAACTAAGCTACCTCGTACAGCTAAGCAACATGATACCATCTGGGTGATTGTGGACCGTTTGACCAAGAGTGCTCACTTTCTGCCCATACGAGAGGCCATCTCGTCAGAAATGTTAGCAAGCTTGTTCATCAAGGAAGTGGTAACCAAGCATGGAGTACCGTTATCGATCGTGTCTGATAGGGACACACGGTTTACTTCGAGGTTCTGGAAGAAATTTCATGAAGCTATGGGGACGAGGTTGAACATCAGTACGGCGTATCATCCTCAAACCGATGGACAGTCTGAAAGGACGATCCAAACCCTTGAGGATATGCTACGTGCTTGCGTTTTAGATTTTGGTGGAAGTTGGGATGATCATCTGCATCTGGCAGAGTTCTCCTATAACAACAGTTACCATTCGAGTATTGGTATGCCACCGTTTGAGATGCTTTACGGTAGACGATGTAGAACCCCGGTGTGTTGGGGTGAGATTGGTCAGAAAGAAATGGGAAGCCTAGAAGTGGTTCAAGAAACGTCTTCAAAGTTCGATCAGATCAAAGCAAGAATGAAAGCCGCTCAAGACAGACAAAAGTCTTATGCGGATAAGCGGCGACGACCAATTGAGTTTAACGTTGGCGACTATGTGATGCTTAAGGTCTCGCCTTGGAAAGGAATTATCCGTTTTAGAAAGAGAGGGAAGCTAAGTCCGAGGTACATTGGACCATTTAAAATTTTGTATCGTGTGGGGGAAGTAGCTTATAAGCTGGATTTACCCGATGAGTTAGAAGGAATTCATTCAACCTTCCATGTTTCTCATCTGAGGAAGTGTCTAGCTGATGACACGTCTCACGTGCCATTAATGGACATCGAGGTTGATGAACAATTGAACTACATCGAGCAACCGATAAAGATCGTTGATCGCAAGGAGAAGCAGCTTCGTCACAAAACTATACCTTTGGTAAAAGTAATATGGAAACACCGCAAGGGATCAGATGCTACTTGGGAAGCCGAGGATGAGATGCGCAAGTTTTACCCTAGTTTGTTTATATAATAGTTAGGTTTCGGGGACGAAACCTCCTTAAGGGGGGAAGACTTGTAACATCCTAAAATTTATAATGTTAAATAAAAGAAAGTTATGTTTAGTGATTTCACGTTTTAGTTATTTAATGTCGAGTAAGGAACGGGTCATGGGCTTAGATTACGTAAGATGGGTTAAATGAGAATGGGCTTTGGGTCCGTGGGCTTGAGAGATATAAATACCCATCCCAAGCCCAAGATATCATTTTATTTCCATCTTTCTCTTTTACACACTCAAAAACACACACATAACCGACCGAGATCCGAAGTCGAGACCCGAGATTTTGCTGGTAGATCTGAGTTGGAAAGGTAAGAACTAATCCCGCAAAGCTAATATTACTGAAAATGGTTAGGATTTGACGGGTTAATCGGACCCGAAACACAACTGCCCAAATCGGACCCCTAAAACGTCGATTTTAGGCCGATTTGATGGTTGGGATTTGTAGGCGCCGATCATACGATTCCGTGGGTACCAAAATCGAGTTATTTGGCTAAGAAACGAAGGAGTTATGGGCAAACAGATCTGCAGCGCGACAACTTCGCCTTCATCTGGGCAACTTCGCCTTCAAGCGATGAACTTCGCCTGCAAGCTAAGTTCGCCTGATGAACTTCGCCTGCAAGCCAAGTTCGCCTGATGGCAACTTCGCTGAAATGGTAACTTCGCCTAAGGTTTAACTTCGCCTAAAAGCCAAGTTCGCCTGAGGTTTAACTTCGCCTAAAAGCCAAGTTCGCCAGAGGTTTAACTTCGCCTAAAAGCCAAGTTCGCCTGAGGTTTAACTTCGCCTAAAAGCCAAGTTCGCCTGAGGTTTAACTTCGCCTAAAAGCCAAGTTCGCCTGAGGTTTAACTTCGCCTGAAGCCAAGTTCGCCTACGGTTTAACTTCGCCTAAAGTGAAGTTCGCTTAGAAAATAAATTAAAAACCTAATGGAAAATGTGTTAAGGCAGTTATCGAAAATAAAATTTTTCCAAGCTGACCTGGCAGCTTAACCCCAGCCAGGGGCTCTGCCCCTTGGACCCCGCTAGGGGCTGCCGCCCCTAGAACCCCGCTGCCAGGGGCGCTGCCCCCGGACCCCCGTTCGTTGTGGGTCATATATAGATAGAAATACAAAACGAGAAGTAGTAGTTAATTGATATGTGTAAATATTATACAGTTAGCCGAGCCCAGTTAAAGAAAGGAATTACGATCAACGGCGAGCGTAACAGGATCCAGGTGAGTTTCTAGCCCCATTCCTTGTTATGTTTTCGGGGCTGTGTGCATACTTGATGTGTTGTTAATACATTTATCCTAAGTGATAAATGTATGCCATATGTGATATATGTGATATGTATGAATGATTGCTTGATGGTTCGTGAACGATCTTCGGATATTGCACGTACTGTCAGGTTGTAACGTTATAAAGCCATATGTGATATATGTGATATGTATGAATGATTGCTTGATGGTTCGTGAACGATCTTCGGATATTGCACGTACTGTCAGGTTGTAACGTTATAAATATGGCAAGTATGATATGTATGTTTATGTGTATGAACGTAATAAAGTTAATAAAAGAAGGAAATGACGATTGTATGGTTGTATGGTTACGAAAAGGGTACCAAGCCCTAATAATACTCGATGTATGTTGCATGTTGTATGGTAACGAAGAGGGAACTGAACCCTACTAATATTCGAAAGCAAGGGACCAGACCCTTATAATATCTGTGATGTAAGGGACCAGACCCTTAGAATATCTGTGATGTTAGGGACCAGACCCTTATAATATCTGTGATGTTAGGGACCAGACCCTTACAATATCTGTGAGGATAGGGACCAGACCCTTCATAATATCTGTGATGTTAGGGACCAGACCCTTATAATATCTGTGATGTTAGGGACCAGACCCTTATAATATCTGTGAGGTTATAGGGCGAAAGGCTCTTTAAAACGTATGATTATGAATGTAAAGAAAGTATGTAAGTAAGAAAGAAAGTATGTAAGTAAGAATGAAGGTATGAGTACTTATGTGTGTATGAAAGAAAGTTATGAGGTTAAGTACGTATGTATGTAATAAGGTATTGTATGGTATTGTATGATTAACTAGAACTCACTCAGCGTAGCTGACTTTTAGTATGCACGCAGGTGAGTAGGATGAGACAGCTGGCTTGAGTGGAGGACACATGGCAGAAGACTAAAGCCTGGCATCTGAAGAGCTGATATGTTTTATAAGTTATGTTTTGATTTTGAAAGACAAGAGGAATGTTTTAAGACATGATTATGAATTGATATGTAATGTTTTATGAAAGTTTTATATTCCGCGTAAAGTTTTTAATTAACTCTGATATTTAGAACTGTGTTTATGAGTAAATCCAACACGAAAGTAGGGTTACCGGTAACGGGGCCTTACAATAATACTCGAGGAAGGAGGGTACCAAGCCCTAATAATACTCGAGGAAGGAGGGTACCGAGCCCTAATAATACTCGAGGAATGTAGGGCGTAATGCTCTTTATAACGTAAGATATGAAAGTAAGTTAATACAAAAGAAAGTATGAAAGTAAGAAAGTATGAATGAAATAATATAAGTTTATGTGTATTGTATAGTGTATGATTAACTAGAACTCACTCAGCGTAGCTGACTTTTAGTATGCACGCAGGTGAGTAGGATGAGGCAGCTCGCTTGAGGAGACACATGGCACTGAATAAGAAGCTGGCATCGGAAGACTCCAGACGTTTAAGTTTAATGTTTCGTTTATTTTGAAAGACAAAATGATGTTTTAAGACAAGACGTGTTTGTTATGAAATGTTTTATGAAAGCTTTTATATTCCGCGAATGTTTTAATTAACTCTGATATTTAGAACTGCGTTTATGAGTAAATCCAACACGAAAGTAGGGCTACCGGTAATGGGGCCTTACAGAAAACCCTATGTAACATCGATTTTTTTTGTTACACGTAATATATGTTGTTACATTTAATACAAAACATCGAAAACATAAAAAAAAATGTTTTGCTATTTTTTTTTGCATTTTTTACTAATTTTTATTTATGTTTTCATGAGAGAGAAAAAGTAAATAAACTTTAACATTTTTTATTAACTTTAATTGTGGACTACAAGATTTAATATTTAATTAAAAACATGTGGTTAAGAATGGGTTTCTAGAGTTTTCACAACTCAAGTGGGTTTTTATTCTAACCTAACCCTATATATATATATATATATATATATATATATATATATATATATATATAGGGATGGGTTAAAATAAAAGGAGATAGTTTTCTAAAAAGAGTAAGAATAGATCATAGCTATTAGATCATGTTAATCAATTTTGAGATTTAAATTTACCAAAAACCGACATAGTTTCCTAGAATTACTCTTTCACCTTTATAACCGACATAGTTTCTTAGAATTATTCTTTCACTATAGGTTATAATGGCACATGTCAAAAATCTATTGATTTTTACTATTCTTAGGAAACTCCTTATTCTTACTTGAACCATTTTCTCTCTCTCTCTCTATATATATATATATATATACACGCCAAAATATTTCTTCCCTCAAATCTCTTTAAAAGCACAGGTGGAGAGTGCTCGGGGGATGATACGGGCGGAGCTGGAGAGCGCACAAGAGACGATAAGAAAAGTCCAAAGTAGTGTGTTGGTGTGTCGGTGCATAACAAATATCCTTATGCGGTTGTCTTGAAATCCTCGTTTTCATATGCGGTTTACCCCTTAATGCCAAGGTAAATCAATTTAGAAAACGATGATGAACTTTTAGGGGTGCCACTACAAGAAAACTGCGTATTATCGGCGACATATGTCGCCGCTAATAGTAGTAAAAATCGCCGCTAATAGTATTAGCGGCGGCATGTTGCCGCTAATAAGTCGCCGCTGATAATTTGTCGCTAATAGTCACAAGTCGCCACTGATAAGTGCCAGTCGCCGCTAATACTCTTTCGCCGCTAATAATATCTTTCGCCGCTAATATGTAAGGTTTTAGCGGCGACATATGTCGCCGCTAATAGTCACATGTCGCCGCTAATAGTAGCAGGCATGCGGTCCAGCACTGCTCTATTTTCGGTTCCTTTCCTGACCCGTTTTCCTGCATTTCATGATAAATTCCAGATTTTCAAAACAACACAAATCCAAAAAATTTCATACACATATATCATAAACATAAAACATCGTCTAAGTAGTTAAGATAAAACACGAAAACAACCGTATTAAACATTACAATCGTCTAGATGAAACATCGTCCAAAATACTCTAACTCTTCCTCATCCATGTCGTCTTGGTCGAATAGATCATCATGATTCCTTGATACCTTGTTCGATGAGGCCGAGGCATTATGTTGTGACATACGAGCTAGAAACTCCGAGTCGCTAAAAATTCGATCTAGTTGAGCCTATAAGTTAAAAAGAATAATTAATTACTAACATGTATGGGTCAAAATTACCTAAACCAAATTAGCAAGATAAAATATATATATATATATATATATATATATATATATATATATATATTTTACCGGTGTAAAGAATGGTTGTGGTTTCGGCTCCTTATCACATTGATCCGCGACACTTGAAGATGCGGCTATAGAAGGTTTAGGCCCGATACCTCTCGTACACCAGCGTCGACGACCCAACACCTTTTCAAATATTCCGACCGCATTTGAAATCGGCTCATCAGTTTCTTCAAATTCGCCTTCGCTATTAGGCTCAGTTTGCTCCTCGATCTCTCTCCTTAATTCATTTTATATTTTACAACAACACAAAAGATGATTAATATATTTGAAAAATATACTTTAATAAATATATCTGAAAAATATACTTTAATATATATATCTGAAAAATATACTTTAATAAATATATACATATTGACGCTCCGCCACCTCACTATCAAAAGTGCCATCACGTCGACAATGAGCTTTCTTAAAAACTTGGAGCTCGTTCAGGCGCTGTATAACATTAAATATTAATATACAGACAATAAATATATATATAATTTTTGTATGTGTGTGTAAAAATATAAATCATTACATTTTTGTAGCCATAGCTGCTATAAGATGCCCTCCCCGGTTTGTGTATTGTTGCTTTTGTCAGTTTGCTGTGTTAACCGAAGACCGGTTTTCATGTGACATGGTCTGGAAAAGGTCGACAGATTTCTTCCAGTTTTCTTCACTCATCTCCGTGGGGGTTTGCTCTTTGTTAAGTCTATATTAGCCTTTCCACCCACAACCTTATAATGGCCTTTTACTTTGCTTTTTCGATCTCTATATCGCTTTGAGATCATAAAGTCAATGCCACCCTTTAACAGATTTTTTTGTGGATCTTGCTCGCCATTAAAGTCCAAACTTTTTCTCCACGCATGGTTAGCATGTAAGAATCGGTGGTGACCGACATATACGACTTTATTTGTTACATGCATTGAAGGAGTGTCTTCATTACAAGTTGGGCATGCCTTGTAGCCCTGCCCGCTCCAACCAGATAGACTACTACGAGCTGGAAAGTCATTTATGGTCCATAATAGCACCGCCTTCATTGTGAAGAATGTGTTTGTCATCGCGTCTTTAGTACGTACGCCTTCTTGCCACAAATGCTTAAGCTCACACACCAAGGGCTTGAGGAAAACGTCCATGTCCTTTTCGGGTGTTTTAGGGCCAGGAATTAGTAAGGATAACATGAATGAGGACTCTTTCATGCATAGCCATGGAGGCAAATTGTATGTGGTGAGTACAACTGGCCACGTGCTATGAGCCAAAGACATGTTACCAAACGGATTGAAACCGTCAGCAGCAAGCCCTAGGCGAACATTTCTGTTCCCTCGAGAAATTAAGGTACTTTTTATCAAATTCTTTCCATGAAGATCCACCGACAGGATGACGCATCGTACCATCTTCTGATCGTCCGGTACTATGCCATATCATTTCTTTTACCGTGTGCCTCGAACAATACAAACGTCTGGGGTCAAAGGAAAGTATCGTAACACCTTGTGAGGTATCTTTTTACCCTTTGTTTATGTATCAACCCACCGACTCTCGTTACAAACAGGACAATTCTGCAACGATTGGTGTTCTGCCCAGAAGAGAGCACAGTCGTTTTTGCACACATGTATCGACTCATACCCCATGCCAATCTTCTTTAATGTCTTTTTCGCTTCATAATGCGAAGCGGGAATCCTGTTGCCTTCTGGATGTGAAGATTGCAATAGCTCGAAGAGCTCATCAAGCGAACTATTAGTCCATTTGTTTTTCACCTTTATATGCATAAGCTTTGCTAAAAAGTCGAGGGAAGAAAACTTGGTAAAACCAGGATATAATTCTGACAGGGCTTCCTTTAACAACTCTTCAAAATCATCAAGGACATCGCTACTGTCTGAACCCGAGTCCCTATCATCAACATTGGTATCCTCTTCCCAACGCTCATTCATAACGTCTTCGATAACTTCGGCCATATCGTTAGTCGGCGTAATCTCGTCTACAATCACAACTGAAGGAATTAAACTTTCGCCATGATAGATCCACTCAGTGTACGTCCGACAAAAGCCATATGCACGCATATGACCTTTCATACTTTTGTAAGGTATTACTACAGAATTCTGACATTTTGCACACGCACATCTTACATAGCCTCTGCTATCAACTTGGTTTTTGCACATCTCGATAAAAGACTGGAGTCCTTGTTGATACTCAGTTGATCTAATGCTTGGATTGGTAATCCAATTTTTATCGGCGGACATGATCATACAACTGAAACATAATTTAGGGTTTCAGGCTACGGGGAAATATTAGAAGATTGTTTGGACGGTCGATTGAGTATTTACAAGGGTAGGCTGCTAAACCCACCTTTTGAATACTTTATCTCATATATGAATATGTATTACACGATTGTTTGTTTAAGAAAAATTCGGCAGCATTTCCCCTTGGCTCCCAAGTATATATATATATATATACCCGAGGAGCAAAAGGAAAATGACAACCGAATCTTTCTTAAATGAACAATCATGTAATACACATTCACATCCTAAATGAGATAACGTATTCAAAAGGCAGTCCCAAATCGGGGACAACCCAAAATTGATTTCTAAATCAATTTTGGGCGGGTATTCTAAGTTTGTGATGATTAAAATGAGTGGCCCGGTATCTTTTATTTTTTATAATAATTTAATTACACTAGTAATATTTGAATAATAAAATAATAAGTAAAATTTTGAATAACTGAATAATAAATAAACTTCAAATAATCGGCACCATTGTTTATAAAATAATATTTGAATAATAAAATAATAATATTTGATAATATTTAAATAATCGGCACCGTTGTTTATAAACACAAATTAGTTCTAATTAATAGGGGTGTTCACGGTCCGGTTTTGACGGTTTCTAAGTCAAACCGTTAATCACAGTTTTTTATTATAAAAACCAAAACCGAACCATTAAATTTCAAAACCGAACCGAATCAAACCAAACCGTTACTAACGGTTTGGTTCTGGTTCGGTTTCACGGTTTTTCAATTTGTAGTTTGCTTTTGATTAGAATTCAAAACTAAAAATATTTGTTCGGTTTTTCAAAACTATTAAACTATTAAACCACGTATATAAAAAAGATTATATCCAAAGATTATATCCAAATTTCAAAACTATTAAAATATTTGTTCCGGTCCGGTTTTTCAAAACTATTAAACTATTAAACCACGTATATAAAAAAGATTATATCCAAATATACATTACGGATAGGTTCGGTTTTTTACGGCCGGTTTGCGAGTTAAACCGTTCGCTAGCTATGGTTTGAAAACTTTGAACCCGACCGACCAAAAGTTAACAAAAAAAAAAAAAACAAAAACAACCATGAAACCAAACCGTGAATACCCTACTAATTAACACCACATAACAGTCCTAATTAACACCATTGTCCAAACACAAAAATAAGTCCTAATTAACATGTTAAAATAAACAAATCTGTTTACTTTGCTATTTGTAAAATAAACAATCCCAAAAATTATAAATAAACAAAGATTAAAACATACATATCCCGGTGTCGGAGTGGTGGCCGGCAAGTGGTGGTAGCGTCGGAGTGGTGGCCGCGTCGGAGTGGTGGCCGGCGGGGTGGTATATAGCGTCGGAGTGGTGGACGGCGTCGGAGGTGACCTCAATCACAAAACAAACAACAAAAGTGAGATATAGTCCACCAAAGAGGCCGAAAAGTGAAATATAACATACCGAAGAGACAACGGCGAGGGTTTGGCCGGAGTGGTGGCCGGAAAATGGAGACGACGGCGAGGTTTGGGAGACAACGGCGAGGTTTGGGAGAGAAGAGAGAGGGTGTGAGAGGCTGAAAAGAGAGGGAAGAAGATTTTATTTCCCGGCACAACTATTAGCGGCGCGGCTCACCCCAACCGTTGGATCAATACCTTCATCAACGGCCCAGATTTGTTTATTATAAAAAAAAACGCGGATCAAGAGGATGTCGCCACTAAAGAGTGTGTCGCCGCTAATACTCACTTTTCTTGTAGTGTGCCTCCCCCTATACAAAATCCAACACTAGCGATTACTATCCTAGTTTCTTACATAAAACCTTACATCAATATACACCTTTGTGCAATTTGTCATGTTCGAAGACATAATGTAATTGATATTTATGATGCGCAATATTTGAACATGTTCGGATTTTTTGTGGTTTCAAGTGTTTAGTGACCGTATATCGGCAAGTGCTATGTCGGGATCAGGTGTTTGAAATTGAAACTATCTTGATAAATGATAAACAGAATAACCACCGGAAGCATAAACTTATGAGACTGATTAGTGATCATCATAAAACTGCAGTTTGTTTCCCTGAATTATTCAAATA
Source organism: Bidens hawaiensis (assembly GCF_021521415.1). Taxonomy (NCBI): domain Eukaryota; kingdom Viridiplantae; phylum Streptophyta; class Magnoliopsida; order Asterales; family Asteraceae; genus Bidens; species Bidens hawaiensis. The sequence continues at coordinate 610,595 of NW_027491624.1, read as the reverse complement.
CTCTAGAAGCAAAATATGCCATCTGAACTCTTATACCCAACAATAATCAATATTCTAACAACGCATACAAATATGTAATTTTAGGTGTTTAATCTCACTAAAAATCTTGAAATGTCTAAACAACTAGGTTGCCCTACTTTGAGGCGCACAAATCATTCCAAAATCTTGGATAATTCACGCTTTCTTTCGTTATATCAACAACCCTTTGCCAAGAAGACTAAAAGAGGCTGCAAAAATCATCCGAGAGATGATTTTTCTTTATTTATTTTTACTTTTGAGTCAAATATCAATGGCTTAAAGGCACAAGTAGAACAAACTGGTCCATGTTACTGGTTTAGCATAGCCCACAATTTATTACCAAATATCCAACTGAAAAGCGAGGGGGAGGATTTGGGGAAACTATATTAAGGGGGAAGTATCATCATCAACAATTGAGACAAATCTTTCTTCATAACCAGGATAACTATATCTTACAAACATATGATGTTGCGTACGTGTTCTATAACTTGCAATGAAATCAGAGCTGTCAATAACAGACTTCCATGTCTTTGAGACGGACTGGAACTGAATCAGAGATTTGACCGGAAGCCTTTGGATGATTTCCACTTGGATTTCAAACGGTATGTGATCTGACATTGTGGTAAGCGGTCGGTCTTATGGTTAAGCCGACCAAACCCTAATATGCATGAGGATCTTTTGGTTTCTGAGTTTTTCTGAGTGCGTTGGAATATATAATTCGGATACGTTAAAAGTGGGCTGAAAATGAGCTTACACGATTGGGCTTCAATACATCATCTCCGAATTGGAGTTAGCTAATGAATACTGGAACTCCGCTTTCAGATGATGGATTAGAATAGAGGTGCCAACAGGGCAGGCATAAGGTGTAGCGGGGTGATCAACGGCCACGGGCCCGACAACCGGCTAGACCCGAATTCTTATTTTTTAAATTATATGTATTTTTATTAGAAGAATATGTATATTTAGTGTTTAAACTCAATTGCATAACTACTAACTTGATCTAGTGACAAGGGGGTATTACTTATACTTTCAACCAAAAGATTAAGGGTTCTAGTCTCATTTGAGACATGTTTAATCATTTTTTTATACAAAAGCTTTTTACACAACCTAAGTTATAACAAAGTAAGTCCATATCAAAATTAAATTGTTTAAACCCAACAAAATACTCCTTTTACTTAAGGCCCAAAAAAATTTCCGCCTTCGGCAATTTTTTTTGCTTTCTCGGAGCCGGCGCTGGGTGCCAAACCTGTTAACCAAACCATAACCGTTTACATTACAACCAAAGCCATAACCCTTTCAGTAAAAACCATTGTTTAGCCGATAATCATAGGTTATAATTATATATGGACCCGTTCAGATATTTTGAAGCAGGGGCCGGTAACTTTCAAACCGTTACAATTGATTTTTGACCCTTTTTAAATGGCAATATAGTCGTTACATGTTAGAAACCGATTTTTGTGCGTATAAATAGGTAACAATGATATTTAGTTTTATTACATCACTTTTCTAGATTTTGTAAATGCTAAAGAACTCTCTGTTTTCAAACGCTCATATGACAAATGATGCAGCAACGAAGCTAGCAAGCCCGGGATTTTTACAAATTCAATTTATGTCAAAGATGTAGATGAGGAAGCAAGATCATGAGATCTTTGTGTGTAACTAAGGTGAGTAAAAAAAAGTTTAAAATGATGGACCTAGTTCTTTGCTAAGGTGTAGCTTCTGTTACCCCCTCAATTTTTCGTCAGTAGTGCAAAAAAATTATTTTTTTGGGTAGGTTTTCGTATTTCCCTACCCCTAAAAAGATATAACGTTACCCCTATTTGTTTAAAGCTCAACCAATTTAAAAGTTCAACCCAATTAAAGCTTATCCAAAATTTAAAGCTCAAACCAATTAAAACCTACTAACCCTTTTCAAAAATTATACGCGTTGTTTGGAAATTGGAAACCAGTCGGACATCAAGCAGCGTCGCGCCAGACACCACCACTCGACATCATTTTAAGGAATTTTTAATATGGTTTTGGATATGCAAATTCAAGAACTTAGAAATAGATTCAGTGAGGCATCAACTAGTTTGTTAGAAAATATGTCTGGTTTAAATCATTGTGATTTCATTTTCTAAGTTGTATATATCTAAGACGGTGACATTTTATAAGATGCATCCGAATGATTTTAGTAATGAAGATAGATGGTGTATTTCGGGTTTTATTACGCTTCAAAGGAATATATTAAATTTGCAAAATTGGGTGTAATGTGTGATCTTGCTCGTGTAATGGTGGTAACCGGAAAACATGCCACTTTTCTTTTGGTTTATCGAATATTAAAGCTCGTGTTGGTTTTACAGATTGCATCCAAAACCGTTGAAAGATGCTTTTCTAAAATGAAGCTTATCAAGGCGGATTTGTGCAACCTAATGGGTTATGAGTAATTGAACAGTTTAATTTGTACGGTCGTAAGAGAAACGTTTGATATAGTAAAAGAACAGGATGTAATGCCTCGTTTTCATGCTTTCAAAAACCGAATAGGAGAAATCTGCACCCCATGTGTTTAAATTTATTTATTATTGTGTTTATATTTTTGTTCCGTTTACATTGTGTGAAATACGGTAAAAGAAAAAAAATTGAACGTACCTCTGAAATTGATGTCTAGATTCGCCACCGATCACACATATATAAAATGTGTTTTGATTTCTTTTTTAATAAATAATCAAATGTTTTGATACACGAATCTTTGTAGCCCTGAAGAAGCATTAATTACGTTTTTGATCATACTGTGGTAACTGGGGAGTGAAAATTATGTAACCAAGTAATTAGTAAAATACTTGATAAAACATTAGTAAATTACTAATACCTAAATTATTGCATACATTGAGTATTAAGTAGCACGTTGTCATGGTAAGACTTTAAAGCTAAAATTGCGTCTATTTCGTCACTAACAAGCTGGTTGGGTGTATATTATACAACTAAGTACATTGCAACGTAACTAATGAAATAGTTGTCTAAAATGTTTGATTTAAGTGTGTATTGTTATGTGAATTCCATGTCACATAACATGATTTTCAAAAATATTTCTAAAATTTTATTAATTTTGAGCCAACTTTTTATAAATATAGTTGATTAATACTAACTTTTTTTTTATTATAAATATTGATTAGTGTTTTGGATATGTAACCCTCCCTGCTTGTTTTAGTTTTGCTGTATATTGTAACAACCAACTTGGATCATTGACTATGAAGCAATGTTGTACGCCCCTAGCTTCTTTGTAAAGAAATGAAAACTATGCAATCATTGTGTTTTCAATAACTGAAGTTATAACCTGGATATAAAATATATTTTTTTTAATATATATTTGCTACAAAGTTTGCAGAACTAACAGAAATCATTCACTAATTGTTAACAAGCATACTGCAACATATGCAGGTAAGCAAAAAACTTAAGAATCTGTATATATGGCTGCGGTGTGAGATCACAAACCAACACCATGTTTCAACTCAGGTACACTTGAATTAAAACTCTTACTACTTCACATTAATTATCTTGAACCACTTCAGTAGCATTCGGCTGATCATGAAGAAATAGTGTTTCAATGTAGGGCTCCACAGACGATGTAAACCCCTTTCCATCAAACCCAAGATCAACGATGTGCTTTGAGTGCGGCTCATAAACAACAAGTCCAACATATAACTGAAGTATAGGCCGTGCACCACTTTGTCTAAATCCCTTTACAGATGACCAATATAGTGTGTTAACACTGAACGCGAACAACTTTGTAAACGAGTTTGAAACATCACCCTCCATCACCCATACAATGCATCCCGTTTTATTGGACTCATATTCAATCACAACAAGAGACTCCCTTAGCTTAGACGTTCGTAGAACATGTTGGGGGCTAACGTATTTAGGAGGTTTACTTCTCCAAATTGTTCACTTGTTACATCAAATGAAATAATGAAGTTGTTGGAAATTAATTAACCGAGTCGGGCCTATTGGGTCCGAATCTAAGTATCTCATTAAGTTGTATGGGGTTAAGGGGCTTTAGGGTTTAATTAAGATAACTTGTTAGCCAGGTTGGGTTAGCACTATATATACATCAACCAAGTTAGGGTTATGTATTATGAAAGTTATTGTAAATAGGTTTTTTGAGTTATATTTTCCTGGTTATAATAAAAGTCAGATTACTCTATATTGTTTGTTAATTATCGTTTATCAATCTTGAATTGGTATCAGAGCCCGGTTCAAGATCGCGATAATTAACGAATCAGTCAACAAAGAAGTTGTTTCGATCCAAGCCGCCGCCGCCAGCCGACCTGCGATCATCGACCAAGCATCCGGGTCGATCGTGAGTCCGTCGCCGCCAAGAAGGAGAGAAGCCGAGTTGCCGTTGCTTTCGATTGAACGAGTTAGGTTCGATCTCCGCTGTCCTTATTTATGTCCGATTGAAAGACTTTCTGGAAGTGTTGTGTTTCTGTTGATTGGTTGAACAAGGGAAAGTTATTATTGTTATTTGGAGTGGTTGGTTGAACAAAGAAGAAAACAAAAACAATGAAGGTTTGATTTTTTGGGTTTTGTCTCGTGTCCAGTAAACATAATTGTGAAGGTTGGTGTGTTCCTTTACTTTGTCTGGCCATAAAGCAAGTTTGCAAGGAAGTTACTTTTGCTTGTTTTTTTTTAAGTTCTAAAAAAAAAATAAAAGGAAAAGAAACATGTCCGGTTCAGATTCGACACCGCCACCTCCAAAGGGAAAAGAGAACGGGCCGTCTTCCGTTCAGTGTCCGATGTTAACTTCAACAAACTATACCGTGTGGGCTATGAGGATGAAAGTAGTTCTAAGAGTTCACAAAGTTTGGGACACCATCGACCCGGGTGTCTCCGATGAAGAAAAAAACGACATAGCTACGGCCTTGTTGTTTCAATCCGTAACCGAAACCTTGATTATGCAAATTGGAGAACAACAAACTGCTAAAGCCATGTGGGATTCGATTAAAACCCGACACTTAGGTGCCGATCGGGTTAGGGAAGCACGTCTCCAAACCTTGTCAATGGAATTTGATAATATGAAGATGAACGAGTCGGATTCAATAGATAACTTTGCGGGCAAGTTATCTAGCATTGCCTCGAAATCCGCGGCTCTTGGTGAAGTTATAGATAAAGCGAGGTTGGTAAAGAAGTTTCTCAAAAGTCTCCCGAGATCAAAGTATATTCAGATGGTTGCTTCGCTTGAGCAAGTGTTGGATCTAAATAAGACGGGATTTGAAAATGTTGTAGGCCGACTCCGGGCCTATGAGGAGCGAATCCGAGAAGAAGATACTTAAGGGGGTGACCAAGGTAAACTGTTATTCGGTAATTATGATTCATCTAAACATAGGAATTTTGAATCTAATAGGGGGAGAGAACGAGGAGGTCGAGGTCGTGGTCGAGGCCGAACTAATGGCCAAGACCGAACCCCTAGTACCGAAAAAAGGTCATCAAGTCGGGCAAAAGAAAAGGTGAAAAAAGATCGGTCAAAGATTCTATGTTACCGATGTGACAACTTGGGTCACTTTGCATCTAGTTGCCTAGATCGAGTTCGTAAGATTCAAGAAGCAAACAAAACCGAAGCCCGTGAAAATAATGATGATGCAACGTATATGCATCAAGTTGTGTTCTTAAATGAACAAAACCTAATTCCGAAGAAATATGAGACTGAACCGGTCGAAGATGATATATGGTATTTGGATAATGGGGCGAGTAATCATATGACGGGAAACCGGTCATATTTTTTGAAATTGAACGAGAACATAACCGGGAGGGTTAAGTTCGGAGATGGGTCGTATGTTAAAATCAAGGGAAAAGGGTCGATTCTTTTCCAAGGAAAATCGGGCGAACAAGATTTGCTAACCGAAATTTATTACATTCCGGAGTTACAAAATAATATAATGAGTCTCGGTCAAGCAACAGAGTCCGGATGTGACATTCGGATGAAACATGATCTTTTGACCATGCACGATGAGAATGGGAGGTTACTCATGAAGGTCACGAGATCCGCAAACCGGCTCTATAAGATAAGAATGAAGATTGGAGCTCTCGTGTGTTTGCAATCAAAGATCGAAGATGACGCATGGCGTTGGCATGCAAGACTTGGGAACATCAATTTCGAGTTATTGAAATCGATGGCAAAGAAAGATCTAGTATGAGGTTTACCACATGTTGAACACGAAAATCAGTTGTGTGAATCGTGTTTGGTGGGTAAATAAACGAGGCGTTCGTTTTCGGCCACAGCCTCGTTTAGAGCATCCCGACCTTTGGAGTTGGTTTATGGTGATTTGTGCGGTCTAATAACCCCATCCACTATCTCCGGTAATAGGTATGTCTTTGTTATTATAGACGATTACTCACGATATATGTAGACATTTTTATTGAAGGAGAAAGGTGAAGCGTTTGAAAGTTTTAAGAGGTTTAAAGCCCTAATCGAGACGGAGGCGGGTTTACCGATGAAAACTCTCCGAACCGATAGGGGAGGAGAATTCACTTCACATGATTTTATTCGGTTATGCGATCAAAGTGGAATTATTCAGTATTTAACCGCTCCGTACACGCCACAACAAAATGGCGTGGTAGAAAGACGAAACCGAACATTAATGGGGATGGTGCGGAGCATTCTAAAGGCGATGCAGGTTCCGAATTTTATGTGGGGAGAAGCGGTCCGACATTCGACATTCTTAATTAATCGGGTCCCAACCAGAGCCCTAGTCGATCAAACGCCCAATGAACGTTTTAAGAAAAAGAAACCGATTATTGAGCACGTTCGAGTATTTGGGTGTGTGGCATATGCTAAGGTTAATAGTGTACACCTAAAGAAACTTGATGACAGGTCGAGACAGCTCGTTTATCTCGGGTCGGAGACTGGTTCAAAAGCTTACCGTCTTTACGACCCGAACACCCGGAAAATTGTTGTTAGCCAAGACGTTGTGTTTGATGAAAATAGAGGGTGGAACTGGGTAAAGAAAGTCGAGACGAATTACTATGAGCCGGATATGTTTACTACGGTTTGGGGGGTGCGGTTGACTACGGAATTGGTCAAATCGAACCCCTTTTGAAGACACATCTGGAAGCAACCCGAATAGCCCAAGCTCCGAAACTCCATCATCGGTTCAACCCGAGTTCAGTGGTTCAGTTGAGCCGAGTCATAACGAGCCTGCTTCCTCAGCTCACTTGCAAGTTCAGTCAACGAGTAATGGGTCGCAAGTCCATTCGGGTGAAACCGAGGCCCAAACAGGTCTAAGGCGTTCAACCCGAGTTTCAGTTTTACCAAGAAGGTTGCAAGAAGATTACGTGCTACAGGTTAGTTCTGATTATGAGCAATTACTCTTAGCAGCAAGTGGTGAATCGAGTAACTATTTTGAGGCTAAGTCGAACCAAGAATGGGTTCGTGCCATGAATGCCAATATCGATTCGATAAATAAAAACGAGACGTGGAAGTTAGTTGAACTTCCAAAGGGTGCTAAATGTATCGAGTTGAAGTGGGTATTCAAAATTAAAAGAAATGCTGATGGAACGATAAACAAGTACAAAGCTCGGTTGGTTGCAAAGGGTTACGTGCAACAACCCGGGATCAATTTTGATGATGTTTTCGCTCCGGTTGCCCGAATCGAGACTGTTCGACTACTAATTGCATTAGCCGCATCTAATGGGTGGGAAATCCACCATCTTGATGTGAAAATGGCTTTTCTACATTGTGATTTGAAAGAAGTTGTGTTCGTTTCACAACCCGAAGGATACGAAAAGAAGGGCGAGGAGGCAAAAGTTTACAAGTTGTCAAAGGCCTTGTACGGGTTGAGGCAAGCTCCTCGAGCTTGGAACACAAAGCTAGATAACATCCTAAGAGACATGAAGTTTAAAAAATGTTCCAATGAATAGTCGGTTTATCGAAAGTTAAGCGGGAAACATTTTTTAATTGTATCCGTTTATGTTGTTGATCTATTTGTGACATGTACAAGCTCGAGTATTATTTTCGAGTTCAAGAAGGGTATGTCGACCAAGTTTGAAATGTCAGATCTCGGGAAGTTAACCTACTATCTTGGAATCGAAGTATTCCAACGAGAGGATGGGATAGTAATTTCACAAGAAGGATATGCCAAGAGAATTTTGAAGGAGACCGGCATGCAAAACTGTAATCCGGCTCAAGTCCCGATGGATCATGGTGTGAAATATTCGAAAGCCGAGAATGAAGTCAAACTCGATGCAACCGAGTATCGAAAGATGGTGGGTTGCTTACGGTATTTATTGCACACTCGTCCGGATATGGCGTACTCTATGGGTATTGTTAGTTGATACATGCAAAGTCCACGTGAATCTCATGGTATGGCAATATGACACATTTTGAGATATTTGAAGAAAACGACAAGTTACGGGATCAAGTATGGAAAGAACGGGCCAAGACGACTTGTTGGGTATAGTGATAGTAATCACAACATAGATGAGGATGATGGTAGAAGCACCACTGGGCACGTGTTCTATTATGGGCAATCTCCAATTACATGGTGCTCGCAAAAGCAAGCTATGGTTGCACTTTCGTCGTGTGAAGCCGAGTACATGGCGGCTTCGACAACCACGTGTCAAGCCGTGTGGCTCCGAGAGTTGTTGAGCGAGTTGGCTGGAGAAGAATTGCAAAAATTTGTATTGAAGATCGATAACACGTCCGCAATAGCCCTTGTGAAAAATCCGGTTTTTCACAATCGAACAAAGCATATAAAATCCCGGTTTCATTTTATTCGAGATTGCTACAACGATGGCGAGGTTGATGTTGAGCACATTAGCGGGAAAGAGCAACGAGCCGATATCCTCACTAAAGCACTCGCAAGAATTAAGTTCACGGAGATGCGCGGGTTACTTGGAGTTGAAGACCTCCCGAAATCCGACTCGAAAATTAGGGGGATGAATGTTGGAAATTAATTAACCGAGTCGGGCCTATTGGGTCCGAGCCTAAGTATCTCATTAAGTTGTATGGGGTTAAGGGGCTTTAGGGTTTAATTAAGATAACTTGTTAGCCAAGTTGGGTTAGCACTATAAATACATCAACCAAGTTAGGGTTATGTATTATGAAAGTTATTATAAACAGGTTTTTTGAGTAATATTTTCCTGGTTATAATAAAAGTTAGATTGCTCTATATTGTTCGTTAATTATCGTTTATGAATCTTGAGAAGTTACACCGGGTAATCATGTCGACAGCAAACCAATATACAACTCCATCCATAACTACCGAATAATTGGTACAGGTCGGATAACAAAAGTGAACCGATTTACGAGGGAGATTACAACGCAGACTTCTCCATGGCCTTCTGCTTAATGTAAACACCTCAACTTGACAAGGCATGGCATTTACATTTTTGAATTCATTATCATATGTAATCTTGACAATCTTAAGGTTATTAGTCTCGCAACAAACCCCAAAACCTAAAACGGTGGCATATAATTCCACATTAGGCACAACAACCTCAAACACTCTTCTAATTGCTGGGTTCCAAAGAACAGCCCGGCCCCCAACTTCGTACAAATACAAGCCGTGAGAGCAGCCGACTACGAAATAATGTTCAACCAAAAAGAAAGCGAGGTGTTAATTCAAGGAAAGTCTATTTAGGGGGAAGGTTTCATAATCATCTCTTCAACAACTGAGACAAATATATCTTTATAATCATAACCAGTAACTTCGAAAACATATCCTACCAATATATGTTGCTTTTGTGTGTTGGCAGCTATAGCTAGTAACAAAATCAGAGGTATCTATTGATGGTTTGGTAAAAGTTAGTTATTATCATATATGAATCTTACAGTCTTACAATAATAATATAAGAAAATGTTGAAGCTTGGGTATCAAGCTCACATTTCACCTAATTCAAAATCTCTCATCTCATTCATTCTAGCTATTCATGGGTAATGGGTCAAAACCATTTTGTCAAATGGGTTATAACATAGTGTGGATTATATTCATTATTGAATCAAGTGTCATTTTCATACCTAATATTTGACCAACTACACAACTTTAGTACATTTTTTAAATTTTTTTGCAAATTAACACATGGTGTTTCCAAATAACGCTATTTTAGTACTTTTCGTTAACCCTGCTTGTTTTTCCATTAAGTCTACATTAAGTTAATTCACAAGTACTTTGAGAATTACAACTGAAATAACAGACCTTATTTATCTTTATCATTTGACAAAACCCGTATAATACACGGGTTCAAAAGCTAGTTAGTTATATTTAGATAAATAAATAAATGAACATTGGTACTTCAAGCATCGTTATGTGTATCAGGACATTGGACGCTATGGAGGCTTTATTGGTGGATTTACGAGCTTGGAATGAAGGCTTAGAAGTGCGGAAATGGGAGTGCACGCATCACGAGGCAGTTTAAAGAAAAGAAATTATTTAAGCTGAAGTTTTTGTCCTTCGCGCGTTATGCTTCACGCGACGCGAAGTTCCAATTTTCATGCTCGACTATTTTGTCCTTCGCACGATGCGAAGGACAGGCCCATTTTTCGTTCGCGCGACGCGAACCGCCGTAATCCGAAGAAAATTAGGGTTAATCACTATATAAACCAATTTATGCCACCATTCGTCATATCATTACTTCCAGAGGCTGAAGAGACATCTTAGGGCGAGTTCTGACCATCCCGAAGCTTCCGGTTCGTCTTGGGTTTGCATGTTCATTAAGATAAGTTATTTTAACGATATGTCGATGCTCGGCTGAAACCTTAGTGTTCATTCTAGGTTAGGGTTTTTTGTATTCTTTCTTAATACTAGATTCATTGTGCTTCATGTTAAGAACTCGATTTAGTTTATTGATTTTATCTTGTTCTATTATTGCTTGGTTGTTTAAACAATTTGTGTTTTCGATTATTGATTAAATACATCACTTGCTTGGTTTTGTTCATCAACACTTAGTGTTAGGATCTTGTGTAATTGAACTAATAATCATCAACTATTGTCACTTAATTAGTTTCATAAAACATAAATTGGTAATTGGATAGATCGAGTTCAATTGTGTCAACAATCCGGTTAAGTTATCGTTTGTCATTCCAATCAAACTAATAGGTCTAGTAACTACTGCGCAATCAAGTCAAGTGAATCTCGGATTAAGTTGAATATCACATTACCTGAACCTAGAGTGGATACATTTTATTAATATTGTTTACAAATCCTTAAGAGTAATCGTTTTAGCTTAATTAATATTTTCAAAACCACTTGATATCGTCTGTCCGCCTTTAGTTAAATAATTAATTTAGTTAAAAATCATAAAAATACTTATTAGTATTTTCCTTGGGTTCCTATGGAGACGACCTTACTTACCCGTACTAGTTATATATATTTAAGTATTTAAAATCAATTGATTGAGTTGACCGCGACAGCCTACGTCATCTATCAAAGACTTCCATGCCATCAAGACGGATCAGATTCGAATCAAGGATTTCACAGGAAGTTTTTTCATGATTCCCCTTGGATTTCGAATGGCATGTGGTCTGACATATTATGCACACACTTGGTTTTCACGTAGTCACCAGACCCTAATTTAATTCGTTTAGATACCGAGTTGACAGTAGTGAAAAGTTAAAATGTAAAGGGAGAAAAAAAATGAGAAGTGTAAGAAGGATTTATGGACACACAAAACCCCTCAACAAAAATTAAAAAAAAATAATATAAAAATCATAACACAAAATATAAATAAAAAACGAAAAAAATTTAAAATAAACAAAATGTTTCCCCGTCATTCCGTTGCAAAAAATAAATCACCGAAAAGAGACAATGCCAAGAAAAAAAGAAACGTACAATGCCGAAAATGAACAAAAAACACAAAGATAAGTAAAAAAAAGACGCAATATGTCGCAAAATATAACAGACTGTTGAGTAATATAACACAATATCAAGAAAAAAAGACACAATCAATGAGGAAAATAAATAAAAAAACACAATAATAAATAGAAAGACACAATAATCATTTTACCTCAACATTGTGTCTTTTTTTTCTTTTTCTTTTTTTTTGTGAACGAGGAAGACGGTGGAAACATTTTTGTGTTTTTACATTTTTCGTTTTTTATTAAATTTTGAGTTATGATTTTTTTATTAATTTTTCATTATTTTTTAAGAGGTTTTTTTTCTATAAATTCTTCTCATCCTTCTTATTTTTGTTCCTATTTATAAAATAACCTGACCTGTTTATGGTATATAATTTAGATTTTAGATCGGTTAAACTAAAGTGGGCGACTGATAATGGCCATGGGCTTGTAGATTTTCACTTTTGAACTGATATTTGCTTAGTTGGATTGTATTCTGGCTTAATGGTTGAGGTGCACAAATCATGTTTTTCTGACATTCGGTTTTAGGTATGGAATCAGGTGTTCGGGTATGACTGGATATTGAAAAATCGGGTATTGGCAATACCTGGTTCGGGTTCGGGTCGGGTCTGGGTATTGTCTCTAAAAACCATATCGTATGCATGGGGTGTTGGACTTGGTATGCCCAAGACACATATTTTTATTGATGTGGCTAGTACGTAATGATCCAAGTCGGGTCATACCCAATAACAAGCTAGACAAACACCAATAATATTTATTTATATATGATATGATCATAATAAAGAATATTAACACTTGAGTTATTTGGAAAGGGGTTTCCAAATAAAATGTACTTGTGAAATAAATCATATGGGTGATTTATACTTTGAGAGAAAGCATGTTACCTACAATGTGTTATTATTGTGTATGACACAATATAAGTGTGTATAACACTCCCTTTGCTTATTTTATTATTATCTTTCTCCTTAATGGAGACATGCAATACTTCCTATTGGCTCCTTGGGTGGTGCCATTTGAAAGATTTTATTATCTTTCTTTCTTGTTTTTCTTCTCTCATTCAACACAAAAAAAAAAAAAAAAAAAAAAAAAACAAGTAACAAAAGCTAGAGAGGAAAAATCCTTTTAACTCTTCTTTCTCTCTTGGTGATTTTGGCCAAAGGAAGGAGCAAGAAGGAAGTGCTTTCAAGTGTAAAATCCTAGCTTAATCAAGGTGTATTGTCGGAGACTTAGGGTATGCAAGCTTGAGGACCTTCCCTTTGAAGTTCTTGCCTTCCATCCATCCTCTCCTTCATCCGGATTTGTTCTCTTGAAAGGTAGCTTTAACATGCATGTACTTTTAGTGACATGCATGTGTTTGATAGTATGTATTTCGTATTTGGATCCGGGCTTGGGTTTTGCATGTGTAAAATCGGTTTTATACATATTAAATTAACAAGATTTAAAACTAATTTCCGCTGAGTTTTTGGTAAAATAGGGATTTTATCACTTTGATAATTTTGTTAAAACCCAACAATGGCATCAAGAGCCGCTTATACGGATGCATGCTTCATTAGACCCAAAAATTTTCGGGTTTGTGGTGGGGTTTACCATATGGCCGAAAATTTTGGGGGTTTTGGTTACCCCATGGTTTTTCAAGGTTATACTTTACATGCATGTGGTAATCTTGAAAAACTAAGTCATTTGGATGATTGATTGTGTTGTTTGGACAAAATCCAGAACTTTCGGTTTTTGTTTGTTTTGGCCGAAAGTTTCAAGGGTCAAGGGGAACCATTTTTTGGGTCATTGTGTTATTACATATGTGGATGTGTAATAGATGTCCATAACCTAGCCATGGCCTTGTGTTTGGTTGAATGTTTGTGTTGATTGTTTGTTCATTCAAGTGGTTGTTTGTTCCTTCGATATGGTTGTAATATTTATTTGGGTTTGTAATCTATTTATTCTTTTAATTGGTTTGTAATAATAAGTAGATTAGATGCATTTCTTTTACTAGAGAAAAATGTATTACGATATATTTTTGTAAAGAAGATGCAAGGAAAGAGGCCCAAATAAAATGAAGGAGACCACAACGCGGGGATGAACACTTGGGACATTTGGATGCGAGATCAAGTGGGAGTTCACCGACACAAGTTCGTGTCCTTTTGTGTCCCTTAGGAGAGACTTTTTGACACACTTGACTTCGGTCAACAAGTGTGGTCAACATTAGGAGGCTATGGTTATGAACTTTTGGTTGTGTATGTTTTATGCTTGCATGGTTGATTTACTTTTGTTTGTGTTATTGCAATGTGGTTTGCTAAACAACTTAAAATCAACAACTAGCATAAAATTGGTTCATTAGAAATCGTTAGGTAATAAAAATGGATTTTATTAAAGGCTAATGATTTCATAATAAAATGAGTTTTATTAATAGGAACTTTGAAAATAGGTTTTTCAAATAAGTACCATACATTTGAATGCATGCAAATGAAAGGAACATAAAAAGTTTTCCAATATAGAATTTAGAAAACTAAAAATCCCTTTTATAAAATAAGTTGAACACCATCCTTTTATACGACACTCGAATCACTTGGGAACTCGATGTGGGATAAAGGTCACCTAACCGCATTAGAGGAAACTTGTGAGTTGAGGTGGGTTTGCCATATTTGTGGGATAAAGGTCACCTGACCACTTGTATGTGTAAATTCACACGTGTGTGTAAGTAGGACGACTTAAATTGGAAACCATGTGAATAGGGTCACCGAAGCATGGCGTACAATGGTGTTGATGGGATTAAACATTGTAACGTTCGTAAATTTCCGATAAAAGGTTTAAACTCGTAGTGTTGTGTGTTTGATCAAGAAAAGATACTTATTATTTTATTTATTTATGATTTGATTAAGAAGAGTTATTTATGATTTAATTGACTTATGATTTGACCAAGAGAAGTTATATATCTATTTACTTATGATTTTCTCCTACATTTTTATGCTTATGGGATTAAATTGTTTAATGAATGTTACTTATCGAAAACTTGAACTCACTCAGCTCAAGAGGACTTTGTATTTATGTTAGATTGACTTTTAGGTTGAGGATTAGAGATTTCCGCTTGGACGTGCTAGAGACTACTCGGACGGTTGAAGGCATATCTAGTCGAAGAATTAATAACGCAAACTGTTTCATTTAATTTATTACTATAAGCATTTAAATTTTGGTTTTGGGCACTTTTCCTGGTTTTTGGGAATTTTGATGTTTATTATTCCTCTGTTTAATTACTCTGAACTAATTTTAATAAGATGCACATGTTTGGTTTTAAATTTTTAAGAATTTTTGGATATGATTAGCAACTGTAGGAATCCTGAGGTTCGAGGTCTTACAAACATTCCAACTAAGCATGAGATGCTTAGCCGATCCCATAAAACTAGAAGTTGCAAAGGGTTGCAAAACGTTGACTACCTTGTTAATTTAAATAGTGGGATAAAGGTCACCTAACTACTATTTGAATATGATATTGAGTTCTAGATTTTAATCATTAATTGTCTTGGAGACATAAAATGGTATTAAAGATTAAAATAATTGATATCGAAAATACTAAAATTGAGCTTTGTTATGTTGTAGATGGCCGCAATCAACAATCCACCTAACGTTATTATTCCACCCATTAACAACCTACCACTAAGATCTATTCTCGATAAGGATCGTCTAAACCATACCAACTTTATGGATTGGTATCGAAACTTGAGAATCATTCTCAAGCAAGAAAAGAAATACTACGTATTAGAGGATCCTATTCCCGATTAACCTAGCATTGATGATGCCGAAGACCATAACAATTGGGTTAAGCACAATGAGGATTCAGTGCAGGTTTCTTGCCTCATGTTGGGAACTCTGATTCCTGAGATTCAAAAGGACTTTGAACTTCATGGGGCGTACAACATGATCACCCAACTTAAGGAAATGTTCCTTACACAAGCTAGGGTGAAACGCTTCGAAACGGTTCGAGCGCTTTATGCATGTCGTATGGAGGAAACCCAATCGGTCTCATTTTATGTACTTAAGATGAAAAGCCACATTGATCTTCTCGAGCGCCTTAATTTTCGCGTCTCAAACGAGTTAGCCACGGATTTGATCCTAAATGGATTAACTAAAAGGTTTGAGACATTTGTTATGAATTATAACATGAATGGATGGGACAAGAGCATTGGTGAGCTTCATGCAATGCTTAAGACGGCCGAGACGGGAATGGGTACAAAGGTTTTACCCGTTCTCACGATCAATGAGGGAGGCAATAAGAAAAGGCATCACCCGGAACCCAAGGCAAAGGTTGCCAAAGGCAATGGACAAGTCAAGGGCAAGTTCAAGGGAAAGGCTAAAGTGGAACCACCTAAACCGAAGAAGCTAAAGGTTAGCTCGGAGGATCCATGCTTTGGATGTGGGGCGACAGGGCATTGGATGAGGAATTGTCCAACCTATCTCAAAGAGTTGAAAGCTAAGAGGGATGCGGGGCAATAATCGGGTACAACTTTCATGATTCATATTGATCTTAATCTTATTTCCTCTAAGACATGGGTATTGGATACTGGATGTGGAACTCATATTTGCAATTCATTGCAGGGGTTCAAGGGAAATGAAGGATTCAAGAAAGGAGATATTAGTCTCTTCATGGGCAATGGAGCAAAGGTTGTTGTCGAAGCCCGAGGAGACTATACATTGAAGCTTCAAAATGGTTTGGAAGTTGTTTTGAAATATGTTTTGTATGCTCCTAATTTGACTAGGAACATTATCTCCGTTTCTTTGTTAAGACAATATGGTTATGATTTTAAGTTTATGGATGATGGTATTTGTGTTTTCATGAATAATGTCTTTTATTTTAAAGCAATGCCGTCTAATGGCATTTATGAATTAGTTCATGATAACACATCCTATGACAACATGTTGTACCAATCAAGCACCAAGAAACTCAAAATGGATTTGAGTAAGACTTATCTTTGGCATTGTCGCCTTGGTCACATAAACAAAGATCGCATACATACACTTCAAAAGAATGGTCTTTGGGAATCAAGTGAAGATGATTCATTTGATAAGTGTGAGTCTTGTTTACTTGGAAAGATGACCGAGGACCCCTTTAGTGGAACAAATGAAAGGGCAAAAGACTTATTAGGTATTATACATTCAGATGTATGTGGTCCTTTTAAGACAATGACAAGGAATGGTGAAAGATACTTCATTACTTTTATCGACGATTATAGTCGTTATGGGTATGTGTACTTGTTAAGACACAAAGATGAAGCCTTTGAAATGTTCAAAGTCTTCCAAAATGAAGTACAAAATCAACTCGATAAAACCATCAAAGTACTTCGTTCGGATAGAGGAGGTGAATACCTAAGTAATGCTTTCCGAGATCATCTTAGGAGTTGTGGGATCATCTCACAACTTACTCTACCCGGAACACCATAACATAATGGTGTGTCTGAAAGGAGGAATCGAACTCTATTGGATATGGTTCAATCTATGATGGCTAGAAGCACATTGCCTCTATCATTTTGGGGTTTCGCTTTGCTCTTCGCGGCCCGTATTCTAAATATGGCCCCAACCAAGAAAGTGGACAAAACACCTTATGAAATATGGAATGGAAGGGCTCCATCGTTATCATATTTAAAGGTATGGGGTTGTGAGGCTTATGTCAAGAACAACACCCAAAACAAACTTGAAAGTCTATCCACTAAGTGTATCTTTGTAGGATATCCCAAGGACTCCATGGGATACTATTTCTACAACCCAACCGAGCAAAAGGTGTTCATTGCTCGAAAGGCCGAGTTCTTGGAAACTAAGTTCCTTATAGAAGGTACTAGTAGAACGGTGGAACTCGAGGAGGATCGAGAACCACAAGCCGATACACGTTTAGTTGATACTAGCACTCAACAAGAGGTTGTTGAGAATGATCAAATGGTTGATCAAGACACACAAAACATTCGCAAATCCGGTAGGATTAGTCATCCACCTGAAAGATATGGATTTTTTATGGATGGGTGCTATGTGGTAGATTCGGATGAACCCACCACATACCGTGATGCAATGTCACTATCCGATTGTGACAAATAGCTTGAAGCCATGAACGTAGAGATGCAATCCATGCATGACAACCAAGTATGGGATTTGGTTGTACCACCTCTTAATTCCAAACCGGTTGGAAGTAAGTGGGTTTTCAAGAAGAAAACCGATATGCATGGAAACTTGGATACTTATAAAGCTAGACTTGTAGCAAAAGGATTCACTCAAACTCAAGGGGTTGACTATGATGAAACTTTTTCTCCCGTAGCACTGCTAAAGTCTATTAGGATATTGTTTGCCATAGCCGCATATTATGACTATGAGATATGGCAAATGGATGTCAAAATCGCTTTCCTAAATGGGCATCTTGAGGAAGATGTCTATATGGTTCAACCCGAAGGTTTTGTCGATCCACAACATCCTAATAAAGTATGCAAGTTAAAGAAATCAATCTATGGATTGAACAAGCATCTAGAAGTTGGAATCACCGTTTTGATGAAGAAGTTAAAAAATTTGGGTTCATCAAGAATGGTGATGAAGCTTGTGTGTATAAGAAAGCTAGTGGGAGCATCATTACCTTCTTAGTATTGTATGTTGATGATATACTACTATTTGGGAATGACATTCCAACCATGGAAGGGGTAAAAGCATGGCTTGGAAGTTGTTTTTCTATCAAGGATCTTGGTGAAGCCGCCTATATTTTGGGAATAAAGATCTATAGGGATAGATCAAGGCGGTTGATAGGTTTAAACCAAAGTGCATACATAGACAAAATCTTGAAGAGGTTCAAGATGGAGAACTCTAAGAAAGGTTTGGTACCTATTCAAAGAGGAACGATATTGAGTAGATCTCAATGTCCGAGCTCAAAGGATGAGCAAGAGAAAATGAATGGAATCCCATACGCATCAGCTATTGGATCCATCATGTATGCAATGATATGCACTAGACCGGATGTGTCATGCGCTTTAAGCATGACAAGTAGATTCCAACATAATCCGGGAAGTAGCCATTGGATGGTGGTCAAGAGTATATTGAAATACCTTAGAAGGACTAAGGATATGTTTCTAATATACGGTTCGGGTGAGGAGGAACTCGTTGTAAAGGGTTACACGGATGCGAGTTTTCAAACAGATCGAGATGATTCTAGATCACAATCAGGATATGTTTTCGTTATGAATGGTGGGGCAATCTCTTGGAAGAGCTCAAAGCAAGACGTGGTAGCATTATCCACCACGGAATCGGAATACATCACCGCCTCATTGGTAGCTCAAGAAGTTGCGTGAATTAGAAAATTCATTGCTGACCTAGGGGTAGTCCGTACCATTCAAGACCCTCTAGAGATCTTTTGTGACAACGAAGGTGCGATTGCGCAAATCAAGGAACCTCGTGCACATCAAAAGACGAGGCACATTGAGCGGAGGTTCAACTACATAAGGGATGAAGTTGAAAAGGGAAAGATATGTATTCGCAAAGTTCACAGCGATCAAAACATTGCGGATCCACTCACGAAGCTCCTATAAACGCCAAAGCATGAGGGTCATACTTGTGCCTTAGGACTACGATATTCTAGTGATTGGATATGATCGAATTTTGTATTTGGATATCGGAATAATTTTTATTTTGACTCATTCATATGTTTATGGTTTATGATTATGAAATTTTGAGTTATGTTCCATTTTAGCATGTTTAAATCCGTGAATAAGTTACTTATTCTAAATGTTCGTAGTCGCTCATATTTGTGGGAACAAATATGAAGGTAAGACTATTATGAACTTGGATTGGTGGATATTCATGGGATATGAATATAGAGCAAGGGTTGCTGCTAAGGTTCATAGATATTTATGGGTTATAAATATTGGACTGACCCACTCTCAAATATTACTACATGGAATCCTTGTGATTGATCATAAGTAAATTTGAGTAAAGGCGAATATCATAGTATCCTCCGATCTGAGATACATATTGGGTCTTGATATTCACCAAGTATTATACTTTGACTTAGTTCTTCGCTGCTCTGAAACATGACAGTACATAAGGCTAAGATCAGGTCTGGTACAAGGTGATTGTGAGAGACGTATGTAGTCAAGAGGGGATTTGTCCCTCTTATTCGTTGAGAGTGAGATGTCTAAGTCCTGAAAGTTAAATCAACAAAGAATGATCACTCTGTGTCTCTGGATTTGACATGACATCTGAGGCAAAAGGATAAATGATAGATGTACCTAAATCGTTTCAAGTAAAGGACTTAAAGGGGATGATGTTATTGAATGGCACTTCGTCATGCGTATTAGGGGTAGTAAACCGTAGTTAGGCGGTATTTGCTACTTGCATCAATCTTCTATGTATCTTGTGCAAGTGAGAGATTATTGGACTCGGTATGCCCAAAACACATATTTTTATTGATGTGGCTAGTACGTAATGATCCAAGTTGGGTCATACCCAATAACAAGCTAGACAAACACCAATAACATTTGTTTATATATGATATGATCATAACAAATGAATATTAACACTTGAGTTATTTGGAAAGGGGTTTCCAAATAAAATGTACTTGTGAAATAAATCATATTGGTGATTTATACTTTGAGAGAAAGCATGTTACGTACAATGTGTTATTGTTGTGTATGACACAATATAAGTGTGTATAACACAAAGCATTGTGTATGACACAATGCAAGGTACATATAAATATAGAAAGTGTTATTATAATGAAAATAAGAAAGGAAAGAGGGTGGGCCCCCTCTCTCTCTTTGCTTATTTTATTATTATCTTTCTCCTTAGTGGAGACATGCAATGCTTCCTATTGGCTCTTTAGGTGGTGCCATTTGAAAGATTTTATTATCTGTCTTTCTTGTTTTTCTTCTCTCATTCAACACAAAAAAACACAAGTAACAAAAGCTAGAGAGGAAAAATCCTCTCAACTCTTCTTTCTCTCTTGGTGATTTCGGCCAAAGGAAGGAGCAAGAAGGAAGTGCTTTCAAGTGTAAAATCCTAGCTTAATCAAGGTGCATTGTCGGAGACTTGTGGTATGCAAGCTTGAGGACCTTCCCTTTGAAGTTCTTGCCTTCCATCCATCCTCTCATTCACCCAGATTTGTTCTCTTGAAATGTAGCTTTAACATGCATGTACTTTTAGTGACATGCATGTGTTTGATAGTATGTATTTCGTATTTGGATCCGGGCTTGGGTTTTGCATGTGTAAAATTGGTTTTATACATATCAAATTAACAAGATTTAAAACGAATTTCCGCTGCGTTTTTGGTAAAATAGGGGTTTTATCACTTTGATAATCTTGTTAAAACCCAACACGGGGTTCGGGTCAGGTATAGAACCGGGTATTTGAATTCCTTATTTTCGGGTATTGAAAAAACCAAATATTCAAGTTTTTTCCAGTATAGATTGGATTTTCTAAAGTGCTGCACTTTTTAGGGTATTTTTGTGGTTTTTTCAGGTACTTTTTTGGTAATTTCGGGTATTTGAATACCCGGTCTCAGGTATAGGAAAAAAGCAGGTTCCGGGTATGGAAATGGTTCCGGTTTTCGTGTATTACTCGGTACAAATCATGTCTAGTTCAGGGTAAGAGTTTTGGTACTGAAATACATAACTTGTACCCTACAGGTAGTGTTGGGTACGGGTTCGGGTTCGGGTTCGGGTTCGGGTTCGGGTAGTAAAAAATCGGTTCCGGGTTTTTTTTCGTGATCAGTTCCGGATTCAGTTTTTTTTTTTCATCTCTACTTAGTGGTGCACAAACGGGCCAAACCGAAACTGGACCCAGATACAAGGGGTGAGATTCAATACCCACTAGAACTAGTTCGTGTAAGGTAAATTAAGGTCCGAACGAGGTATAATTTTAACAAAATAAATTCACCCGTTGGCAATAGATATAAAACCGATCGGTGTGGATAAAAAAAAGAAAAGAAAATAAGTAATAAATACAACTCAAAATCATTAGCCTGTAAACGAACCGAACATTCAATAAACTGTTCGTGAACCGTTTGGTGAGAAGTTTGTTTATGTTCGTTTAATTTATTTAATTAAATGAACGAACATGAACATATGTTTCATCTATTTACGTTCGTGAAAGTTCGTTTATGTTTGCTCATTTATGTTCCTTTATGATCGTTCATTTATGTTTGTTTACAAATTAATAGAAAATAGTTAAATGTTATTCGTATGAATATCTACTTAATATTCTATATTTATTCGTTTGTGTTCGTTTAAGTGTGTTCTTTTATGTTTGTTTGTGTTCGCTTACGTTTGCTCATATATGTTCGTGTTTAAAGTTAAATGAACGAGTACGAACATATACGTGTTCGTTTACAGGTCATCGGTTGTCATAGTGAATGTCAGTACCATACTAATCTACTAATAACAACCAAATCCCCGCCGCAACGTACGAGTTGATCGATGCTAGTTACATATTTAATTCCTACTTTTGTAAATCTCTTACATATTTTGGTTATCTGTTGAATACTTGAAAATACATCCTTAGAGCATTCACATCATATCCACCATATTCAATGAGTAGTGTTTTCATTATATAGAGAGTAGTTTAGAGCGTTGTTAGTGAAGGAGAGAGAAATGCATTGATTTTTCTGTAAATTTGAAAAGTTACTGTCCATCCTCTATAACTTTTAAATATTTGTTGAAAATGGTTGTGAGTAAATGGGAGAGAAAGGTAATGATAAAAGTATGAAAAATATTATTTAATTAAAAAGAAAAAAAATGTAGCGTTTTTTAATATAATTTTGAATTTAAAAATAAAAAAAAAAGATAATATAAAGCATTCTATTTGATACTATTATACTAAAAATACACGTAAGAAAAGAAAAATAAAGAACTAACTCTACATGGAATATGTTAAATGTGGTTGGTTGGCTATTTAAGTATGAGACTTGTGTACCTTTTGCTCATTCTTATATGAATTTCTCATTACCACTTGTCATCTTCTTCTCCACCACCTTCAAACTTCAAACTTATTGTGACATAATATAACCAAGTACTAGTGGTCACTACTCACCAAATATGAGTTATTTGGGCGTTGGTGTAAGCCCCGGTAACATTCCGGTTTATCACGGTACCGATTTGAAAGATGTCGATAGGAAGGTGCGGCTAGCCGAGTTGATTTTAAGGTGTGTCGTTTGTGTTCTAGCTCTTGTTTCGGTCCTTCTTGTTGCTACTAATTCACAAGTCCAAGAAATCTTTACCATCCAGAAAAAAGCCAAATTTACTGACATGAAAGCCCTTGTGTAAGTTCCCTTATTTTTAATTAATATTCTTGTTTTTTTAATTTTTACTGCAGTTAATTTGTTCTAGACATGTGGCCTTAATACGGTGTTTCTTGATATTTTTAGGTTTTTGGTGGTGGTGAACGCGGTGGCCGCAACGTACTCATTATTGCAAGTGTTGAGGTGTGGGTTTAACGTGGTGACCGGAAGTGTCGTGTTGAGCAAGCCCTTGGCTTGGATTATTCTTTCCAGTGATCAGGTGTGTAATTTATTTTTTTTTCACCTTAAATCTATTAAACTTTGCATCTGCAATGAATTGAACTTGAACCCAATTAATATCACACCTATGGAACCTACAAATGCATATCCAATTAAGTTAGAATTTCATGCATGTGCATTTTGATGATGTCACATTGTACCTTGTGCATGATGGGTTGTACCTTGCACATGAAGTATATTTGTTTTCCCATAATTTATTCACCTCTGATGAGAATTGAATGTTTTCATGTGAAAGACATTAGAGCACACCGGTAAACGCTGATACGATACATCTACCTCCATTGTCTATTAATTTTGCTCATTTTTAATGATACTTAATACGTGTTGCTTATCTGACATATGGTCTTGTGGTAGTTGAGATATAGTTGTTTAAACATTACTATAGACACAGTGCAATGATATCAACCGGGTCCACTCGTTCTTGAGTTGATTCGGTCGTCGGGTTTGACTGTAGAAAGGTGGGATTTTTTAGAAAAAAGTTTGATCAGATTATGGAGGGTACTTAAAACAAATTCTAAAAATGGAGTTTTTTTTTTATTTAAATTAAATATCTTTTCCTTTTGATTAAAATCCAGAAATGTGTGAATATTATAACATCTTTTATCATAGGATTCCTAAAAGCCGTACATAATCACACATAGACTAAGTTTAATGAAAATAAATCACTTTCAAGTATATTCATTCTTTGCTCTAGTTGTTACGCTTGTAAACAAGCCGGACGAACATGAACTGAGCATGTTTGTGTCCGTTCTTTAACTAACCGAACAAACAATCAAATACGAACAATTAACTAAGCGAATGGATCTTTTCTTGTTCGTGTTCAATCTTTAAGAAAATGAACATGTAGGCATCAAATTAAACATCTATAGTATTAAACAGTTCGTGTTCTTGGGTTGTCGTTTCAACCCGAAAATTTGTCACGAACCGCGAACACGACCTGTTAAAATCAAACATCTATAGTATTTACTTACAAAAACTAGTTAGAATAATAAATACTTATAGCAAGGACCCGGCCACAAAATTCCTTTTTTGCATTTTCATTGTGATTAATATCAATTCAAATATGTTAACTATGAGCAAGCAAGAGGTGAATTTCTAATGATTATTATTTAGTATCACTAATGAACTGAAATTTTGATATTGTGGGATTGGTATGACAATATTTAAATTATTTTTCATCCGGGAAATTTCAGCTTATCGCTTACATGATGTTAGCTGCACTCGGGGCCTCACTACAATCCGCCATATTTGCTAAGTATTCAGAACCGGAGCTGCAATGGATGAAGGTGTGTGATATGTATGGGAAGTTCTGTAACCAAAGTGGAGAAGGGATGGCAAGCTCGATTGTTGCATGGTTGCTGATGGTGATTGTCACAGGCTTATCGTCATTTAGCCTCTTTCGGTTGTATGGTGGAAATAAAGGAACTAAAACAGGTGCAGGATGGTAACTAGTATGGAGAATGTATAGTCATTAGGACTAAAAGGGAACGTTAAGAAACGGTTTTACTTATTCCTATATATATATATATATGACTAGTGTGAAGGACAAAGTAGTAGTTTTTTCTGTGTGGATTTTGTGTTATATAGTTGTTTACTTGTTTTTATATATGTGTTCATGTTACATGAACAAAGTGAAATGAGATTAGCTGTGGTATCTGATGTTATGGTGAGTTTGATTGTGTTATGGTTTGAAAACTGGATAGTCACTCCTGCAACTCGAACCAACCTCCTCACAGACAGTTTGGTATGCACAAATCTAAAGCAACAAATCGGACTGCTTCTGTGACACCTTAGACAAATTCCATATCTTTTTGTTATGCATTGTTCAAACTTCAAAGGGCATGGGTTAATAACACAAAGTAAAGAATATCCGAGAGGTTTCCAATATTTTAGATCGGTATAATGGCATGGCGGGTTCAATCAATGAACAGGTAGATTGACCAATTTGAAAACCAGGAGGTTCAAAACTTTTACTTTCTTTTTGAAACGATTTGAAATTCCATTTGTGGTTATTGAATAATTGTTTTATCAAATAAAGAATATATGAAAGTAACCCATGACCCGTCTTTTTATTATAACTCAAGAACTCATGACCCGTAAGGCTTTATAAAATTTTGAAAAATATATTATTGTGTGATACGAGTTTCAAACCCAAGACCTCATGTTTTAAATCAAATGTGTTTACCAACTCCACTAAAATGGTAATAGTATAATTCTTGACTTAACATATATAAATTTGATTTCTCTTCAAGTATAAAACCAAAATTATATTTAATTGTTAACATTTTCATAATTCACAATATGGATTTTCTTCTCGTATCTCTTTAACACAACCATTTAAGATTGTTTATCGTTTCTCTCTTTATTTTAAAATATAATATATTTTTATTTATTTTCTTTTATAACAAAACCTTAGTCTTTTTAAATTTAGTTTTTAAATCTGTGACAAAATTTTGTTATAAATATCATTTTTATACACACAATATTTAATATATAATATCGGTATAAATGTTTTATTTGAAATAAATCAAACATCAAGATTTGGTTTTCAACCTAAAATTATAGTGCATAATATATAAAAAACTTAAGAAAAAAAGTTATAAATAAAAATTATTGTATGAAACAATTGAATTTACGTATTATATATAATAATTCTTTATTTTTATTATATTATTCACCCGTACGAAACACGGGCTCTAACCTAATTAACATATAAATACAGAGGGAAATAAATGGAGGATGCTTGGTCGAGGCTACAACTATGCAGTTATAATAGAAAAATTACAGAGACTGTCTTTTATGTTTATGCTCAATTTCACTAATTGTCCTTTATCTTTTAAATTGATTTGTTTTATGCTCAAATCCAACAACGTTTGTCCTCTGACCCTAACCTAGTTAGTTTTTTACGTTAAGTTAGGTTAATTGTCTTATATATGAGAGCAAATTGGTCTTTTTACCTGTTTAATTAAAAAATATTTTAAACAAACAAATTAAAAGACTTCATATACTATATATATAAACATTTCATAAATAATAATAATTTTCAAAATTACCGGAAAAAAACTTAAAAACAACACGTTTGTGATTAACGCCTGAAGACCACCACTGGTCACCCACTTGTAACATCCCGAAAAAAATTTCATAATTGTTTTGGGCTTAAAATGTCAATTTTGAAAAATGAGGGATTAAAAATATCCTCAAGATAAGTAATGAGAAAATAAGAGAAGAAAAATAAAGCATATCATCTTAAGGAAATGAGAAAATTTCATCCCACATGAAAAGATAGAAGAAAGTGGAAGCGTTCCACATGGGTATAAATAATAAAGAAAACTTTCATCCCATATAGAAAGAAGGAAGAAAATGGGAGCTCTTTTTAAGGAAGAGAGTTTTCATAGTAATATTCTTATGTGGCTAACCACTCTTCTTAGTCCTAGCAGAGGGTGCAAAGCACCCAACGCGTACGGGCTCGGGCGATGGGCGCAATGTGGCGCATTGAGGATGCACTTTGCACTTTGCAACGACGCGAGCCGCATAAGGGCCGATTTAGTATATTTAGAGAGTACAAGGACTGAAAATGAAATTCATGCTATGCGAAAGACAAAATACTGAAACCGACATTGAATGGCTTCGCGTTACGCAAAGTACCAAACCAAGATTCCTTCGCACTACACGAAGTAACGTAATATGATGCATGACACGTGGCGACACGTGGCAAGCTGTCTGATGACTCAACAATATAAAGGCGGTTCGCGCGACGTGAACGGCTGGATTGTTTGTCCTTCGCGCTACGGGAAGGAGCAGAAAATCAAGTATAAATAGGAGGGCTAACAACACTTCACAATTCACACCGTTACATTCACACGTTTAGCATCGTTTTGCGTGCCGATTCTCATAATGCGTGCCAAGCCCCAAGGTTCTGACGAATTAAGCCTCGATACGTGATAGAAAGTAGTAATGCTGCCCATACAAGCTTAGGTATATAAACTCCGAATACCCGTGTAAGGTTGGGGTTCTGCTTAAGTTATTATTTTATTTTATTATATTATATGGCTTATACCATAGTCAGGGGTATACCCCAAACCTTGATTATAAACATGTTTACAAAAGCTTTATACATACAAAGGTTATAGCTAAAATAATGTTTCTTTATGATTAAGAAACATAAGCTTTTACATATATGAAGATATAGTTAGAAATAGTTTCTTCACAATTAAGAAACGTTACATGCAAGAGATATAGTTTCTTTGTGATTAAGAAACGTAAGATTTTACATATAAAGATTGTAGTCATTTAATGTTTCTTCTTGAAGAAGAAACCTATCAATAGATGTTTCTTCATGAAAAAGAAACTCAACATATGATTTGTAAATAAATGGAAAGACTACAAGTCTAAATATTTTATACAAACAAATGATCAGTCAAGCTTTAAAGCTATCAAAACCAGACTAAAGGTCTGTAGCTGGATCAAGAGACGATCCAGGTATTTATATAAACCTATTTTATATAGGCCAATCATTATTTATTCACAAAGGTTTTCAAACGAAATCACCACATCATTCAGAAAAACAACACAGATGAATACGTTAAAATTTTACAGTCAGTCATTAAGATAAACAGGTCATTTATCTTAACAAGACAGTCAAATGTTATATGAGATTACGTGATCTCTAAATTTAAGGGATTGCATGATCCCTAAGTCACAAGGTAGAAAATAAAAGCAACTCAGACTGAGTACACATGTGTCTAGATCCAAACATATTTGTTTAGCCTATCAATCAAGTCTACGTGGCCGCAAGCTAGCAGTCGTAATGAAAGTTCTCCAATGGGCATCAGTTCTTAGAGAACCTTCATTGAGAACCTTAATTGTGTGTGTATGGCAAGTGGCACAAGTTCCTAGAAATAAGAGACGTTTCTACTGAGTTTGTTTAAGAAAACTATCTTGTCAGTCAAAGATTTAATAAATGTTTTTAGAGTCAACCATTCACCAGTATATTGCTGACGTATTTTTCCCCCACATTTCAGGGAAACAAATTTAGCACAGATAGCAAGGAATTATTGTCACTCAGAGAATAGATGCTCGCTACATGGAGATGGCTCAGTTTTTAATTATTAAAATAATGCAAACAGGGTTAAACAATGTTTGTGAACCAAACACATGGATATTTATTATCCGAGAAGTTTTCAAAATAAATTAATATTTTATTATAAACCAAAAACTTCCGCTAATTAACCCGCAACTCTGATATATTTACAAAACATGTATCAACTATTGGTCACACGCCTAGGCCCTAAGTCGGGGTGTGACACCACTCCACCGGAAGACCAACACTGGCCACCTGCATCATCTGTAGAAGAGCAAAAGCACCGGCCGCCTGCATCTCCAATCGTCTTCTCAGATAGAGATTCACCACCCCCGCCGACATCCTCACCGTCTCATGAAATGAAGGTGTGGGTTTAAAGTGTTTGGAATGAAGGTATGTCTTGAGTTCTTTATACCAAGCACGTGATGTTTGTATTAAGTCATAAATGGCTTTGTTTAGTTTACAAACATGGGATGAAAAAGATGGATCTATGAATCCGGGAGGTTGTACCATGTACACATCTTCTGTTAAGGTGCCTTGTAAAAAGGCATCGTTAACATCAAGTTGGCGAAGGCTCCAATGATGCGAAACGGTAAGATATGGAATTAAACGAAGAGTTGTGGGTTTGGCAACGGGACCAAAAGTTTCAGCAAAGTTTGTCACAACCCAACCTACGGTAGAAATGCCGGGGTGTGAGCCGTTGGTTCATAGCTCACAAGGTATTATCATACAATTTAAATATGACAATATCTAATTTATTTATTAAATATAAAATTCCAATCAAGTACACCATATTCAAACAAATTACAAAACAATTCCAAATAAACCAAATATCTCAAAGTAATAAAATCAAACACAATAGTCTTTTATTAATTTAACTTAAGGTAGCTCTAATGATTCTTCACCTTAGCTTCAAACCAAATGATAACCTACATATGCGTACAAAATATTATAGATTTGTCAACACGAGGTTGAGTGAGAAAATCACCAATTTTGATATAATAATAATAATATGTGAATAAATAAGCAAAACTGTTATTGTGACCATAAATCAATTAACCATGAGCAAGTAGTTGGTGTCAGTTGACCATTGCCTAGTGAATCGGGCTTTGGCTAGTAAGACATAATAAATACAAATAAGGTGTTGGTTGACCATTGCCTGGCGAATTGGGTGTTGGCTACTAAAACGGTGTATGGTCATACTTTAATGTGCTTATGGTGGACCTCTTCAAATGCGATAAAGTAAACAAGTAAGCAAATAAGTAATTAGCATTTAATTGATCAACACACAATATTCAAGTTTACTAGTTCCCATGCATAATATAAAATATATGTAGGTACGCATAAGTCCCCAAAACCATTGTCAAAATCAGTAATAAAATGAGGGGAATGAATTCTCACCTTGACGATTAAGCAAATAAACCGAGAAAAAGAATAAACGAGTGAAGTTAATGCGATGATTGATCTATCCCAAACAAACCTGAGACCTATACAAAATAATATGGATTCAAAACTGAGAACATAGCCGCTAGAATCAATCCAAACGGATGTATAGAACTCCGGTTATGAGATTTTCAGTAAATAACTGAGCTGGTACTTACCAGAATCCAAACTGCGAGTCGGGAGTAGTATTTTGGTTAATACACTCAAAAACTAAAAATAAATATAAAATTATTCTGGCCAAAAAGCTAGTTCCGACTAGAAGTGATAGAAATCGATTAGTCAACTTTGTTAACCAATTTGCCCTTGAATAGGTTGAAGTCCAATTGACCTGGTAAATCCCCTCACTCTTAGAATTTGATTGAGGTTTATTGATTATTGAATAAAAAGGAACAAAATTGTAGAAGACAACTTACCCGGAAAGTACCTAAAACGATGAGGAAAATTGAGTCAAGGGTCGGAAAATGTTAAAGTCAACCGGTAGCTTGTTCTTGATGAAAAAACACTTGAATCTCTAATAGTAGAAAGGATTTCGGGGGAGGTAGAGAGAAGACAGAGGAGAATAGGGTTTAGGATGTGTTTTTGATAAATTATGCAAAGTTAGGACTTGCTAAATCAAAAACTAACTTGTTTAGGATATCAAATAAAGGAATTATGACCAAATTGACACAAAGCAATCAAATTATTTCGAATTGCTAAAAAAGAAATGAATGTGGACAAGTTTACAGATCATATTACATTTCTGGGGCCTTAATTTTAGTGATTAAGGTCGTTTAAGAAAGGATTTAGCATTAAACGAGAATAAAAAACGAAATCTGTTGTTCAGCACTACTTCGCGCTACGCGAAACGCTGCTTCAGCACTGCCTCTCGCTACGTGAAGCACTGCTTCACGCTACGCGAAGGGAGAACTCCACCAGATTTTGATTTTTGATAGTTTTAGTCCCTGAAGTTACAAAAATGCATTTTTAGCCATTTTAAGCGGTTTTGAGAGTTTCTAAGAGTTATTTGGCATGATTGAAAGTTATGAAATTATAAACTAAGTTACACACAATTAAAGACTAATAAATGCATGATTTATTGATACGAAATATCCGAATTACATTCCCGAATCGGGTAAACAAATACGGATACAAAAAATCCGAAAGGTTACAGTCTCCCCTACTTTTGATAATTTTGTCCCAAAATTAAGGAAAACTAAAACAAAAATAGTGTGAAATAATTAAATTTTAAAGGAAATACTTTTTAAATAAAATATAAAATTTAACATAACATGGAACTTTGAGTAGTCAGAGCAACGCTCCAAATTAAAATCCGATAAGGGCACTTATATATAGGATGTACCAGCGGCGTATCCGTCATGTCCTTATCATCTTAACATTTGTACCGTTACTGAAACTACTTTTGGTTATAGATTATGACACACAATTGTATGTATTATGAATTCCATGTGAGAACTTGGATAATTACGTGTCGACTCATAATTACTTAGATCATCGGATGGTACACATAATTCGTCCCATTGTGTGGGTTACAAAACATTGAAAGACATAGTTTTATGAGAAAGCAAAAGTTTTGACAAATTTAAATATAAAACCAGAAAACCATCAATGTACAAAACATTTCTAAAAATGAAATGAATGTTCAAGTTGATTAATAAAACAACAAAATTTCTAAAACATCTTTTGATGTAGAAGTATCAATCTTGAAAATTGAAAATGAATGGATTTCTTGATGCTGATTTTAAAATGAATCATGATGAACAAGAATAAGAAAATAAGATAGGAGTAAGGTAGCATAAACCATTAACTTTGATAAATAAAACAAACTTTATTCATGAGATAAAAACACACAAAGGATAAATAATCCAAATTGAAATTATTCAATACCATAATTAAGTAAGGAGTCGTTACAATAAATAACTTGAAAAGACAAAATAACTTATGATAGAAATAACACAAGCAACAAGAGTCTTTGAGAAGCTTAGTTGCGGGACTTGATTCACTTTACTTGGAATACCTGGAGGAGTTGGATCCATAAGAACTTGAGTAGTCGAGGACGATTGATTTGGAATAGCATGAATAGGTTGAACTTGAATGGGTTGCACAAGTGGGCTTTGGTTTCAGTAAGTTTGATAAACTTGAGCTTATGGGAATAGGATTTGATAGGTTTTGTTTAAGTATGAATGATCTTGATTACTGGAGGAGCTTGAAGGATGTAAGGTTGGTAGGTTTGGACTTGATGAGCATTGATAGTGTAGTAGGATACGGGCATAGCTTGAGCTTGGTGAACATGGATGGGTTGAGGACACACATTTGCGAAGATTATTAGGGTCTCCACAATTGTAGCAAGCACAAATAGCAGGTGCATTAAGTTTAGAAGATGGCATAACATGGGATTTAGGAGCAGGCGGCACAGACCGTTATGGGACGGCTTGTGCACTAGGTGGTTAATATAATGCGTAATATACATAAATCCCATGTACCTTTTATATAATATTTTGTTAGTTTATGTTATGTTTTTATTAGGATTTGTATACTACTAACACATTTGGATAATGTAGGTCCCGGGACTTGTTCATGGTTAAAAAGAGCGAAAAACAAGCAAAAATGAGCTAAACCGGTGAAATGGAGCATTAGGAAACGAACCAGACAGAACCAAGAGTGAACCGGACCGAACCAGACCGGGCCACCCCCCCTAGCCGGAGCGCCGCGCGACCAGGAGGGGAAGAGGCCGCCGCGCAGCGTGGTGAGACAAATGTTCCAGAAACTTCATTTTTGTGGGTTTGGGCATGATATTTTTCTATTTAAAGACCCCTAAACTCAACCTTAACAACCTACGGACCCCAGCCGACTTGGAGGAATTTGGGAGCTCAAGAGGTGATATTTTTGGAGGATTTGGAGGCTTGGAATCATATGGTGACGTGCTTATCAATCAAGAACGAAGACCACGGGTTTTATCACCTTTAATCTTTCGTTTCTCTTGTATTTCACCATGATTTTCTTTATCATTGTTTTGTTTTATTTTATGATGCTAGGATAAACATTATAGACTGCCTAGGCTTATGATGAACTTATTTTGACGTTGTGATTTGATTTAGGATTTATTTATCATTATGGTTTTATGATTTAGTAGAAGGTTTAATTATATTGAATTGGTGCATATGGATATTTAGGACTGTTTGATTGATTGTTATTATTTCATAGTTGCCTTGATTATTGTTTGTCATTATGATAGGTTACTATTAGATCAATTACATTGTGTTCTTGATTATTTTATGATTGATTTGCAATAAGATCATAGGAATAATAATTATTAATTAAATAAACCTAAGTGTGCTGCTAACCTAAAATCTATAAAGTGCTAGGTTATTGATAGTTTTTATCATTTAATCTTGCTAGATTTAGTTCTTCCTAAGGACTATGTCTAGGTTTGATTATTTATTATTGCCTATTGAATCAATTAAATATATTAAACTGCCTTTGATTTCCGCGCTATAAGGTAGGATTTCGTATAAAGGAACTAAGTCATAATTAATTAGGTGATCGTAAGAAAGCTTGAAGCGTTAAAACTTATTAGAAACACATAGGCGTCTCTTGAGAAGGGTCAGGGGTCCTGTTCATGTTTTCTTTTATTTTACAATCCCAGTCCATAACTAAATTTTTTCCTGGTTAATTAACAACTGAAATTTAGAGAATTCTAGCCTAGGTAGTTTTCTCATCATCATCTGATTTAATCAAACTTGTGTTTTCGTTTATTTTACTTGTTTTTATTAATTAGTTTTAGTTTAGTATTTTAAACAAAACCCCCATTTAAACAATATAATAGTCTTGCCAGTATTAGTTGAGTCTAATTTGCTAGTTTACGTAATTTAAAGAGTCTCGTGGGTTCGATATCCGGATGTTGGGTCGGATTTTTGATAAGGAAGATTGGAATCTTCTCAACCTCCTCAGGAAAGGGCTAAGTATGGACTTCGAGCAAGCCTAGACTATAGAGCACGGTTTTACTACCTCAAGCAAGGTCTTCAGAACCATTTGTGGTTGATTCTTTTAAGTGTTAAGGCTTCGAGCAAGCTACACTTTAACGAGCAAGAGTATTCTTCTATCGTGCATGGATTGCCAATCGAGCGAACAGCTTGATCATACAAGTTTTAACCAAGTGTTACGAGCACAAGATGGTCGAGCACATGGGGACAAGCATGGATGTAATAAGAAGATGTCATATGTTCAAAGCAAGGAATTCGAGCATGGTTCAGTTCCCCGAGCAAGGTTTACATCTGAGCATGCTAAAGATTGTTCAATAAGTCTCTAGACAAGACTAAAGACATCAAAAAGAATGAGCTTGCTCGATAGACTAGTTCAAGCAAAGCATGGATTAGTCAAGAGAAATGAAGCTTGCTGGAGGAGAATATCTTCACTGAAGATATTCTTAGTAAAGTATGCTCGAAGACACTTATCGAGCATACCTAGGATAGTGAGTCTGCTCGAGCAAGATACCTATCATGCTCGAAGACTCTTACACTTGTATTTGTTTTTGTCTTTCATTATGTAATATTTAGGACTTGTAGAAGGAATGTTAGGGTCTATAAATACGGTCCTAGGTTTCCATTTAGGGCACAAACAACGAGACGGATAACAACGCAACAAACGCATTACGAGAAAACATTGCAAAGAATATTCTCATTGTTTTCTCGTACCGCCGTCGCCGTCACGAAACCCTAGACTTTCCATTTACTGTTTCATTGAATGATGCATTTATTACAGTAAGTCTTTGTCTTTGTATTTGCTTGCACTGAATATTTATTACTGTTTCATTTGTTATCATTTCACACCTTCGTTCCCATCCGTTGGATATCCTGATTCCGCTGGGATATTCAATAGGCCTTTGGGTTATTGAGTCTGTGTGTTCTTGTCAACCTTTTTAAGGTTTCACCTGACTCACGGTCCGGACAAGTGGTATCAGAGCATTGGAAGCTCGATGAAGGCCTCCGAACTGAAGGTTTATGAAAAAGCTTGAAGCTTTACTCTGTTTGTCTGCATAAAAGTTCAGATCTGCTGAAATGGAAGACCTAGAAGTTTCTACAAACAAGATTCCAAGACTTCTTGGATAAGAGAATTTTATCAAATGGAAGGTGCTTTTCAAAGCCACTGTAAACTACAATGACCCGGAACTCTGGACATCTATTACAGAGGGAAACTATGTTGCTTCCACTGCTGTAAACAATAGTGCCACTGTAGAGCTAAAAATGAAGAAAAGAGATGACAAAGCACTATCTATGATGAAGCTAGGTCTATCTTGGGAAACACTGACAACCGTCAATCATCACAAAACTGCTAAAGATATGTATGATGCAGTTATTGATATGTTTGAGGGCAATACAGAATTGAGAGACATTAAGAAGGACAGACTGAAGCAACAGCTGGATAGATTCAAGTTCAAAGATGGTGAAACATTAAAATCAGTTTTCCAAAGGTTCATGGTGATTGTGAATGATATAAGAACAACTGACCTGCAAATCTCTGATTTTGAGCTAAACAAGAAGCTTCTGTCATCTTTGTCTGGTGAATGGTATACAACCAGTAAATTCATCAAGGAAAAGGCCAAATTCCCCAACTTGAAGTTGGATGATGTAATAGCATTCCTCAAGGCTACAGAACATGGAATGATCGAAAACCACATGATTAGAGAAGATAAGCCCAGATTTCAAGTGAACAATGCTCTTGTAGATCCAATGGGAAATCTCTCAATCAAGAATTAGCAGCCAATCATTGAAGAGCCATCTGAGACAAGTTCAACATGTGGTGGACAACCAAGACTCAATGTTCAGTTGATAGAAGATGATGTAGCCTCAACAGCAAGTGGACAGTCCACATTTGTGAAGAAAAATACAACTCAAGGAACTGATTGCCAAGCATTGTTCTCTATGTTTACTGAGTCATATAATGCATTTGTTGCCTAGAACCTAATCAACACAAGCATTGTGTAGGAAGACCCTGAGCAAATTAATGCTGATGACTTGGAAGATATGGACATCAAATGGCAGGCTGCCATGTTAACTGTGAGAAGCAAGAGGTTATACAACAGAACAAGAAGATCAAGCTTCAATGGACCAAATAAGAGAATAGGTTTTGACAAATCAAAAGCCATCTGCTACAACTGTCAACAACCTGGACATTTCGCAAGAGAATGCAACATGCCCAAGAAAGTGAGAAACCAAGTAAATCAAAATCAGTTTTACCAGAATCAGAACCAAAACTTCCAGTATCGAGAACTCAGATCACCAATCAAAACCCCTATCAAAACCAAAATAGACCCCAGCAACAACCCTTTCAGCCTCAAAGGAACAACCAACTGTAGATTCAAAACAATCAGAACAGAGTCAATCAAAATGTTGTGAATCAAGTTAGAGACCAACGGAATGTTGCAGTCACAAGGGTACCTAAAGATGGGGAGTTTGACTGGAGTAACCACACAACTGAGATTGAGAAAGCAAACGTTGCTTTCATGGCCAATGTGCAGGACAGAGCAGAATCTTCAAATGCACAGGTACATTCTGATAATTCCATTTCTGATCTTCTTATTACAATTGATGAACTCAATCAGGAAGTTGGGAAGTGGAAGACAGAATGTGGTAGAAAGGAAGCATTTCTGAATGTGTATGAAACGAGTGAAGCAACCTATGAGAATCAAATTAAAGGGCTAGAAGAATATTGTATGGAAGCATACAGAACTCAATCAAGAATGACAGTTGAGATTGATGGACTGAAAAAGTTGTATACTGAAGAGAAGCTTAAGAATGCTGAATTGTTAATTTAAATGGAATTCTTGAAAAACCTTGTGTCTACTGGAAACATAGTGGGATTTGTGGACAAAATGACAGATGAAGAGAAATACAAGAAGGTGCCACCACCTTTCTGTGATAGTTATCCACTAAGAGTAGACAAGGAAAGTAGAAATGAGTATTTGAAAGAATTTAAGAATGTGTTTGAAAACAAAGCTGAATTTGTAAAACAATATGAAGATGTGATTGTTGATGAAAATGGAGAGTTTGCTAAGAAGCAGAATGAGAAACAAGAGGAAAAGAAGTATGTAAAGAAGGATGGTGAGAAGAAGAAATGGAGTGAATACTCTTGTGAGGAGAGTACTTGTAGCTGTGGTAGTACCGAATCATCTAAAGATAAGAAGAAAAAGAAGGGATCAAATAAGAAGAAAGATGAAAATATTCCACTATTGCCAAATATGACTCCCAAGATGAAGAAATATTATGAACAGATAAGAAAAGAACATCTGGTATTTGACATTTATGCAAGACCACAACCATAAATCAAGAAAAGAAATGATGTACCAAAGAAATCTCCGTATGATCAGTCCCATCCTCCAATCTATCCAATTTTCTCTAATCATGAACTGTTTGATATTGGAGATGTGGAGTATGTACCCATGAGAAGATTTGCTGCTGAAGAAGAAGGAAGCTGTTCAAAATTACCATCCAAGTTGAAGCCAATTGTGTTTGTCAAGGAGAAATATCATTTGGTGCCTGATGTGAACAAGCCAATCAAAATGGACTTCAGCAACTCTTTATGTCCAAAAACTTCCCTAGGCTTTGACTTCCCTAAACCAAGTGACAAAATTAAAGATAAACAATTACTTGAGGATATGGGAAGCTGTGCCAAGGTAAGGTGCAAGAAGTGTGATGCTTATGGTCATCACACTGATTCTTGCTGGTTTGAAGAAGAAGAGTTTGTGGTCCCTAATGTGGTTTGTGGTTTTGACATGAAAGGATACAAGCAGATGTATCAAAGATATTTGAATGAAGAAAAGAATAGCTTAAGTGATGAAAAGAAAAGATCAGTTTTGGAAAAAAGACTGAAAAAGGTTCTGAAAATCAAGGATGATACAAAAGGATCAAGCAAACCAGTGAAGAACAAAAGGTCAAATGACAAAGGAAAATCCAAAATGAGACCTAGTGTTCTTAATGGGGATGAAAAGTTCTTGATGAAGCAAAGGTATGAACCAAGAGGGTTTCAGTGGAAGACAAAGAAGGAATTAAGTGAATGGAAAGATTATGTGATTGATCAAGTTGAAAACTGTACCAAATCACCAGTTGAGAAAGTTGGGTCAGACTCAGACTCAGAAGAAGACTATGAAGTTCTCTATGAAGATCCACTTCCACTTCCAACTCCTGATGAATCTCCAATTGAATTTGATTGGCAAACTGATACAGTTTGTTACTCAGAATCTAACTGATTCTCTTATATGTGTTTGTGAAGGAACAGTCCATGAACTGCAATGATGTATGGTATATGGACAGTGGTTGTTCCCAGCACATGACCTGTGACAAGGAATCACTTATCAATTATGAGAGGAAGTATGAAGGTCAGTTGCTTTTGGGAGTGATGAAAATGGAGGGAAGATTGTTGGAAGAGGCACACTCACCAATGGCAAGGTATCCTTTGAGAATGTGCTGCATGTTGAAGGACTACAATATAACCTACTCAGCATTTCTCAAGTCTGTGACAAAGCATACAAAGTGGCTTTCAATGATGAACACTGCCTAATCCTAAAGCCTGAATTTGTGATTCCAAGTGAGATGATCATGATGATGGCTCAAAGAAATGGCAACCTCTATGAGCTTAGAATGAATACTGCTACATCTAGGGGTGGTTCATGTTTTGTTTCAAAGGCCACTGAAAATGAGACCAAATTGTGGCATAAGAAGATGTGTCATGTCAACTTGAAGAATTGAACAAGCTAGTGAAAGGTGAACATGTTGTTGGCCTTCCCACCAGAAAATTTAAGCTTAAAGAAATATGCACATCTTGCTTAAAGGGAAAACAAAACAAATCCTCTCACAAAAGCGAATTGATAAATACCATTGATGAGGTCTTGGAACTAATTCACATGGATCTTTTTGGTCCAGTGAGTGTTCCAAGTATTGGAAAGAAACGGTACTGCCTGGTGATCAGAGATTACTACTTAAGATTTACTTGGGTTTACTTCATGAGTAGCAAGGATGAAACCCTGAACTGATCAAAACTTATGTGCTGAAAATGGAAAATCAACTTGAAAGGAAAGTTAAGGTCATCAAAAGTGACAATGGCATAGAATTCAAAAATGGATTAATGAAAGAATTCTGCACCTCTAAGGGGATCTTTCAACAGTACAGTGCTCCAAGAACTCCTGAGCAGAATGGTGTTGCAGAGAGAAGAAACAGAACCTTGATTGAAGCTGCAAGGACCATGATTGCTGATGCAAATCTGCCAGTCACTTTCTGGGCAGAAGCAATCAACACTGCCTGCTATGTGCAGAACAGGGTTCTATTAAACAAGGCTCAAAATAAGACTCCATATGAGGTTATCTTCAAAATAAAACCTTATGTGAAGTTCTGAAAGCCTTTTGGATGTAGATGCTCACTTTTGAATACAAAGGATTATCTAAATAAATTCTAGTCAAAATCACTGGAATCTTTCTTTATGGGCTACTCATCTCATCCAAAGGCTTACAGAGTCTATGTGAAGGAGCATATGGTAGTCATTGAGTCTTCAGATATCATCTTCAATGAAAATCATTTTAACAATGTTGAAGGACCCAAATGGCTCTTTGACTTGGAAAAGATGATAAAGTCCTTCAAAATATACTGTGAAGACATGGATGATAGCATGTACAGAACACGTGTCGATGACAAAGGAAAACAGAATCAACTTGATTTGGACAAACTGTGGTCATCTGTTGCTCCTGAGCCAAATGGATTTACCTTTGAGAGATGCAATCAAGGAGCAGCTGAAGTTGAGGTGAATGGACAAGAAGCTGCAGTTGAAGTTTCTAATGAAGGACCAAGTGATCTGGAGAGTGAACCTATTCAAAGTCAGCAACATGCTCAACCTGAAGTGACAAATCAATTTCAAGACAGATTTCAATCTTTATTTGACTCTCTACAAATTGGATCAAATGAAGCATCATCATCTAAGATTAATCAAACTCAAGAAGCTGTTGAACTCAAGAAAGAATTGAAAGTGAATCTGCTGAGATCAATATGACCAATCTTGAGACAGAAGTGTCAGCACAACAAATTGTGCAGACTACTTCTATTGAAAGAAATCATCCTTCAGAGAACATCATAGGAAACTTGCATGAGAGAGTGACAAGAAGTTCATCTGAAAAGGCAAACATCTGACTGTATGCTTGCTTTCTATCCCAAGTTGAACCAACGAACATCAATCAAGCTTTAAAAGACAACAGTTGGGTAGAAGCTATCAAGGATGAGTTAGCTCAATTCAGAGACTTACATGTATGGGACTTGATTGACAAACCCAGAGGCAAGTATGCTATTGGAGCCAAATGGGTGTTCAGAAACAAGAAGGATGAGAGAGGAATAGTCATTAAAAACAAGGCAAGACTGATGGCTCTAGGGTGCTTACAAGAAGAAGGAGTGGACTTTGAAGAAGTATTTGCTCCAGTCGCAAGACTAGAAGCCATCCGAATCTTTCTAGCATATGAAGCATCTATGAACATAAAAGTTTACCAATTAGATGTAAAATCTGCATTTTTGAATGAAAAGATAGATGAAGAGGTGTATGTGACTCAACCTCCAGGATTTGAAGATCCAACCCATCCTAACAAGGTGTACAAGCTCAGTAAGGCATTTTTTGGACTACATCAAGCTCTTAGAGCATGGTATGATGAGCTATCAAACCACCTGTTAGACAATGGTTTCTGCAGAGGAGCCATTGACAAGACCCTGTTCTACAAAAGATGGAACAAGGATCTGCTACTGTTGCAAGTCTATGTAGATGACATCATTTTTGGCTCTACCAATGAACAAATGTGCAAAGAATTTGAGCAAGTAATGAAGTCTAAATACAAGATGAGTTTAATGGGAGAAATGAACTTCTTCCTTGGACTTCAAGTGCAGCAAAAGGAAGATGGAATTTTTATCAATCAATCAAAGTATGTTCAAGAGATTCTCAACAAGTTCAAGTGCCAGGACTACAAGATAGTGTCTACAACAATGGACACACATGAGAAGATGGTACCTGCTGAGAAGGGGGAGCCGGTGGACCAGCATGAATATAGGGCCAAGATAAGATCACTGATGTATCTTACAGCATCTGGGCCAGATATTATGTTTGCTGTGTGTGTCTTTGCAAGATTCCAAGATAATCGCAAGATCTCACACATTCTAGCAGTGAAAAGAATTTTCAGATATCTCAAAGGGAAACTAGATTTGGGGATTTGGTATCCAAAGAACCCCTATTTTGACTTGATGGCCTACACAGACAGTGACTATGATGGTTGCAACATGAGTAGAAAATCAACTTCAGGAGGCTGCCAGTTTTTAGGGAATAGGTTGGTGTCATGGC
This sequence comes from Bidens hawaiensis, assembly GCF_021521415.1. Classification (NCBI taxonomy): domain Eukaryota; kingdom Viridiplantae; phylum Streptophyta; class Magnoliopsida; order Asterales; family Asteraceae; genus Bidens; species Bidens hawaiensis. The sequence continues at coordinate 569,345 of NW_027491624.1, read as the reverse complement.
AATGCAAGAAGTAGACTATAGTGTCCATTTCAACTGCTGAAGCTGAATACATTGCTGCATCCGCTTACTGTGCACAGGTTCTATGGATTCAGAATCAACTGCTGGATTATGGTCTGAATTTCTTACTTACTCCAATTTTAATTGATAACACTGCTGCTATGTTCATTGTTAAGAATCCGGTCCGACATTCTAAAACTAAGCACATTGAGATTAGACATCACTTTATTAGGGATTGTCAGGAAAAAGGCTTAATAGAAATGAAATGATTAGACACATCTGATAATCTGGCTGATTTATTCACCAAACCTTTAGATAAGACTAGGTTTCATTTTCTGTTAAAATGTCTAGGTATGATGAATGCTGATAAAGTTTAATTGATAATGTGTGCTTATGTGAGGTGCTTACTGATTATCTATGTTTCTCACTATGAATGTTTGCATGATTTATTTCCTTGCTTGACTGATTATTCTAATTGCATGAATCATATTTGTGATTGTTTCTATATGAGTCATGGTTATGAACTGAATGTTTTGCTTACATTGATTAGATCTGTGCATACGTGATATATTTTTGCGGTCTAAGTATTTCGAGCATGAATCTGTGCTTGATGTTGTGTCTGTTGCTCCTCGAGCATAGACAGTGCTACGTGAAGACTTTCTAAGTACTTCGAGCACAGATAACATGTCTTAGCTGCTCGAGCATAGAAACATACTTTGGAAACCTTTCCAGGTATTTCGAGCATGATTCAATGTCTAAGGGTATGTTTGTTGCTCTTCGAGCACAAGCAAACCATGATTGAGAACTTTCAAGTAATTCGAGCACAAAGGAAATATTTGGCTACTCGAGCATGGACATGTCCTAGAAAGCTTTCTAAGTATTTCTAGTACAAGTCTACTGCTCGAGCACAGTATTAATGTCATGAAATTTCATGAAGCCTCCTGAGCACAGACTCTGTAATGATGGATTTTAAGGTTGCTCGATAGACTTCCGAGTATGCTCGATGAATTTCTGAGCATGCTCGACAGACTTATGTGCTTATCTAAATGATATATGTTGTCTGAATGAATGTGTTTGATATTGTTGAAGTGTGTGCTTGTTAAATGTACTTAAATGACAATACTGTTTTCAGAATCAATGTTTAAAATAAACTTTCAAAAGAAATGATTTTGAAACTATAAAATGTTTTTGATTAAGCAACACCGTCTTTGGTGATCTCATAGGAGATATGATAAGATTATTCAGTTATAAGCTTTATAGAAGCTTAAAGGTTTTTGGATAGAAATTGTATCCAACCTTTTGGGAAATGATAGTATATTGTTTAAATTCCTAACCATTGGAATATAGGCTTAAAGGAACCCTGTTCAGTAAATTAACATCTTGCTTTGAGTATCTTTTCATGAGTGTAATGACATACGTAATACAAATATAATCAAAATGCTAAGTCTGATGTGGTGACTCATTTGAAGACCAAGGTATGTTTCCTTGCATATCTCTCCTAATGAGAGGCAGAAAGGCAATTATCCAATCATACACGAGCATGTTGGTGTTTTGGTCACACAAAAATATATTTACAAAGTATCTGAGTAGATATTAAAGTATAGCTATACAAAAGCTTATAAAAAATAAAAAGAAAGAAAAAAAAGAGGAAAAATATTGAAAAGGAAAATTGCTTCAAAGTAGTATATCAAATAATAATATATCATGACTTAAGGGGCATTAAGGGAACTACAGGGGTGGGGCATCCAAATAAGTTCTAAACACCCTGAATGTAAGGCTTGTAAGTCCGGATGGCATGTAAGTCCAACATTCAACCTTATAGTCTGATATCTATATATAGTTTTCAAATAAACTGCTCATAAAAAAAATTTTGACCAAGGCATCAGGGGGTTGAAGTCAAATTAGGGTGATAGGAGAAAGCTAAATAAGCTTTGAGAAGAGATAAGGAACAAACTGAAGCCCAAAATGTAACCATTCTTCACTTATGCTTTAATTGAACTTTAAGTATATCACAAATGTTATGATAATAATGCTAAGTGCAATTACCTAATGTCAACCTGACTTAAATCGTAATAAGGCATACTATGCTAGGGTGTGAAAGTTTCTAAACAATCTGATCCCATGTTGAGATCTTTCTATGAAAATGTTTTCAAAAAGAATATTCAACTGAAATTTGATCTCTTATTTCTCCTTAAACTATTTCTTAAGTCAACTCAATGTTCTGAAATGATTATCTTTTATGCAAAATTGCAATTTGAGCAAAGGATACGTGTGAAACTGTCCAGACTGATTGGCATAAGATGTGTTGATTTCACAATCTGAACTGAAAACCGTTTAAGTGTTTCGAGCAAAGTAAATTTGCTTGGTTTGTGTGATTACATTGCTTCGAGTATGCTATACGAACTGTGAGGTTCATCTATGTACTTCGAGCATGCATGTCATTTTCGAGCATCATGATGAACTGAAAATTGTTGAGAGTTCCGAGCATGCATCTTACTTTCGAGCACCTGCTAGGTAATGAAAATTGATATTTTGTGTTTCGAGCATGATTGCATGTTAAGTGGTTAGACCTAAGTCTACGAGCACAAAGAACTGAATGATAGGAGACATTCAGACATTTAAGTGTTTCGAGCAAACTAGTGTACACTATGAAGTTTGAGTGTTCGAGTACAGGCGTAGGAAGGATTAAATCTACTAAGGCTTTCGAGCATGAAGGTACCTCGAGCACATTGAGGTGTAATAATCTAAGTCAGTCGAGCAAAGGTTACAACACCACTAAAGGGAGTTGCATCTCGAGCATATGTTTGGTCATGATGGATTTCTAAGTAGTGTCGAGCATGATGCATAATCAAGTAAGGTTCAGCAATGAGTGTGTCTCGCGTATACATGACTAAGTGAATTTTACTAAGTATTGTCGAGTACACTTCTTGTCGAGCATGATCATATACTCAAGCAAATGAAGTAACTTCAATTTATTTTGACGTCGAGCACAAGTGCATTCGAGCAACCTATCTCGAGTATATTGGTTAACGAGCATCAACATATAAGTACGTCGATCAAGAATTGTACTACGTAGTTGAGTACAGTGGGAGCCAGCTGTTATTTTGGCTACATACTCAAACAAGGGAGGTACATTAAATTTGAAATTAAATGACAACTGTCGTGCACTAGGCGACAAAAGGAGGTACTATACTACCCAAACGTTAGGTATAAATTGGGGACTTAGAAATTTTTTCACATATTTCTTCTCCCTCTCTTAAACCTAATTGCAAACCTCTTGTTCGTGCATCCCCTTCTTACTAGAATACTCAATTCTTGTTCGCATATACTTCGAAATTAGCCATTAGCTCTGTTTCTACTTCGGTAAGACATCGTTATTCGATTATCGTCTCGCCGATTTCGGAATTAGGGCTTCTAATTGGATTTCTTACTAATTGTTTACTTGTTTTGCAGGTACGCATATTACTACGGAACAGGTTACTGAAGACGCTAATCTTCTCTAACTACCGTCGCGTATTGTTTCTGCAACTTTGTGTACTGACTACTGTCTTATTTTTGTAGAACTGATGGCCTTCAAATTCGAAAAACGGCATAATATGTGTGCTTAGTTGGAGCTGGACGATGACAACAGGGAATTGGAACTTATGATAAACTTCCTGAACAACTCCAACCTGAGGGTTGCCCTAACTGAGAGTCCCACAATTTACAAGAACCATATTTCAGACTTTTGGGGCTAAGCTACATTTGTGGATAACGTTAATGGGAAGAGGATTAAGGCCTCTATCCTAAATCACGATACTGAAATTACAGAAGTTTCGATCAGACGGGCATTGAACCTGAATGATAATTTTGAAGCTCAACCATCTTACTCAACCCCGAGACTCTTGAGAGTCTTTCAAGAGACTATTGGCTACCAAGGGGAAGTGAAGGAAGGACAGTTTCAAAAAGGCAGCTTCCCACTGATACACTGTTTTCTAATCCATCATGTCATTCAGTCCTTATCTCCAAGGAGAGGGACTTGGACTCTATTGAGCAAGGAACTGGCTACATTGACAGTAGCTATTCTCTATCAGCAACCATTTAATGTATCAAGACTCATTTTCAATGGTTTAGTATCAAATGCTGAGAATGATGTGAATCAGAGGTTCCTAATGTACCCAAGGTTCCTGCAGATTCTGATCAATAGGTCATTGCCAGAACTTCAACATACAGGAGAAGTTTTGAGACTACAAGATTGTCACACCCCGACTAGCACAATGCGGAAGCGTAAAACGGGAATGTAACAGACACCTCTGGTATCAACACATTGTTTATAAAGAAACATTACAAACTAATTTACAATATATTACAACTCATTGTTCTATTATTGTTTTACAGTCTAGGCGATACAAACAAAACTGGTTCATTAACTATACGTTCTTACTACTAACACCCTTGCCTCTATTCACATAGCATCAACCACACACCTTGAGCAAGTAACAGATCACCAAATCATTTCGATTTAGGTACACCTGAAAAGCAGTTTAAAACGGGTCAACTACTAGAGTTGGTGAGTTTCACGAGTTTCAAGAAAACAGTAATGAGTATTCACAAGTCAACACTTGTAATCATGAAATAAGTATGTATGTATGTAAATGATGTATGTGATGTAATTATGCTAAGCTACAGTGAAGCCTGGACTGTTCGTGCTGCGTGCCTCCATTTCCCACACTCAATCAACCACTATGGCCCCTTTCCGCCCACAACATGCCCCGGTAGCTATGCCTAACACTACATAGCTGGTGCGTAAAAATATGGACATGTGCAAACAGGATAATGTCTCAGCAAACAGTGCTGGCCCCGCCTGGGTTTGTCAAACCAATAGTACTATTCACAAGCCACTGGCTCGAAGTTAATCACTGTGTTAGTGGGGACTTTCATGTGTTAGCACTTAGATAATTCACATCAATACATATTTCAGGTATGTATATGTAATCAAACATGCTTTTCACCCCAAAAGTTTGTAAAACAGTTTAGAAGTGGGTTCATGAAACTCACGGTTTAGTAGATAATCAGTACTGTATCAGCTCGTGGTTTGTTCGGTCCGCTATCAGTAGTTCCTATAATCAATATTATAATAATATTAATATTTTAATATTATTATAATCTCAATACTAAACTGGGCTGTATAACTAATCTGGGTGTAGCTGGAACGCCCAGAAAGTGGCAATAGGCTTAGGTTGTGATATTGTTCAATGTCTAATACTTAGAAACAAACTTGGCTCAGATTCCCGTTTTCCCAGTTAGGCCAAGTTGCTTGTTTACGCGTTCAGAAAATAGTTATGGGAAAATAAGCTTGGGTAAATGTATTGGTTAACAAAATGATTAACTTATAAAGAAGGATCACATATTAGGGTCTCGGATTAGCCACGCGGCCCGTTTCCGTTTATTCAGTTTGATTTGAGAAGAAACGCGCACAATCCACCCGGATTGTCCAGGTTTCTCATAGAAAAGTTCATTTTCACTTAATTAGTCCAAAAATATGATTTTTAATCAATCTTGGTGTTTTGATATTCCCGCAGATTCGCTAGTCGCAAACTTGCCGGTTTTTATAAAAACTGAATTTGTTTAATATTCAAATTAGTATAATTAATTAACCGTTAATCATTAAATTATGAAAATTTAACCACTTATCAATTAAAATATGTAGATTTTTATAAAAATATTTCTGGAATTATTTAATGATCTATTAATTTATAAAAATTCATTTTATCAGCTATATTTCGCCTGAAAATCGTCCGTTTACCCCAAACAATTTCCAAAAATTCCACAAAAATTCCTGAAAGCTCAAATCATGTCCCAAATCAACCTGTATCAATTCCAGAATGTAAAAAGCTCGTTCGATATTCTTTTCGGCCCAAAATCGTCTATAAAAATTCACACGAACGCAAATAAGCAAAACACCTTTAAACTACTCAAAATGATCCCAAAATTCATATGTAATCAAAATACATCAAATCTGAGTTCCCAAAAGTTTTTCATAATTTGTGAAGTATTTTAGCTATTTTTCCCAAATAAACGTCCCAATTCGGTAATAAATTCGCCAAATATTCTCGGATGGTTGAAAAATTACCAAATTTGAACAGGGACTCAATAATATGATCCCTGATGTCCCTGAAAAATTTCAAGGCCTAAAAATATGCACATCACAACCTTAACCTAAGTAGCCCGTAAGCTAGTGTTTCGGCATTACCTTAGCGGGTTTGGCTCGTTTCCGACTTTTTAAGTAAGTTTTCAGGTTCTTGTGCTTCTAAGAAAGCTAGGTACAAGTATCACAAACCAAGAAATTTTTCATCAACATAACAGCCCTTAACTTAGGGTTTCGGCTAGTGCACAAAAACGGACTTTTGAACCGTAAAAACGCCTTTTCAACCCTTTCATCCGTGTTTATGGCCAAAAAACTATCAAAACAGGTTCCTTACCGTTTTTATGATCAAAACATGTTTATGGACTATTTTTAGGATTTTTACACGGTTAGGAATGATTTTTAGTAACCAAGACATGTTTTTATGGTATTAATCAAGTTTAAACAAGTACAAAAGCTACTTATTTAAGCTCCTTACCTTAGGGTTTGAAGGTTTTCTGGAAAATTAGCTTGCAGCTGCTTGGACCTCAGTTTTTATAAACCAAAATGAATAACCAAGCTTGTAAAACAAGTTTTATAAAAAGAATGGGGGGTAGGGGTGGGCTGGCCGATCGGAACCCATGGGCCTCCCCCTTGGGCTGTTTTGGCCCAATAATCTGGTTTCTCAAGCCCAAATACAAAAAGCCCGGTCCAAATTTAGTTCGGGTTCGGTTTTTGGCGCGAAAAACTTATCGGGTGCGTTAAACAGCGCGAAAACGAGTGTTTTTCGGCTAGTTTTGTGTAAAATTATAAAAACATACTATATGTTTGTAAAACTCAAAAATGATCGCTTAAAAAATTTCAAATAAGTGTTTGGTAAGTCTTTTTTGGCTTAACGGATGATACAATGCTTGGTTTGTAACTATCTTTTGCGTTTAAATCTATAGCGGGTAGTTAAACGAGCATATTTTCGTTTAACTTGTTTGCTATCAAACTAAGGCCATATTTCTAATTTTTTAGCTTGTATTAAACGTATATCACTTATAGATGGCCCCCCCAAGATATCTGGGTCATAACCCGACCCGTTCGGTTAATCGTTCGTTTGTTACGTAAAAGGCGTTTATTTGCTTAATCGGTAAATAAGTACTGAGGTATACCTTGTTTTGGCTCAATTGTCACATTCTCCCCCCGTTAGAAAATTTCGTCCCCGAAATTTGATTATTCAACTTTGTCTTTGTTTGGAAACAGGTACGGGTATTGATGTGTTGTAAAACACACGTATTTTCCGCACCTTTTATATACGTAATCTATTATATTTTATGTGTTTTTACTCGTTTTAGATAGGTTTTACATACATTTGTTAATCTTTTAGGTTTTGGGTAAAAGAAAGAAAGAAACCGGGACTTTTCGAGCTTTTTACGAGCCTTTTACGCATACAAGTTCAAGACAAAGCTCAAGGCCCGACCCGTATGCATCATGGAGGCCCAAGACCATATTATATTATATTATATAAAAAAAATAAAACCCTAATCAGCAAAAAGAGCTGCTGGACGGAATCAACAGCAGCACAACAACATACAGCAGCAGCAACAACAGCAACAGCAGGAGCAACAACAGCAATAACAGCAGCAAACAACAGCCAACAGCAGCCCGGAACACCCAATATCCTTTCTTTCATAACATTGTTCAACAACTTTAATTCTCTTGTTTAATTGTTAACTAGTTTTGCACTTGATTGAGAGATTGAATTGTTTATGATTAGTGTTGATCATTGGATGTTTATTAAGATGATTGGTATGAGTTTAATGATGGTTTTATTAAGTGTTTGCTGCTGTCCAAAAATTATGCTCGGCTAATCTTGTTAGTTCTACCTAGGAATGATGATTCTTGTTAGGTTTTGATAGGTTTTATGGATTGTTTGATTGATAGACTTGAATTGTTATTGTAAAGTTTGATTTAGAAATGAAATATGTTGTGTTTAAGGGCTGGAAATTTTGGTGATTTATTGCATAAACCCCGTGTGTTGATTAATTAGTTTTGTATTGATTGATCGGTGCATTGTTTGATTCTAGACTTTGTGTTTGGGTTTGTTTGCGGTAGGTACCACCGTAGGGTTTTGCTGCATGATTTATTGGATTAAGTACAGCGGTTAGACACCTTCTTTGAGACCGAGAGGTGATAGGAAGTAGGGTCGTCTCATTGCCTTTGCATGCTAGAATAGGGATTGCGCGAGAGCGAGTTCGTTTCTTGTCAGGTTTAGGTGTTTTGAGCGACTAGTTGATCTATTTTGGTTTAAGTTGAATTGTTCCTCTATCCTTGGTTGTGTAGTATTCATTACCATTTGGGTCGAGTGTTGGTGAGACCGAGAGGTGATCCTTCATTAGAACTCGTTAGCAATTATTTCCCGGTTTGGTCGTTTTAGCCGATTTTGTGTAAATTAGGCTTGTTGAGTGAGACTGAGAGGTAATCCAGTGAGCCCGAGCGATCCTTACTCGTGTCATCTTTAGGGACCGGTGTCTTGAAGTCATCCAATCCATTAGCTTGTTAGACCAACAATTTGATTCAGACCTAGGTAGACGTTTTTCTCCATCCGAAGTTAACACCGTCAGTTTTCCGTTAAGTTTTCTATTTTTGGTAACTTTTGTCAGTTAGGTCAGTCAGTCCAGTTAAGTCATTTTATAAAACCAAATTTAAAAATCAAAAATTAATTAATTATTATTCTTAGGTAGGTCGTGTCTAGGGTCGTAATCGTTAGCGTCTTTCGTGTCTTCGTGTTCGATACTCGGACTTCCTAGAGTTATATTACTTGTTACCGGTACACTAGGCGGTTGTGTGTGGTTAGGATTTTCGTTTTAATTAAAGCTTCGTTGTGAGGGTTATCCGACGCACATCAAGTTTTTGGCGCCGTTGCCGGGGACACGGTTTTAGGCGTTTTGAGAGCAATCCGAGTTAGGACTTACCTTTTGTGCTACTTGTAATTATTTTTGTTTTATTTTATTTCTTTGTTAGAATAGTTTAGATTATATTATTCCTAATTATAGTTCTATGCGACAGACTCGATCTCTAGGACCACCCGACACGGAAGCATTTCCCGAGTCAGAGAGAGAGAGTTTCGTGAGAGACATCGTCCCGTTTCACCCTCGTCCACTTCTTCATCTGTTGACCCCGACGATAGGGATAGGATCATGGGCGACATTCCACCACCAAGGAGGACAGTTGCGGACCGGGCCCGACCGGCCAATGCTGGCGCGAGATCCAGCATCGCACTACCCGCCATTGGAGTTGCGACGAATTGGCAGATGCCGTCGAACATTCTGAATACCATTGTTCATTCTGGTCAGTTTCATGGGTTGCTTCATAAGAACCCGCACTCTAATCTCACCCGCATCGTGCGAATCTGCGACACTGTCCATCTTGCGGGCGTTTCCGAAGACGCCGTTAAGCTCCGCGTCTTTCCGTTTTCTCTCGCTGATCAAGCGAGTCTATGGCTCGAGTCCCTCCCACAGGACTCTATAGCCACTTGGGCTGCCATGCAGACCCAATTTCTTGAAAAATACGATCCTCCGTCTAAAGCCGCTCGTCTGCGTAACCAGATACATTCTTTCCAGATGGAGGACACAGAGAGTTTTTATGAGACCTGGGACCGGTTCAAGAATCTATTAGCGTTGTGCCCCAACCACGGCTTGCAAGATTGGGCGGTCGTCGAAAAGTTCTACAATGGAGTGACGTACACGACGCAGAGTATGCTCGACACGGCGGCGGGAGGAAATCTGTTGACAACAAAGGACCCCGATGAGTGTATCGCTTTATTCAATGGGTTAGCTATGAGTGGGTACCAGAGACCACCCGCCAGAGGAGGTAAGACCGTCGATTCCATCTCACGAGGCATGCATTCGGTGGACACGACCACCGCACTGACGACACAAGTCGAGGCATTGGCGAAGATGGTGAAGGATATGCAGACGAAGAGCAAGTTGTGTGAGATCTGCAGAGGGGGGCATGATACCGTTCAGTGCCCAGTCAGTTCCCAAGAGGAGGCCGTAGACTTCTTAGGAAATCCAAACCGAAATCCAAATTCTTTCAATTCGTATAATTCGGGATGAAGGGGAAATCAGAACTCCAACTGGAGGAGCGGCAACCAGTCCGGTTTTCAGCAGCGTCAGTGCCTATTTCAGGATGCCGGTGAGGGAGCGAGCAGTGGTGAGAAGAAACCCACTTTGGAGGAGATGATGGCACAACAAACACAGATGCTGTCACAGCTTATGTCACGAGAGGATTCCCGACACAAGGAGACGCAGGAGAAGCTTCGAGAGCACGAGCAGTTCATGAGGAATCAGGGAGCGTCAATTCAAAGTCTCGAGCGGCAGATGGGAGAGATAGCGAGTAGGTTGAACGAGAGGCCGCAGGGTTCACTACCAAGTAACACCGAGCAGAACCCAAAGGGATTCGCTAAAGCTGTGACAACGAGGAGCGGTGCAGGGGCACGAGAGGAGCCCGGGATTCAGCAGAGAGGAGTAGTCGAGGAGCCTGCAGTAGTTGTAAAGGAGCAGGTGGATGAGGAGATTCAGATGGAGTCTACACCGGCCCAGGTGCATCGGAGAAGCAGCCAAGGGAGTTCAGCACAAGCCGAGAGACAACAGCTACCGAGTGAGCCGCCGAGAGTCTACAAGCCTAGAGTACCATACCCCGGAAGACTCCGCCGAGACAGAGATGAGGAGTAGAGTTCCAAATTTCTAGACCTTTTGATGCAGCTTCACCTTAACATTCCATTCTTTGAGGCACTGACTCAGATGCCTAAACACACGAAGTTCCTCAAGGATATCCTTTCGAATAAGGAGAAGCTTGCTGAGGTTGCTTCCATCCCATTGAGTGCTAGCTGTTCTACTGTCTTACAACAGAAATTACCGGAAAAGATGGCCGATTCAGGGAGTTTCACGATTCCCTGCATCTTGAGTGATGATATGGTTATTCATGCGCTGGCCGATCTCGGCGCCAGCATTAATCTCATGCTGTATTCCGTGTATCGCAAGCTGGGTCTAGGTGAACCGAGGCCTACCAGGATGAGTATCCAGCTTGCTGATCGTTCTGTGAAATACCCTCGAGGGGTGGTCGAGACATGCTGGTTCGTGTCGACAAGTTCATCTTCCCGGTGGACTTTGTCATTCTGGACATGAACGATGATGATAGCGTACCGCTTATTTTAGGCCAACCATTCCTTGCCACTACACAGGCATTGATCGACGTCTGCGAGGGTAAGTTGATTTTGATAGTTGGGGATGAGAAAGTCACCTTTGACGTTCGACAGTCACTGAAACACCCCAAGTCTGCTGATGACTCCATGTACTTTATTGATACCATCATGAAGCATGTTGGTGAGTTTTTCAGCGAGATCTGTGGAGGATCTTCCTCCAACACTCAGATTCTCGATAAGGACATTCCGGAGATTGAGATGGTTGCCATGACCGACCAGTCAATGGAAGATGACGCCGAGTCACATCACCCTGAGTCTGAAGTGTCTACTGAGATCGTACGTGACGATCCGATGGACCGACCTTCTGTCGAGAGCCCCCCTCCTTCCTTAGAGCTTAAGAAGTTACCTGCCCGTCTAGAGTACGCATTTTTGGATGAAGAGAGGAAGTTACCGGTTATTGTCGCATCTGCTTTGACGGAGGTCGAGAGAGAAAGATTGTTGAGGGTGCTTCGAGAGCACAAGGAGGCCATTGTATGGAAGATTATCAACATCAAAGGTGTCAACCCTTCGTTTTGCACGTATAAAATCCTCATGGAGGATAATTATAGGACTATCGTTCAGCCGCAGCGGCGGCTTAATCCGAAGATGCAGGAGGTCGTGAAGAAGGAGATCATCAAACTCCTTGATGCGGGGATCATTTTCCCCATTTCTGATAGTTCGTGGGTTAGTCCAGTCCAAGTGGTTCCTAAAAAGGGTGGCATGACTGTCATCACCAATGAGAGGAACGAGAGCATTCCCACTAGGACTGTGACCGGTTGGAGAGTCTGCATCGATTACCGCAGACTGAATGATGCAACGAGGAAAGACCATTTTCCTCTACCCTTCATTGATCAAATGTTGGAGCGTTTGGCAGGTCAGCAGTACTACTGCTTCTTAGATGGTTTCTCCGGGTACTTTCAGATTCCTATTGCTCCCGATGACCAGGAGAAAACCACGTTCACCTGCCTGTACGGTACGTTTGCCTATCGACGTATGCCGTTCGGACTGTGTAAAGCTCCAGCCACATTTCAAAGGTGCATGGTGGCTATATTTCATGACATGATCGAAGACTCCATGGAGGTGTTCATGGACGATTTTTCTGTGTTTGGGAGTTCTTTCGATCAGTGTCTCTCCAACCTTGAGAGGATGTTGGCCCGATGCGTTGACACCAGCTTAGTTCTTAACTGGGAGAAATGTCACTTCATAGTACGCGAGGTCATCGTTTTGGGGCATTGTATTTCGAGTGCGGGGATAGAGGTCGACCGAGCGAAGGTCGATACTATCTCTAATCTTCCCCCGCCCACTTCCGTGAGATCCATCCGGAGTTTTCTGGGTCATGCTGGGTTCTATCGCCGGTTCATTAAAGACTTTTCTAAGATTGCGAGACCCATGACCAAACTCTTGGAGAAGGATGCCCCATTCGTATTTTCTGAGCAGTGTATCGAGGCGTTTGATCTTTTAAAAGACAAACTCGTTAATGCCCCAATCATGATTGCTCCCGACTGGTCGCTTCCCTTTGAGTTGATATGTGATGCCAGCGATTTCGCAGTCAGAGCGGTTCTTGGACAGCGGAAGGATAAACACTTCCATCTGATTTACTATGCGAGCCGGACCCTGAATGGTGCACAGGAGAGTTACACCACCACCGAGAAAGAGCTTTTAGCTGTGGTGTTTGCATTCGACAAATTCAAGTCTTATCTTGTTCTGTCCAAGACGATTGTGTACACGGATCATTCTGCCATTCGTTATCTCTTTAGCAAACAGGATGCTAAACCACGCCTTATCCGATGGATCCTGTTGCTTCAAGAGTTTTATATTTAAATCCGTGATAAGAAGGGGGCCGAGAATGTGGCGGCCGATCATCTTTCGCGTCTTGAGGGAGCTGAGTTAGGAAAGCCGGGGGTCAGGATTAATGACCACTTTCCGACAGAGAGTCTTATGTTTGTTTCGGCTCAGGATGAGGGTTTCCCATGGTTCGCCGACTTTGCGAACTATCTTGCTGACGGGTACTACCCGAAGATGTCTTACCAGCAAAAGAAGAAATTCTTTGCTGATGTCAAGTTTTACCTGTGGGACGACCCGTATCTTTTTCGTATAGGTGCTGACCAGTTGATCAGGAGGTGTGTTGATGTTAAGGAGGGATGACAGATTCTGAGCCATTGCCATGTTGGACCGACAGGAGGTCACCACGGTGCGAGTTTGACGGCAAAGAAGGTGTTTGATTGTGGATTCTATTGGCCTTCGATTTTTAAGGATGCGCACGTGTTTGTGAGGAGTTATAATCGTTGCCAGCGGGTCGGCAACATTTCTTCGCGAAATGAAATGCCCTAGAATGCTATTCAGGTTTGTGAGGTTTTTGATGTTTGGGCATTGATTTCATGGGACCGTTTCCATCTTCGCGTGGGAACAAGTATATACTTGTGGCGGTCGATTATGTCTCGAAGTGGGTTGAGGCCAAGGCCTTACCCACTAATGATGCCCGAGTTGTACTCCGTTTTCTCAAGAGCCTTTTTGCTCGTTTTGGTGTCCCGAAGGCGTTGATCAGTGATAGAGGAACTCACTTCTGCAATGCGCAGATGGAGAAGGCATTGCGTCGCTATGGGGTCACCCATCGGCTTGCAACCGCCTACCACCCACAGAATAGTAGGCAGGTAGAGGTGAGTAACCGGGGGATCAAACGTATTCTTGAGAAAACGGTTGGTTCGAATCGTCGGGATTGGTCCGACAAGTTGGATGATGCGTTGTGGGCCTTCCGTAAAGCCTACAAGACTCCGACCGGTTCCACACCGTTTCAGATGATTTATGGGAAGGCCTGCCACCTGCCTGTCGAGTTGGAGCACCGTGCTTCTTGGGCCCTACAGAGGGTCAACTTTGATATGTCTGCCGCACAGAGCACTCGTTTCCACCAGTTGCACGAGTTAGAGGAGCTGAGAGATCACGCTTACGCGCAGTCATTAAGGTATAAGGAGCGGACGAAGGAACTGCACGATAGGAAGTTGAAGGGTAGTAAGCAGTTCAAGTGTGGGGATTCGGTTTTATTGTATAACGCCCGGTTGAGGTTATTCCCGGGAAAGTTGAGATCCCGATGGTCGGGATCGTTTACGGTCACTGAGGTCTTCCCGTACGGCACTGTCGAGATAGAGGATAAAGGCGGGAAGTTTAAGGTGAACGGTCATAGATTGAAGCACTACATAGGAGAGCCGGTGACTGACCAGACATTCGAGGTATTCTACCTTGACGCGCTCTCCGAGACTTAGATGCGATGGATGCACACTCGGGAGACTGCCCGAGTTGTAGAGTTTGTATTTATGTATTTGTGTGATGCTATCTGTTTTCTTTGTTTTTTTTTCTATTTCAGGTTGTTCCAAGATGAAACCGCTCGTACTCAATCTCCATTCGAGTCGGTCGATTTAAGGAGACTCCTATTTACATATTAAAAAAAATGTTTATTTCTTTATGTTTTTGTTTTCCGTATTGTACGCCGCTACATGCGAGCGAGTTTGAGTTTTACAGGTTACATTATGCGCATAGTAGCTATGGTGGCGTTTTGGAACAGGTTCTCCCGAGGTTGCGGCCGCGAATGAAATGCTATATGGTCGTTTGGATACTACTCAGCTATTGAAGATTCTGCACACAAACCAGGGGAGTAACCCTTTCTTTGTTTTAGTCTTGTATACTTTATTTTTATTTTCTGTTTCATTTTTTATTTTTATTTTATTTTATTTCTTTTCCTTATACTCATCGAGGACGATCTCGTTCTAAGTGTGGTGATGGGGTTTATTTTACTTAGTTGTAGGAAAATTTTTGAAAAATAAAAAATAAAAAAAATAAATAAATAAATTGAAAAATTGTCCCTTGAAATATGTTTTCTCTACGTTAAACAGGAGATGATATTATTACCGAGTAGTGGTTATTTTATATAAATTCTTGGTGTCTTTAATATATATATATACATAATAAATAAGAACAGTGCCCATTAGACCCGCACGTAATGTATGGTAACCAAACGGTTTAGACTCAGTAATCGTGTGTCGGTAGGCTCAGCCTTTGAGAATGAAAGGGCGGTTTGGTTGTTGACCTAATTGAACCTCTTAAATGGCCTGACTTTAGTGGGAAACATCTTAGTGGTTTTGTTTGTTTAACTAAGCTCGTGACAGGACTGGAATGAAAAGCCGGGTCATACTCAAGCCTCGAGTCACATGATCGTCTGTATATTATTTGTATAATCTTTTGTATATGTGTCTATTCCTGTGAAGCTCCGTACTCTGTTGCGCGGTGGCGCAGACCTGAACGTTGATGCTAGCAGAAGACAGTTTTGCTCGGCCCTCTGTTGCGCGGTGGCGCAGATCTGAGCCTTGATGCATTTCTGTAGTTTCGTTCAACATGGTATAATAAAAAAATAAATAAATAAAAAATAAAAATAAATAAAAATGCAAAAAGCCAAATGGCAGAAAAAAGTATTTTAAATCAAAACCACCATGAAGGAAACTACTGTCGGTCGATCTTGACTAAGCTAGAGTTTATAGGTTGTATTTGAATCGAAATGTTTTAATCATGTAGCAAAAGGTTTAAGTCAAGTTGGGGTGGCTCGGCCTGGTAAAACCATAATGGAATTGGTAAAGTGGCAGCAAGGCTTTTAGGTGTGGGTTCCACTTAGTCATACAAATTAATAGAATTGTCACGCCTTATTTGCCTCGGTAAGTATTAGGGGCGTGGTTTTAAAGTGGAGAGCAATACCGGCAATCGACCTGATCTAGCTTATTAGGTGAAAATTGGAAGGGGTAACGGGTCACTTGTTCTAAAACTTTAAAAAGAAAAAATATTAATAATAATAGTAAATAAATAAAGTCAAGAGTTGTCGGTTGAACTCAGGTATGATCCTGTGTAGTATTCTTTTTCAGGGACGAAAAAGTCTTAAGTGTGGGGATATTTGATGTGTTGTAAAACACACGTATTTTCCGCACCTTTTATCTACATAATATATTATATTTTATGTGTTTTTACTCGTTTTAGATAGGTTTTACATACATTTATTAATCTTGTAGGTTTTGGGTAAAAGAAAGGAAGAAACCGGGACTTTTCGAGCTTTTTACGAGCCTTTTACGCATACAAATTCAAGACAAAGCTCAATGCCCGACCCGTATGCATCATGGAGGCCCAAGACCATATTATATTATATTATATAAAAAAAATAAAACCCTAATCAGCAAAAAGAGCTGCTGGACGGAATCAACAGCAGCACAACAACATCAACAGCAGCAGCAACAACAGCAACAGCAGCAGCAACAACAGCAATAACAGCAGCAAACAACAGCCAACTGCAGCCCGGAACGCCCAATATCCTTTCTTTCATAACATTGTTCAACAACTTTAATTCTCTTGTTTAATTGTTAACTAGTTTTGCACTTGATTGAGAGATTGAATTGTTTATGATTAGTGTTGATCTTTGGATGTTTATTAAGATGATTGGTATGAGTTTAATGATGGTTTTATTAAGTGTTTGCTGCTGTCCAAAAATTATGCTCGGCTAATCTTGTTAGTTCTACCTAGGAATGATGATTCTTGTTAGGTTTTGATAGGTTTTATGGATTGTTTGATTGATAGACTTGAATTGTTATTGTAAAGTTTGATTTAGACATGAAATAGGTTGTGTTTAAGGACTGGAAATTTTGGTGATTTATTGCATAAACCCCGTGTGTTGATTAATTAGTTTTGTATTGATTGATCAGTGCATTGTTTGATTCTAGACTTTGTGTTTAGGGTTTGTTTGCGGTAGGTACCACTGTAGGGTTTTGCTGCATGATTTATTGGATTAAGTACAGCGGTTAGACACCTTCTTTGAGACCGAGAGGTGATAGGAAGTAGGGTCGTCTCATTGCCTTTGCATGCTAGATTAGGGATTGCGCGAGAGCGAGTTCGTTTCTTGTCAGGTTTAGGTGTTTTGAGCGACTAGTTGATCTATTTTGGTTTAAGTTGAATTGTTCCTCTATCCTTGGTTGTGTAGTATTCATTACCATTAGGTTCGAGTGTTGGTGAGACCGAGAGGTGATCCTTCATTAGAACACGTTAGCAATTATTTCCCGGTTTGGTCGTTTTAGCCGATTTTGAGTAGATTAGGCTTGTTGAGTGAGACCGAGAGGTAATCCAGTGAGCCCGAGCGATCCTTTGTCGTGTCATCTTTAGGGACCGGTGTCTTGAAGTCATCCAATCCATTAGCTTGTTAGACCTACAATTTGATTCAGACCTAGGTAGACGTTTTTCTCCCATCCGAAGTTAACACCGTTAGTTTTCCGTTAAGTTTTCTATTTTTTGTAACTTCTGTCAGTTAGGTCAGTCAGTCCAGTTAAGTCATTTTATAAAAACAAATTTAAAAATCAAAAATTAATTAATTATTATTCTTAGGTAGGTCGTGTCTAGGGTCGTAATCATTAGCGTCTTTCGTGTCTTCGTGTTCGATACTCGGACTTCCTAGAGTTATATTACTTGTGACCGGTACACTTGCCGGTTGTGTGTGGTTAGGATTTTCGTTTTAATTAAAGCTTCGTTGTGAGGGTTATCCGACGCACATCAGGTATTTCTTTTTAAATTCAGATTTCCGTTCCCATGTGAATTCGGGTCCCCGTTGTGAATTCCACCGAACTTTTACTAGAGAGATTTTGTTGTGTCTTAATTTTTTTATTTTTCCTTCTAATATTTCCACCGGTTCTTCAACAAAATTCAGTTTTTCGTTTATGTTTAAGTCTTTTAATGGTACGATTTCGGTTTCGTCAGTAAAACACTTTTTCAGGTTCGAAACATGAAAGATATCGTGAATAGAACTCAACTCCACAGGAAGTTTCAGTCGGTAAGCTACCGGACCTATCTTAGAAATGACTTCATATGGCCCAATGTATCGCGGAGCTAGTTTACCGGTTTTTCCGAATCGAATGACGCCTTTCCATGGGGATACTTTCAGAAAAACTTTGTCGCCTATTTCAAAGCATAACGGCTTTCTACGAACATCAGCATAGCTTTTCTGTCGATCTCGGGCGATTTTCAATTTGCTTGTGATTTTACGGATTTTGTCAGTGGTTTCTTGAATCAAGTCAGATCGTGCAATTTGGGTATCTCCAACCTCAGTCCAGCATAAGTGTGATCTACATTTCCGTCCGTACAGCGCTTCATACGGTGCCGCTTGAATGCTACTGTGATAGCTGTTTTTGTAAGAGAATTCAACCAGTGGAAGATGTTAATCCCAATTCCCACCGAAATCTAGTACACAAGCGCGAAGCAAATCTTCTAAGGTTTGAATGGTTCGCTCAGATTGACCGTCGGTTTGGGGATGGTAGGCAGTACTTAGGTCAATTCGGGTTCCCAAAGTTTCTTGTACTGCTTGCCAGAAACGAGAGGTGAAATGGCTATCGCGATCAGAGATGATTGAAACGGGTACACCGTGTTGGGATACGATTTCATTGATGTAGATGTGAGAAAGTTTTTTAGTTGTGTAAGTGGTTCGGATTGGAAAGAAGCGTGCGGATTTGGTTAGTCGGTCAACTATCACCCATATTGCATCATTTCCTCTGGAGGTTTTTGGGAGGTGTGTTACAAAATCCATGGTAATTTGTTCCCATTTCCGGTTGGTGCAACATTCCCGAAGGTTTTTGATATTCAGCCTTAACCCTCGCACACGTTAAACATTTACTGACTTACGTGGCTATATCCTTTTTCATACCGGGCCACCAATAATACTCCTTCAAATCCTTGTACATCTTATCCGTTCCAGGATGAATGGAGTTTTTGTACTTATGGGCTTCGTCCATGATCAAGTCACGCAGATTGCTAAAAGTGGGAATCCAAACTCGATTTTTGTAGTATAGAATTTCGTCAGTTCTTTCTTCAAAATGTTGTTCGGTCCCATGCAAGTTTTCATCTTCTAAGTGATCTCCGTTCAGAGCTTCGTTTTGAGCAATACGAATTTGTTTGGTGAGACTGGTTTTGATGATCATTCCAAGTGCTCGGACCCGTAGTGGTTTGATCCTGTCTTTTCTGCTCAAAGCATCTGCTACTATTTTAGCCTTGCCCGGATGGTATCGAATCTCACAGTCATAATCGTTCAACAGCTCTACCCATCTCCTTTGCCTCATGTTTAGTTCTTTCTGGTCGAAAATATGCTGTAGGCTCTTGTGGTCGGTGTTTACAGTACATTTGGTGCCATACAAATAGTGCCTCCAGATCTTAAGTGCGAAAATAACCGCGCCCAGTTCCAAATCATGGGTAGTATAATTCTTCTCGTGCACCTTTAGCTGTCGAGAAGCGTATGCTATGACTTTGTTTCTTTGCATAAGTACGCACCCTAAACCTTTCCGGGACGCGTCACAATAAACTACCAGATCATCAGTTCTGTCTGGAAGACTCAGTATCGGGGCTTGGCATAGTTTCTGTTTCAGCAATTGAAAAGCCGCTTCTCGTTCTTCTCCCCAGACATAAGCACGATATTTTTGAGTCAAAAGAGTTAGAGGTTGGGCTATGCTGGAAAAATTAGCAATAAAGCGTCAGTAATACCCAGCTAAACCCAAAAATTGGTGGATCTCTTTCGGTGACTTTAGGGCTTGCCAGTTTCTGATGGCTTCAATCTTGCTCGGGTCTACATGGATACCATGTCAGTTAATAACGTGCCCTAAAAATTGTACTTCTTGTAGCCAAAATTCACACTTTGACAGCTTGGCATACAACTTTTCCTGCCTCAACAGCTCCAAAATAGTTCGTAAATACTGCTCGTATTCTTCCTTGGTTTTCGAATATATCAAAATGTCATCAATAAACACGATTACGAATTTGTCGAGATACGGTTTATAAACTCGATTCATAAGATCCATGAAAACTGCGGGAGCATAAGTTAGTCCGAAGGGCATAACTAGGAATTCGTAGTGACCATAACGAGTTCGGAACGCCGTTTTAGACACATCTTCCTCTTGAATTTTAACTTGATGGTAACCGGATCGAAGGTCAATTTTCGAGAAATAGTTTGCCCCTTGGAGTTGGTCAAACAAGTCATCTATTCGTGGAAGAGGGTATCGGTTCTTGATGGTAACTTTGTTTAATTCCCGGTAATCGATGCACATTCTATAACTTCCATCCTTCTTCTTTACGAACAATACCGGTGCTCCCCAAGGAGAATAACTAGGACGTATAAAACCCTTATCTAACAACTCCTGTAATTGGTTGGATAATTCTTGCATTTCAGAGGGTGCCAACCGGTAAGGTGCCTTAGAAATGGGGGCTGATCCTGGAATTAAGTCTATGCGGAATTCAACATGTCTGTTCGGTGGTAATCTAGGTAAATCGTCAGGAAAGACATCGAGGTATTCACGTACAACGGGAATCTCTTCTATGCATTTCTCATCAGGGGTCTTTATAGTCACGTTTGCCAAAAATGCCATGCAACCTTGGCGTAAACATTTCAACACTTTAAGATGAGACACAAGAGGTAGAATCGAACCAGAATTCTCTCCTTGTACTACAATCAGCTCACCATTCGAAAAGGGAATTTTAACTGTCTTGTCGTTACACACAACCTCTGACTTATTCTTGGTTAGCCAGTCCATGCCGAAAATAACATCAAAACTTCCTAACTCTACCGGGAGTAGGTCAATAAGGAATGGGTAGTCATTAAGAATAATGGAACAGTTTTGGATTATTTGGTTAACAGTTATAGAGTTACCGTTAGCGAGTTCTATAGTATAGGGATTTGTTAGTTCACTAAATGGCATGTTACCCAAGGATACAAAACTATTGGAAACAAAGCTTCTATCGGCACCAGTATCAAATAACACAAAAGCATATTGATCAGAAACAGCAAATGTACCTGTTACTACGTTCGGGTCTTGTCGTGCTTCTCCAGACCCGATAACAAACGCGCGTCCCCGAGACGCACTTGAAGTCGATGCTTGGTTTCAACCGGTGACTGCTCCTCGATTCAGCTTGGGGCAGTCCCTTCTAAAGTGCTTCGTGCTCCCACATTCAAAACAAGCACGACGATTCACTACAGTTGAGTTTTGCTGAGCTGGTTGCTGACGAATTGGTTGCGGTCTTGGTAGTTGGGGACGACGGGGTTGGGTTGTCTGGGCTAGTCGGTTTACAATCTCCATACCGATTCGGCAATTGGGACCACCATTGTGTCCAGTCCTTTCACACCTTTGACATATTATCGGTCTACACTCGCCCACATGATGAAAATTACATTTATCGCATTTAGGCCATGGTCCCTTGTACCTATCTCGTTTCACTTCAGAATTGCTCATGACATAATTTTGTATTGTCGGGCGTGCACGCTTATTTGCTGGCCTTCCTTGTGACCCTGATCCATAATTAGTTCGCTTCATACCCGATGATTTCCCGGCCATTCTCAACACTCCACTTCTTACCAAGTCAAAAGTCACAATGCCGGCTTGAGTCACGGCATTCTCGAACGATGTGTGACCCACAGAGTTCACCAAACTCCTCACATCCGGGGCTAAACCCCAAATATAACGTTCAACTCGTTTATCTTCAGGAGTTACTAACCATGGTACTAAGCGGGCCAATTCATTGAAGCGGTTCGTATATCCCAAATGATCCGCTCCTTTCATCTCCAAACTCCAAAGTTCGTGTTCTAATCTTTGAATTTCGTTCTTTGGGCAGAAATGTTCCAGCATCAGTGTTTAGAATTCAGCCCATGTCATGCGATTCACCGTATCTTGACCTTTTATCTGTACCGTAGTGTTCCACCACATCAAAGCATGATCCGTAAAAGTAGAAGCAACATACTTGACAATGTTTTCGGGTGGACAATCGCTGATATTGAGGACAGATTCAGTTTTCTCGATCCACTTGATTAACCCGTTTGGCTCTTCAGTGCCCTTGAAATCAATCGGTTTATAGGCCATAAAGTTTTTGATCGAATATTCCCTTCGAGGGGGATTAGGGTTGTTATTGTTATTGTTTGGGTTTGGTGGGGGATTATTTGCATTGGTAGGGGTATTTGTATTAGGTGGGGGATTGTTATTTGTAACTGTTTCATTGTTGTTTGGGGGAGCATTATTGTTTTGTTGTTGGTTTGTTTGCATATTTGCGTTTACACCGGCAGTTACTTGTGTTACGATAAGTGGGATCACTGCCTGCATTTGCCGAGCAATCATCTCGGCTATTTCTGCCTCAGTCATAGGGTTTGCTTTCTTTGGGGCCATTCTATAATGATAAACAAATATAAGCCAATTAGTACTAATTCTAGTCTACGGCACTGTGTAATAATAATCGCAATAAATGTTGTGCAGGTAAACCAAATAACATACTAACATTTCACAAATTGTTCTGTACATTGATAATAAAAGGTATACAGACTTAGCCTGATAAAGGCCAGTGCTTGCATGTATATATCAAAATCTGTCACTAAGTGACTGTTAGACTTAACCCTATAAGGGTCAGTGCTTGTAATAATGTACAAAATTGTGCTCACGTTAACATAACATACTACTATATACATACATGGAGTATCAAAATATCATGTACACATAATTGTAATATTCCGCATCTATCCATACAGATGATAGGCTAACCACAAACATAAAAATAACAGCACCATAATCAGCCAGTAACAGTTCCACAGCCGAACTGTCACCCTATCCAAACACCAGTGGTGGTAGGCATCTGACTGCTGCAAGTTCAGTACTATCTGATGTAACGTCGATAAGTACTGGTTCACGTCCCTCCTCTCCTGGTTAGTGTTAGCTATGACTATCGAGTGGTCTATCACACGGTCAGTCAGAACAGCCATCCAAGAGTTGTTTCCTGTGTTTGGGAGGTCAGGGCGAGGGGTAGGTATACTCAATGAACGGGAAGATGAAGTATCTGCCCTAGGGCGTGAAGGTCCTCCCCGGTCGTGGGTAGATCTGAATGGAATCGAGGTAGGTTCAATCAGGGTTACCCCAATACGAGCAGTCTGCCGGACTCGCGCAGTAGCTAAAGTCGTCGGCGACAGGTGTATAGGTGGAGTGGGTGATCGGGCTACTCTAGCAGGTGAACGATACTGACTATTAACTTCGTTTTGATCCCTGCGTGGTGACCTGGGTGGATAACTATCACATCTGTAGCCAGACATATCAGGCACATTCCTGGTAGCTCTCTACAGATAACTTCTTCTTCCACCTCTTCCTCTTCCTCCTCCTCCGGTTCCTCTTCTGGCTCCTCCTCTTCTGGATCCTCCTCTGATTCTTCCTTGGGATCCTCCTCAACAGAGATTACCAACTTCTGTCACACCCCGACTAGCACAATGCGGAAGCGTAAAACGGGAATGTAACAGACACCTCTGGTATCAACACATTGTTTATAAAGAAACATTACAAACTAATTTACAATATATTACAACTCATTGTTCTATTATTGTTTTACAGTCTAGGCGATACAAACAAAACTGGTTCATTAACTATACGTTCTTACTACTAACACCCTTGCCTCTATTCACATAGCATCAACCACACACCTTGAGCAAGTAACAGATCACCAAATCATTTCGATTTAGGTACACCTGAAAAGCAGTTTAAAACGGGTCAACTACTAGAGTTGGTGAGTTTCACGAGTTTCAAGAAAACAGTAATGAGTATTCACAAGTCAACACTTGTAATCATGAAATAAGTATGTATGTATGTAAATTATGTATGTGATGTAATTATGCTAAGCTACAGTGAAGCCTGGACTGTTCGTGCTGCGTGCCTTCATTTCCCACGCTCAATCAACCACTGTGGCCCCTTTCCGCCCACAACATGCCCCGGTAGCTATGCCTAACACTACATAGCTGGTTCGTAAAAATATGGACATGTGAAAACGGGATAATGTCTCAGCAAACAGTGCTGGACCCGCCTGGGTTTGTCAAACCAAAAGTACTGCTCACAAACCACCGGCTCGAAGTTAATCACTGTGTTAGTGGGGACTTTCGTGTGTTAGCACTTAGATAATTCACATCAATACATATTTCAGGTATGTATATGTAATCAAACATGCTTTTCACCCCAAAAGTTCGTAAAACAGTTTAGAAGTGGGGTCATGAAACTCACGGTTTAGTAGATAATCAGTACTGTATCAGCTCGTGGTTTGTTCGGTCCGCTATCAGTAGTTCCTATAATCAATATTATAATAATATTAATATTTTAATATTATTATAATCTCAATACTAAACTGGGCTGTATAACTAATCTGGGTGTAGCTGGAACGCCCAGAAAGTGGCAATAGGCTTAGGTTGTGATGTTGTTCAATGTCTAATACTTAGAACCGAACATGGCTTAGATTCTCGTTTTCCCAGCTGGACCAAGTTGCTCGTTTACGCGATCAGAAAACAGTAATGGGAAAATAAGCTTGGGTAAATGTATTGGTTAACAAAATGATTAAGTTATAAAGAAGGATCACCTATTAGGGTCCCGGATTAGCCACGGGGCCCGTTTCCGTTTATTCAGTTTGATTTGAGAAGAAACGC
Source organism: Bidens hawaiensis (assembly GCF_021521415.1). Lineage (NCBI taxonomy): Eukaryota > Viridiplantae > Streptophyta > Magnoliopsida > Asterales > Asteraceae > Bidens > Bidens hawaiensis. The sequence goes on along the minus strand of NW_027491624.1, from coordinate 544,532 downwards.
GCACAATCCACCCGGATTGTCCAGGTTTCTCATAGAAAAGTTCATTTTCACTTAATTAGTCCAAAAATATGATTTTTTATCACTCTTGGTGTTTTGATATTCCCGCAGATTCGCTAGTCGCAAACTTGCCGGTTTTTATAAAAACTGAATTTGTTTAATATTCAAATTAGTATAATTAATTAACGGTTAATCATTAAATTATGAAAATTAAATCACTTATAAATTAAAATATGTAGATTTTTATAAAAATATTTCTAGAATTATTTACTGATTTATTAATTTATAAAAATTCATTTTATCAGCTATATTTCGCCTGAAAATCGTCCGTTTACCGCAAACAATTTCCAAAAATTCCACAAAAATTCCTGAAAGCTCAAATCATGTCCCAAATCAACCTGTATCAATTCCAGAATGTAAGAAGCTCGTGCAATATTTTTCGGCGCAAAATCGGCTATAAAAATTCACACGAACGCAAATAAGCAAAACACCTTTAAACTTATCCAAATGATCCCAAAATTCATATGTGATCAAAATAAATCAAATCTGAGTTGCCAGAAAATTTTCATAAGTTTTGAAGTATCTTAGCTATTTTTCCCAAATAAACGTCCCAATTCGGTAATAAATTCGCCAAATATTCTCGGATGGTCAAAATATTACCAAATTTGAACAGGGACTCAATGACATGGTCCCTGATGTCCCTGAAAAATTTCAATGCCTAAAAATATGCACATCACAACCTTAACCTAAGTAGCCCGTAAGCTAGTGTTTCGGCATTACCTTAGCGGGTTTGGCTCGTTTCCGACTTTTTAATCAAGTTTTCAGGTTCTTGTGCTTCTAAGAAAGCTAGGTACAAGTCCTGTATCACAAACCAAGCAATTTTTCATCAACATAACAGCCCTTAACTTAGGGTTTCGGCTAGTGCACAAAAACGGACTTTTGAACCGTAAAAACGCCGTTTCAACCCTTTCATCCGTGTTTATGGCCAAAAAAACTATCAAAACAGGTTCCTTACCGTGTTTATGATCAAAACATGTTTATGGACCATTTTTTAGGATTTTTACACGGTTAGGAATGATTTTTAGTAACCAAGACATGTTTTTATGGTATTAATCAAGGTTAAACAAGTACAAAAGCTACTTATTTAAGCTCCTTACCTTAGGTTTTGAAGCTTTTCTGGAAAATTAGCTTGCAGTTGCTTGGACCTCAGTTTTTATAAACCAAAATGAATAACCAAGCTTGTAAAACAAGTTTTATAAAAAGAATGTGGGGGTGGGTTGGCCGATCGGAACCCATGGGCCTCCCCCTTGGGCTGTTTTGGCCAAATAATCTGGTTTCTCAAGCCCAAATACGAAAATCCCTGTCCAAATTTAGTTCGGGTTCGGTTTTTGGCGCGAAAAACTTATCGGGTGCGTTAAACAGCGCGAAAACGAGTGTTTTTCAGCTAGTTTTGTGTAAAATTATAAAAACATACTATATGTTTGTAAAAATCAAAAATATTTTCACGGATCGCTTAAAACATTTCAACTAAGTGTTTGGTAAGTCTTTTTCGGCTTAACGGATGATACAATGCTTGGTTTGTAACTATCTTTTGCGTTTAAATCTATAGCGGGTAGTTAAACGAGCATATTTTCGTTTAACTTGTTTGCTATCAAAATAAGGCCATATTTCTAATGTTTTAGCTTGTATTAAACGTATATCACTTATAGATGCCCCCCCCCCAAGATATCTGGGTCATAACCCGACCCGTTCGGTTAATCGTTCGTTTGTTACGCAAAAGGCGTTTATTTGCTTAATCGCTAAATACGTACTGAGGTGTACCTTGTTTTGGCTCAAATGTCACAAAGATCCTAACATCTGTCAGAGAATGAAAGATGCGAAAATCAAGTTTACAGAGAATAATGATTGGGATGTACTCTCATGGCTGCTTGTGCCAGCCTTAGGTGCCATTGATGTGCCTAGAACCCTAGGAAATAGTGATGGTGAAGATGATGATAGTGAAGATGGTAATGATGATCAGAATGATGGAGGGGAAAATGGTCCAGATGGTGATAATGATATTGATGAGGGTAGTGTTGATCATGATGCTGGGAATCAAGATGTTATTGCCGGTAATGAGCTTGTGATTGAACAAATTGCTCATGAAGGAAATGATGCAGAGATAGTGGGTGGAGATTCTGAGGTGAATGAACCTATGTTTAATCCTGTTGGAAATGATATGAGTGTATTCACTAGGGATGAATCTATTGCTAACTTGGAGAATCAAGAGGGTAATAAAGGACCAGAGTTAGAAGTTAATGATCAGACTGATGAGCCAGTTGAGGCTCCTAGCAACAGAGCTACTGAGCATATGGATGATGATAAGTTTATAGCAAATGTAATATCAAATGTTGCTAACACCATACAAAAGATTACTCCACCAGACTCACTACCTCCTGAAGAATATCATGATGAAACTGACTCTGTTGAAATTGATGATGCTGATGAAAATATTTCTTCCTCACCTGCTACTACTAAACCAGCATTATCTGACAATGAACCACCTCATGATACACTTGTTCCTTCACCACCAACATCCCCATTACAAGAATCCATTATCTCCTCACCACCTATTTCCCCTCAAGCCCAAACTGTTCAAGATTCACATATTCCAACCCACCATCCTCCCCAATACAAGACCAACCTACTACTTCTATTGCTCAACCTACCCAATCCATTCCCACAGAACCTGAACCATACAAGTTACCCTCTCCAGAAACCTCTGAATCTGAACCTTTCTCAGAATCCGAACCTAATCCCAATCAAGAAACCCCACCTTCCGGCCCAAATATCTATGACATAGTTGTTGAGAATGCACAGCTTGAGTTTGAAAACATCATGTTGAAAGAAAAGAATGTTGTACTAGAAACAAGAAACAAGGCATTGGAGGCTGCATTACAGGAGGCATTATTGAAAACTCGAAACCTATAGGGGCATTCTGAGGTTGAGAAGACCTCAGATGCACCAAAACAGGGGGAGATAACTGAAGAAGCAGGTGGATTAAAACTAATCAAAAATATATACACCAGTTCTGATGAAGAAGTTGTAGAAGCTGTAACCTCAAATGCACTAAAGATGATAAATCAAGAATATGAGGAAGATGCTGATGATGAGGGGGAGTCTGATAAGGAAAATGAAACTGAAGAAGATAAGTTGAAAAGAAAGCAAAAAAGGAAAGGGATTGCGTACACAGATGATGATTTACATCCCAAGTCCCTACACAAGGTGCAATCTGGTGATGACATACTTATAAAAGACAAGGTGATTGATCCAGATATGGCCAAGGTGGAATCTGTCAAAACAGTCATAAGACTATTGAATGAAGATTTGGATTCTATAAACCAAGAGGATCAAGAAGATGAGGAGGAAATTCCTCAAGAAGTGCTTGAAGCACTGATTAAAATGAAGGAGAAAGAAGTAGAGGATGAAAGAATGAGGAAGGAGGCAGATAATGCTATTAAGGCGACACTGGAGGCTCTGAAAGCAAAACAAAATGATGATGAACAAGAGCCTGTACAAACTGAGCCAGTGTTAACTGAGCCTGTGCAAACTGAACCTGAGCCCACAAATTCAAATATTGATACACATAGAGAACAAGAGCTCAGCTTGGGTACAGTAAATCAAGAACAGGATGAAACAATTGAAGTATCCGCAAGCACCATGGTGAAGTTAGTAATTATGAGAACCCTAACAGACGTTCTAAATGAGCCAGAAAAGCACCATCCTGAGATTGTGTCAGCTGCCAAAAAGGCCCAAAAGGATTTCATAAATCTAAGCAGCAAAGCACAATCTGATCCAGTAGTTGAGGAGGCTGTTGAAACAAATGAGCCATTTATACAGGAAATTACTGAAGAAGATGAAGATGCTCATGAAAAGGAACCAATAGTTGAAGATAAATGATGAAGTGCCAGCAACTGATGGCGATGAAGTGCAAAAGACTGTAAATGAAGAACCAATTGTCACTGAGCCGACAGAACCCGAAACCGAAGATGAGGGGGGAAGTAAAGAGGAAGGAGACATTTGAAGTGGAACCTCCTATGGCTAAAAGACAAAAATCTGTTTACAAAAGAAGACTGAAAACCAAGTCTGTGTTTAAGACTCCTGAACCCGAGAATGAAGAACCAATGATAGGAGCTCTTCAAAACTTAGATGAGATTGCTGAAAGTGATGAAGAAGAAGAAAGATCAAAGACAAATGATAACAATGAGGATGAGGATAAAGCCTACTTGATGAGTCTTGAATATGATGAAAGATACATTGAAAGAATGACAAAAGAAAGTATTCAACAGGAGGCTGAAGGTTGAAGACAAAGGAAATCAAAAAGGGAATTTTTGATAAAAGCAGGACACAAGCCTGTCTTTCTGAACCCACAACCCTTTGACACTATTGACAGACTGTACAAGAATGCCCTTGTAGACAACATAGCAAATTTTGTTGAAAAGGTTTGCAAGAAGAGAAAAGTGAATGATGGTGCAGAATATGAGTCTGTCAAAGCTAAACATAAAGAAATCAAGTTTTTGCAAGTACATGGCTTTGAATACAATTCAGTGATCAAGCTTTCTTTGGAAGAATTGAAAAGAAAAGCACAAAGTGTTAAAGACTCTCACAAAATTCAAAAGAACACAGCTAAAAGTGAAAGAGAAAAGAGAATGAAGATGCAGAAGGAAAAGGAACGAGAGGAGGCTGCAAAGGAAGAAGAAGAAGTCAAAATGTGGTTTGAGGACCCTAAAAGGGTGGAGACTTTGAAGAAAATTGTGATGGAAAAGGGAATGTCTGAGGAGGAGTTTGACAAAATGCCTCATGCTCAACTTCTCGATATATTTACAAAAGAGAGCAGAGAATGTACCTTGAGACTCAGAGAAAATTGGAAGAAGATAAAAGGAAAATGGATGAGGTGGTTAGATCTGAGATGATGAGCACATTGCACAAGAGGGATGCCAACATTGGAAGACTCATTGGGCAAACTGATGATACAATAAAGAGATGGTTCGAAGAGTCTGAGATTGAAGAAGCTTAAAAGAAGAAGCAATCTAGTTCAAGCCGAACCCCAAAGTCAGAGATTATAAGGCCTGAACCACCAAGAAACTTGAATCTGCCTACAAATCTCCACTATGAAAAAAGATCCAAGACCTTGAGGGTGATAACTTAGGATGGTGAAGAGACTCTGATCATCTTCAGGGATGATTTGATAGAATTTTCAGAAGAACAGCTGAAGAAGATGGCAGAGCTAGACTTATATGACAATCAAAACATGAGCCAAAAGGCTGGATAGCAAATGAATGATCTCTCCAAATTTATCAAGGAACAGTCTGAAAAGGGATTTCCATTCTTGAAACAAAAGAGGAGAGAAATTAGAAGCCAAGCAGAGAGAGACAAAAGAAGAAAAAGAATAAATGAAGTTCATACTTCAGAACTCATTTTCCCATACTCTAAGAGGAGAAAAACTAATCAGGCAAACAGCTCAGGTGCAAAACGAAGAACATTGAGGGAGTGCTTAGCTTTGAAGAGGGAGATGCTTGAACCAAATTCAGTTGTGCAGCAAAATGGAAAGATGACTTATGTCACTTACATGTGTAACTCTATGCAGGTGTGTTTTGGTGCATCTGAGCTTGTTCCAATCTAGGGGGAGATTGTTGGGTCGGATTTTTGATAAGGAAGTTTGGAATCTTCTCAACCTCCTCAGGAAACAGCTAAGTATGGACTACGAGCAAGCCTAGTGTGACATTTGTGACAAAACAGAATACACCTCAGTGTTTACAAACCAAATAAGCGATTAACCACTTATTGCATAACGAACAAACGATTAACCAAACGGGTCTGGTTATGACCCAGATATCTCGGGGGGGGGGGGGGCATCTATAAGTGATATACGTTTAATATAAACTAATATATTAGTATTGTGGACTTAGTTCGATAGCAAACAAGTTATACGAAAACATGCTCGTTTAACTACCCGTTATGAATTTAAACGCGAAAAATAGTTACAAACCAAGCATTGTATCATCCGTTAAGCCGAAAAAGACTTACCAAACACTTACTTGAAATGTTTTAAGCAATCCGTGAAAATATTTTCGATTTTTACAAACGTTTAGTATGTTTTTATAAATTTATACAAAAATAGCCGGAAAAACACTCGTTTTTTCGCTCTTTTTGTCGTACCCGATATATTTTTCGCGTCAAAAACCGAACCCAAATTAAATTTGGACTTGTCTTTTCACGTTTGGGCTTTTAAATTTATTAGTGTGGACCAAAAATGGGCCATGGGAGGCCCATTTAGCTCCCGACCGTAAATTTAGGGAAAACCCCTCCTAAGGTTTTCTATTATTATATCATACATTTAAGATATTTTAGCAACAACTCTTTTACAAAATCTGGAGAATTCTTGCTGCCATCTTTGCCCATGTTCAAAAACACTATGTAAGTATTTATTTTAATCAAGTTTTCAACTTGTTAATCATGTTTAATATCATATAAACATAGTTTGATTACCAAAAATCATTCCTGACCATGAAAAAACCTTAAAAATGGTCCAAAAATATGTTTTGACCATACACATGGTTAGGAATCAGAATCATACTCTTTTTTGGCCATAAACACGGATTAAAGGGTTTAAACGACATTTTTACGGTTCAAAAGTTCGGTTTAAAGCCCTAACCGAAACCCTAAATTTAGAGACTGATTTGTTGATGGTACATGCTTGTTTTGTGATATAGAAACTGTTTCTAGTTTTCATAGAAGCACAAGAACCTGAAAACTTTATTAGAATGACAAAAACGAACCAAAACCACTAAGGTAATACCGAATCACTCGATTATGGGCTGTTTAGATTTTGATTGTGATGTGCATATTGTTAGGTCATGGAAATTTTCAGGGACATCAGGGACCATATCATTGAGTCCCTGTTCAAATTTGGTAATTTTTCTACCATCCGAGAATATTTGGCAAATTTATTACCGAATTGGGACGTTTATTTGGGACAAATAGTTAAAATGCATGAAAAATTAAGAATTTTTTTGTGGAACTCAGATTTGGTATATTATGATCACATATGAAATTTGGGGTCATTTGGAAAACCCTAAGTATGTTTTATGTATTTGTGTTTATTTGAATTTTCATAGTCGTTTTTGGCTCGGAAATGATATTTGGCAAGATTGTTAGAGTTTGGGATTTTTCCAGGTTGTGTTAGGACAGATTATGATCAATCAGAAATTTTGGTGGAATTTTTGAATATCGTTTGATATTAAACATATACATACCTGAAATATGTATTGATGTGAATTATCTAAGTGCTAACACACAAAATTCCCCACGAACACAGTGATTAACTTCGAGCCGGTGGCTTGTGAACAGTATTATTGGTTTGACAAACCCAGGCGGGGCCAGCACGGTTTGCTGAGACATTATCCCATTTGCACATGACCATAATTATACATACACGCTATGTAGTGTTAGACATAGCTACTCGGGGCATGTTGTGGGCGGAAAGGGGCCACAGTGGTTGATTGAGCGTGGAAAATGGATGCACGTAGCACGAACAGTCAAGGCTTTACTATAGCTTAGCACAATTACATCATAAACATACAATCAAATGTACTTGAGAACGTACATACACACATACTTGCGTATTTACAAATTATGATTGTTGTACGCACAACTGATTTCTAGAAACTCGTGAAACTCACCAACTATTTGTAGTTGACCCGTTTTAAAATGTTTTTCAGATATACCAGACTTGGACTAGAAAGTCAATGTGCAACGTGTATGACTTGCGATAAATGATGGGTGAATTGATGCAAATGTGCTAGTAAGAAGTAAAGCCACTTAACGGGCTGGATTTAGTTTGTATCACCTAGTTGTAAACAAAGTTATGTCGATGTAAAATATTGTAAACTAGTTTGTATTATTCTTTATAAACAATGTGGTTGATACCAGAGGTATCTGTTAAATTTCCGTTTTATGCTTCCGCAAATCGCTTAATGGGGTTTGACACCTAGACTATCGAGCATGGTTTTACTACCTCGAGCAAGGTCTTCAGAACCATTTGTGGTTGATTCCTCTAAGTGTTAAGGCTTCGAGCAAACTACACTTCAACGAGCAAGAGTATTCTTCTATCGAGCATGGATTGCCAATCGAGCAAGCAGCTTAATCATACAAGTTTTAACCAAGTGTTACGAGAACAGGATGGTCTAGCACATGGGGACAAGCATGGATGCAATAAGAAGATGTCATATGTTCAAAGCAAGGACTTCGAGCATGGTTCATTTCCCCGAGCAAGATTTACATCCGAGCATGCTAAAGATTGTTCAATAAGTCTCTAGACAAGACTGAAGACATCAAAAAGAATGAACTTGCTCGATGGACTAGTTCAAGCAAAGCATGGATTAGTCAAGAGAAATGAAGCTTGCTGGAGGAGAATATCTTCACTGAAGATATTCTTAGTAAAGTATGCTCGAAGACACTCATCGAGCATACCTAGGATAGTGAGTCTGCTCAAGCAAGATACCTGTCATGCTCGAAGACTCTTACACTTGTATTTGTTTTTGTCTTTCATTATGTAATATTTAGGACTTCAAGAAGGAATGTCAGGGTCTATAAATAGGGTCTTAGGTTTCCATTTAGGTCACGAACAACGTGACGGATAACAACGCGACAAACACATTACGAGAAAACATTGCAAAGAATATTCTCATTGTTTTCCTCGTACCGCCGCCGCTGTCACGAAACCCTAGACATTCCATTTACTGTTTCATTGAATGATGCATTTATTACAGTAAATCTTTGTCTTTGTATTTGCCTGCACTGAATATTTGTTGATGTTTTGTTTGTTATCATTTCACACCTTCGTTCCCATCCGTTGGATATCCTGATTCCGCTGGGATATTCAATAGGCCTTTAGGTTATTGAGTCTGTGTGTTCTTTTCAACCTTTCTAAGGTTTCACCTGACTCACGGTCCTGACACCGGACATACTTAGCTGTACTAGAGTCAACCGGTTCACTTGCCAGTTAGTAGTTTTAGTTAAGTTAAGAATCTAGAATTTATTACTTAGTGTCTAGATTAGCGTGTTTTTATATAACTACTTTCAGCACATTAAGTTTTTGGTTTTGTTGCCGGACACTCTTGGCGATTGCGTTATTAGCTTTGATTAGATTTATTTGCTACATACATGCTACTTGTTTTGTTTTGTTTTGTTTTGTCTTTGAGTAGTAAGAGTCTAATTAATTTTTAGCCTAATATTAAGTTTAGTTTATTTTATTTGTTCTTAATTTTATTTTAGTATTTTCATAGAGTCTACTCAGTTGGTCTTGTGTGTTTTCTCAGGTTTATACCACATCTTCGTTCACAAGGACCACCTCCGTTTAAAGTCAGAAGCTAGTTCATCATCACTGATCACCATAGATTCTCCACCAAAGTCATCACCACACAGTTCACCGCTGTCGAGTCCCAAAACCATTCCCGATATTCAAATGGCCGATAACCAAACCGCTTACCAACAAGCCCTTGAGGGTTTCACCAGAGACCACTCGCCAATCATCACCCCCGCAATTGATAACCTTAACTCATGGCAAATTCCCTCTTACGTCATGGCCAATCTCACCCAACATAACCTATTTCATGGCCGTGATGATGAAGACGCACCAGTGCACATCAACCATCTTACTCATGTGTTCAAATCATTCAACTTGCAAGGTGCTAATGAGGATGCAATCTTCCTTCACTTGTTCCCGTTTTCACTTTCGGGTCGTGCCGCCACTTGTCTCGATTCGCAACCTGCTGGAGCATTCACTACTTGGGAGGCGCTGCGTACTGCATTTATCAAGAAATACTTCTTGCCTGCAGAAGCATCTCATCTTCGTGATCAAATTCACTCTTTCCATTCTTTCCCTCTTCCGTTGTTCACAGCATGGTCTTACTCCATGGGCCCTTGTTGAGAAGTTTTACAATGGGCTAACTTATGAGACTCAGGCTCGATTCAACACTACTACTGGAGGTAATTTAATGGATAAGAAAAATGTGGTTGAGTGTAATGAATTGTTTGAGAGTTTTGCCCAATACGAGTTTGCTAAAAATCTACGTAACGGGGATTCAAATCCCATCACTAGTAAACCCTCATCCGTCCGAGGTGTGCACCAAGTCAACCTGGATACTAGTGTGGCTGCTGCCTTAGAAAGTATAGCCCGAGAGATGAAAGAACATAAGGCTAAGGTAGATAAGTATGATTTGTGTAGAGGGGGCATGGGACTTTAGATTGTCCATTGATGAGTCAGGAGCAGGTAGAGTTCATAGGAGGGCAGAATAGGGTTCCTAATGCATTTAATGGAAATATTTCAAACTGGAACAACTATAAAAATTATAACTATAATTCTAATTTGCGTTCCTCCGGTGCACCCCCTGGTTTCCAATCAAATTCAAATCTTAACCAGGGGCAGGATCAGTCGTTTAGTGGGGATCAAAGTAGTCAAGGTGGGAGTAGTGGGCAGGAGTTGAGTGGTGGTATTGGTAGGTTAGAAGAGATGATGAAGCAAATACTTGGTAGAGATCAGGAAACTCAGAAGAAAATTACCGATCATAATTTGCTATTAAGGAATCACCAGTCCGCACTCTTAGATCTTTAGAGAACCATAGGTGATATAGCCCGACGTTTATATGAGAGATTTCCATGTCATTTTTCGGGTTCCACTCAGCAAAATTCGGCTGCTCAGTTAAATGCCATCTCCACTCGTAGTGGTAGGGTTTTAGGTTCGGAGAGAGATGTTAAGGTAGAGGGGAGAGATGAGTTAGTGGATGACGAGATAATGATAGAGACTCCTGGGGAGGTGCAACCTAGGCTAGGCCCAGCAAGTACCGCACCAACCAGTGAGCCCATAGTTAGAAAAAGTGAGGAGAAGAGACCAAGAGAGGTTAGGCCGTCACCACTTATAGATCATGCTCATGTCCCGTATCCAGCCCGTCTTAAGAATCAGAAATTTACTTGAGAGTACTAGAGCTTCTTAGATATGTTTAGGCAGCTTAGAATTAATCTTCCGTTTATCGAGGCCCTCCAGCATATGCCGAAATATGCCAAGTTTTTTAAAGATCTTCTTAAACAAAAGGAAAGTCTGGAGAAGCTTTCGACCGTTCCACTGAACAGAGAGTGTTCAGCGGTAGTTCTCAATAAGGTACCTGAAAAGTTGCCCGATCCCGGTGTTTTCACTGTTCCATGAATGTTCGGTAGGGATACCTCGTGCCAAGCGTTAGCGGAGCTAGCATAAACTTAATTTCGTATTCGTTGTATGAGAAGCTAAGCCTAGGAGAACTCGTCCCCACCCGTGTGTCATTGTCTTTAGCCGACCGTTCGGTGAAGTACCCTAGGGGGATCATAGAAACTTGCTTTTTAAAGTCGATAATTTAGTCTTCCCCATGGATTTTGTGGTTTTAGATATGGAGGCCGATGAGAGAGTTCCTATTATTTTAGCTCGTCCATTCTTGCATACTACTAGGACACTCGTTGATATATTTAAAGGTAAGATCACTCTTAGAGCCGGCAACGATAGTGTCACTTATGTAACTAAATCCATGAGACACCCGAGTGGTCAATACGGTCTCATTGATCCATGTCATCCTGTTTATTCGATTGAGTCTTTTGTCCCGGGCATGGATCCACTTCTTGATCACCCCCGTTTCGTCGAAGTGTGTATGGAGGATAGGAAAGAGGTCGCGAGTTCTCGAGAGTTGATGGAGTTTGATAGGGAGAGGCGGTGGAAAGCGAAAGTTTGTGGAGTTTGGAGAAGTTGGAGATAAGTGAAATAAGATTGATGGATGGTCGTATTGTGTAGTTTCTTGGAGGGCCATGGAGTTTTACCGAGGTGGAGGAAGCTCCACTTGGACGGCCGAGTAGATCACATAGGAGAGTATCTTGAGTGAAAACTCAAGTGTAGAGTTTGTATATTTGTACCATCTTTATTTTTTAGTCTTGTCGAGTCACTAACAAAGTTTTTGTAGTTCTTATTTGTTCTTTGTTTTTAAGTTTTGGAGGATTGAGTGAAATAGAAAAATGACCCCCATGAAGTAAAATGCAAAATTCAAGTGTGGGGATGGAGCAGCCGAACTGTATACTTTCTATTTATTCATGTTTTTTTTTATATTGGATGGGTTGGATGGTCTGGTAAATACTTTGAATATGAACCTATGATACCCCTTATCTCTTCTCAAAGCTTATTTGACTTTCCCCAGATCACCCCAGTTTGACTCCAACCCCCTAGTGCTTGATCAAAAGAATTTCTTTATACAAAAATAATTTTACGCTTTAAGGTTGAACGTTGGACTTACATGTCATCCAAACTTACAAGCCTTACATTTAGGGTGTTTAGGACTTATTTGTACGCCCCACCCCTATAGTTCCCTAGTGCCCCTTTAATCCTTTGAAACAAATTTAAATTGAATAATTTTCATATATAAATGTACATAATTTTTTTTTAATAATGAAATATAGTAATTTTTGGCAATCAAGACACTAATGGGCTCGTGTATGACTGGGTAATTACTTTTCTGCCTATTATTCGGAGAGATGTATCTAGGGACATGCAAAGCATCTTCAAAATGACTCTCCACAATAAGTTTAGGAGATTTAGTTTATATCACTTCAAACTTTTACTTATCAAGGAAAGCTACTAAACACATCAATGACTAATCAAGAGCCTTTTTAGCCTAATAACTTCACACGTTAGGCACACATGATCAATTTATCTATCATTTCTCAAAGGTTGGATCAATTTTCATTTGAAAATATTTTATGCTTCTAGTAAGCTTTTAGCTGAATAGTAATATCACTTCCCAGATGATAACTTAGAAGACAATTTTAGATTCAATCACCCCAGTCACTTTCAGTCTTCAGGTAAATGGCTACCCTATATGTCTACACGTAGACAATAGGACCAAACATATATTAATATAGGTCCTTAAAACTTAGGTAACCGACATAATTTTCAGTGAAAGAACTTAAAATTAGATAGTTAAAACATTATGTAATTTTTATATTCAATCGACCCAGTCACTTTTAGTTCTTAGGTTAATGGCTATCCCGTATGTCAAAGATTGACAACGGGACCAAACATAAAAATATGTCCCTTGAACCTGAGTAACCGGCATAATTTTAAGCGACAGAACAAAATAAATTTTTTTTTAAATTAAGAATTAAGCACATACACACACACATTATGTATTTTTTTTCTTTTTCTCCCCCTAAAATTGTACATAAATTATGATAAAATCAAAACAAAAAAAATTATGTACAAAATTTAACCTCAAAAATACTCAGTCATCAAAACGTAGCATCTTAAGAAACCCTATAAGCATATTAAATCTGGCTGTTCAAAGCGGTTTTGTAATTAAGTCCGCCACATTATTATCAGTGTAAACTTGTTCAAGATGAATGAATTTCCGGTTGTAACAGTTATGAATAAAATGAATTTTGATATCGATGTGCTTGGTTTTAGAATGCTGAACTGGGTTTTTAACAATTGTAATGGCAGCATCATTATCATAGAAAATAGGAGTGTCAAGAAATTCCAAACCGTAATAGCAATTGATGTTGAATCCAGATGACCTATGAAAAGCAGGCAAAAGCAGCAACATCCTCACCTTCAGGAGTGGATGTGGACACCGTTTGTTGTTTCTTGCATTGCCACGAGATGAGTCGATACCCCAAGAATTCTCATCCAGCATACGTAGATTTCGTTACCCTTCAGTGTAGTCATTCCCTTCTCTCCTCCCGCAAAGGAAACATACCATCCATTAAAAGTTTGAATGTAGCTCAGTTGAGAGATGTCCCTGTCATGTGCCTGGAACAGCCACTATGCTAAAGTCTGATGATATTCCTCCATAGCTGTTCCTGCACGATGTGCGAGATTAGTTAGTTTTGGGTACCCAGTCCATAGTCGTTCTGAGTAAATCTGACTTGTTCAACCCTGTCACGGGTTGCCATGACATGTCTTCCTGATTATCAAAAAATCGAACAGGAAGGGTTTGAAGACTTTTTCACCGGAGACTTAGGCAACCATTTGTATTTTGGTTTTAAAACTTTATGATCTATACAAACGGATGGCTTTCTCTCCGGTTTGCGAACGGAAGACACATTTGTCTTTGACCTTTTGAACGATTTCGATTCTGAGGCCCACTTTGGTCTCGAAGCCGAAACCAAATTTCCGTTCTGCTTTTGAACCAAAGTAGGCTTGGTCTGAAGGGAACTTGACCTGTTAGCCTTATTTCTCCTCCAATCACTATCAGAGGGCTTTGCTTTATAATACCTCATCTTATTTGAGTTAAAATTAAAGTAGGTATTTTGAGGCACAGTCCTCTGATGGCATCTGTAATATGGAACATATTGGAGACGAGAACAATTTCTAGCAATATAAACAGGAACGCCACAATTAAAACATGTTTGTCTTTTAACGAAAAAATTGTTATGGCCAATTCCAGGTCTTGCTCTGTTGTGTGAACCTGTTTGTCCCGCTTTGGACTTAGCGATGGATTTCTCACAATTATGAGCACAAGAACATCATTGTTTAACAAACTTGGGGGACAAATGTTTATGCAAAATTTTATTTTTATCAAGTTTATTTGAAAACAAATCACTGTTTTTAGAAGTTTTAAGAATATCAGCCACACAATTGTCTTTTCACTTTAGGATAGGGCCCACACAAGCATCAACAGTAATAGAGTTCAAAGCAGGCAAATTTAAAGAAACATGAGAATCAATGTCTTTATTATTCAAAACAGGTGAATCCTCATCCTCATCGGTCCAATCCTCAACTATTACTTCTTCTGCACGTGAAGTAAACACATTAGAATCGTTCACCTCAGATGTGGATTCAGTAGCTTTGACTTAACCAACTGTACCTTTGCCATTTGCGGTTGACTTAACATACTGCATGAATTTTTCTTTTTCTTCCTCTTCCTTGGTAAGAGGAAGACTAGTGTAATTATCATAATATGGAGGGGGAACCATGTTGTACCCAATACCTACACCCTTATTCTCTTTCCATTTTAACTGGTTTTCAATCATTGATTCAACTACAGCACTAGAGACATCAAATTTCTTAAAGTTGAATTCAGCATTTTCAAATTTATTAGTTATTTTAGCTATCTCCAACTTTGATGCATCTAACTCGGTGGTTAGTTTAGAAATTTTCTTTTTAGCATCTAGGTGGTGACAACATTTTACGTTGAAATCAGATTGGAGTTTTGAAATATCCTTTTGCTGTGCCTCTATTTTCTCTTTTAATGCCTATTCAGTTTCTTAAGGGTAGCATTTTCATATTTAATTCCCTCCATTTCTCTAAGTATATTACTGTTGTGAATTTTATATAGTCCTACCTTATCAATACATGATTGGGAGCATAGTACAGGACTTACCTCGGATGATCTGGAAGGTGTGAAGGCCATGAACTTACCTCGGATGATTGGTCCAATGAATCAGAAGCCCACTTGAAACAGTAGCCAAGAAACCTGAAACTCGACCGAGAGCAAGCAAAACTAGCCGAAAACGTTGAAATTTAACCAAAACTTTGAACAGTGGCCGAGAACTTTGAATATTGACCGAGAACTCTGATACTTAACCGAGAACTATGATTATTGACCGAGAACCATCAAATCTACCCGAGAACTCAAAGATCTTCCCGAGAACACTAAAAATCTTCCCGAAAATACAGAAATCTTCCCGAGAACACCATAAAGCCACCGAGAGCTATTAAAAGCTTAAGATATGGTAATCTTTGAAGATATGGTCAAATCCCGAGAATAAAGGGATTTAAATTAAACTCAAAGATTAGCCCAAATCCTTTCCCGAAAACCTTCAAATCTTGGCCGAAAATTATTAAAAGCTCTTGATATGGAAAACTTTGAAGATTTAGTCAAATCTCGAGAATAAAGGGATTTGAATTTAACTCAAAGAATTACCCAAATCTTTTCCAGAAAACCGCAAAATCTTCTCGAAAACCCTGAAGTTTAACTGGGAGCCTTGAGATCTTCCCGAGAACTAAGAATAGTTCAAGATATGGTAAATTTTGAATATTTAACTAAATCCCGAGAAAGATGGGATTCAAATGAAACACAAGATTTACCAAAATCAGCTCTAAACTAAACTCCTCACCGGCCGAATAACACGAAGAACAGTTCTTCAAGATCCAAAAATCTTCAACCAAACACACCCCCGTAAATCAACGATAGAATCCTTAATATCACCAATAACCGAGCCTAGAATAGGTCTATAGGCAATCGAGGGTTTTGCGTTTATCTGAGCTTTAAGATAAGCTAAATATGTTTTTAAGATCGTATTTCTCCGCTTCTGATCCCATTGCAATGAGACTTTTTCAGGGATGAAAAAGAGATAAGTGTGGGAATATTTGATATACTGCTTAATATACATAAATCCCATGTACCTTTTATATAATATTTTCTTAGTTTATGTTCAATTTTTATTAGGATTTGTATACTACTAATATATTTGAATAATGTAGGTCCCAGGACTTGTTCATGGTTAAAAGGAGCGAAAAACAAGCAGAAATAAGCTAAACCGGCGAACCGGATATAACAAACCATAATAAAGAATAAAATAATCAAAGAAAGAAATGAAGAAATGAGAAAGAAAAAAGAAGAAGTAAAAGGAAGAATGGAAAATATAAAGGGAAATTCCATCCCACATTTGTGGAGGAAAGAAAATGGAAGGTTTTCACCATGGTATAAATAGGATTTCTAACTCTTGTCCCACATCGCTAGATTACAAAACTTGTAAGCTCTTTATAAGGAAGAGAGTTTACATGATAATATTCTTATGCTCCAAATCACACCCAGTAGTCCTAGCGAAGGGTGCTAAGCACCCGACGCGCACAGGCACGGGCACGGGCTCGGGCCAAGTGTTATGGGCGCTTTGATGGCGCACTTTGCACTTCGCACGCTCGCAATGTTTTTGTACCTTCGCGATACGCAAAAGAGTATGCCTAAGCTTCTACGCGATACGCGAAGATGTGACGTGAAAGCTACGCAACATTGACACGTAGCCTGACACGTGTCGAGCCACGTGGCATAGCTAGGGCTGACTCAGCAACCCTACTGCAGCGTCACGATACGCGAAGAATCCTTCGCGATACACAAAGATGCTCAATTTTAAGTATAAATAAGGAGGAATTCTGGACTTCACAAATCGTTCAGTTTCATTTTCTCTCTCAAATATTTCTTATATATATAAGGCTGGTATTATTGTCACACCCCGACTAGCACTATACGGAAGCGTAAAACGGGAATGTAACAAACACCTCTGGTATCAACAACATTGTTTATAAAGAAACATTACAAACTAATTTACATTATATTACATTGATATATCTTTGTGTTCAAACTAGGTGTTACAACAAAATACATTCGTTAAACTATTCTATTCGTACTAATAACCTTGCATCTATTCACATAGCATCGAGCATGTTCCATAATAGATAGCACGACATCACTTTATTCCAACTTCGGTAATCCTGAAAAGCAGTTTAAAACGGGTCAACTACTGGAGTTGGTGAGTTTCACGAGTTTCAAGAAAACAATTTTGAATATTCACAAGTTAACAATTGTAATCATGATATAAGTATGTATGTATGTATGTAAATGATGTAATTATGGTAAGCTACAGTGAAGCCTTGACTGTATGTGCTGCATGCATCCATATCCCACGCTCAATCAACCACTGTGGCTCCCCTTCCGCCCACAACATGCCCCGGTAGCTATGTCTAACACTACATAGCCTGTATATATAAATATGGTCATGAGCAAACGGCGCTATGTGACACGGCAACCAGGCTGATTCCGTTTGGGTTTGTCAAACCAATAGTACTATTCACAAGCCACCGCCTCAAAGTTAATCACTGTGATCGTGGGGACTTTCGTGTGTTAACACTTAGATAATTCACATCATTACAAATTTCAGATATGTATACATAATCAAACATGCTTTTCACCCCAAAAGTTCGTAAAACTGTTTAAAGAGGGGGGGTCATGAAACTCACTGTTTAGTAGATAATCAGTAGCACGTCGGTTCAAGGTTTGCGTAACTTGTAATCACGGTTTCCTATAATCAAAATTATAATAATATTAATATTTTAATATTATTATAATCTCAATACTAAACTGGGCTGTATAACTAATTCTGGGTATAGCTGGAACGCCCAGAAAGTGGCAATAGGCTTAGGTTGTGATGTTGTTCAATGCCTAATACTTAAAACCGAACTTGGCTCAGTTTCCCGTTTTCCCAGCCGGGCCAAATTGTTCGTTTACGCGTTCAGAAAACAGTTATGGAAAAATAATCTTGGGTAAATATATTGGTTAATAAAATGATTAAGTTATAAAGAAAGACCACATATTGGGGTCCCGGATTAGCTACGGGGCCCTTTATTGAGTTTGATTTGAGATGAAACGCGCACAATCCCTTCAGATTGTCCAGGTTTCTCATAAAAAGTTCGTTTTTACTTAATTAATCCAAAAATATAATTTTTGATCACTCTTGGTGTTTAGATATTCCCGCAGGTTCGTTAATCGCGAACTTGCCGGTTTTTATAGAAAATAAATTTGTTTAATCTTCAAATTAGCATAATTAATTAACCGTTAATCATTAGATTATGAAAATTTAACCACTTATCAAATAAAATATGTATATTTTTATAAAAATATTTCTGGAATTATTTACTGATTTAATAATTTATAAAAATTTATTTTATCAGCTATATTTCGCTTGAAAATCGTCCGTTTATCCCAGAAGATTTCCAAAAATTCCATAAATATTCCTGAATACTCAAATTATGTCCCAAAACAACCTATATCAATTCTAGGATGCAACAAGCTTGTTCAATATTCTTTTCGGTCCAAATTCGGCTATAAAAATTCATACGAACACATATGCACAAAACACCCTTAAACTTTTCCAAATGATCCCAAAATTCATATGTTAACAAAATACATCAAATATGAGTTCTCTGAAAAATTTCAGAATTTTTGAAGTATTTTAACTATTTTTCCCAAATAAATGTCCCAATTCGGTAATAAATTCGCCAAATATTCTAGGATGGTCGAAAAATTACCAAATTTGAACAGAGACTCAATGATATGGTCCCTGATGTCTCTAAAAAATTTCAAGATCTAAAAATTTGCAAATCACAACCTTAACCTAAATAGCCCGTAAGCGAGTGTTTCGGCATTACCTTAGCGGTTTTGGTTCGTTTCCGCCTTTCTAATCAACTTTTCAAGCTCTTGTGATCCTATGTAGGCTAAATACAAGTCCTATATCACAAACTAAGAAATTTTTCATCAACATAACAGCCCTTGAGTTAGGGTTTCGGCTAGTGCACAAAAACGAACTTTTGAACCGTAAAAATGTCGTTTCAACCCTTTAATCTGTGTTTATAGCCAAAAAAGATCATGATTCTGATTTGAAACTAGGTTTAGCATAAAATTATGTTTTTGAATGATTTTTGAGGGTTTTACATGGTTAACTATGATTTTTAACAATTAAAACATGTTTATATGGTATTAATCAAGGTTAAACAAGTGTAAAAGTTGCTTATTTAAGTTGTTTACCTTAGGGTTTGAAGAGTTTCCTGATGAAGAAAGGTTTTTTCCATAATTTTCTTGTGGATGAATGTGCAAAAATATCTTTGAACTAGTTTATATGTGAAGAAATCAAAAAGGGGGGGTCCCCATGGTTGCGGCCGGAAGGTAGTTTGGGCCCCCTTGGGCCCATTTTGGCCCAAATAACTGATTCTAAAGGCCCAAACACGAGAAGCCCAGTCCAAATTTAGTTCGGGTTCGGTTTTTGGCGCAAAAAACTTATCGGGTGCGTCAAACAGTGCGAAAACGAGTGTTTTTCGGCTAGTTTTGTGTAAAATTATAAAAACATACTATATGTTTGTAAAAATCGAAAATATTTTCACGAATCACTTAAAACATTTCAAATAAGTGTTTGGTAAGTCTTATTTGACTTAACGGATGATACAATGCTTGGTTTGTAACTATATTTCGCGTTTAAATCTATAGCGGGTAATTAAACGAGCATGTTTTCGTTTAACTTGTTTGCTATCGAACTAAGGCCATATTACTAATATTTTAGCTTATATTAAATGTATATCACTTATAGATGGCCCCCCGAGATATCTGGGTCATAACCAGACCCGTTCGGTTAATCGTTCGATCGTTACATAATACGCGTTTATTTGCTTAATCGATAAATACGTACTGAGGTGTACCTTATTTTGGCTCAAATGTCACAATTATACCCGAGTAGTTGTAACGGTACCTCTCCGATCGAAAGGAACTTATATCAAAAAATCAAAACACTCTACCTTAACAAGGCATGACATTGTGCCATCGTGTAAAGTTTCATGTCTCGTGATTATCGTTATGATTATGGGTTTATACTAATAGAGATATACTACATTGTGTTTAATCTAGGTGCTTCACATCAGAAGGCTTGTTAAATATAAACTTGCAAGGTGAGACATTCGATTTTTTGCACAACTCACATTTGCGTGAGACAACTGATTTTTCAATGTTGTCATGATACTTCTCTAAATCCATTAAACTCATGACAGATAGTCCAAATATTTTCAAACGATTTTAAATACATTACCGTGATTAAGGCTCTGTAGACTTACGAGATGGTTACTACTGGTATTGTGGGGTTTTGTATACAAGGCTTGCCTACTGGGCTATTACACGTTACTTGTTGGACAAGTGTTAGCCAATAAGTAATATGACCACAGTCACAGATACGATCGAGTGACAAGTACTTTTCGGTAATTTATAAGCAGGCAGATGTAAAAACATCTTAATGCTGTAACTGTAAAATGTGTTATTTATAAATGAATGTACTCACCAGTATTTCCTGCTGATCAAATATTTTAAAACATGTTTCAGGTGACCTGTTAGAGACAAATGAATGATGCATGCGGGCTTCCAGCTTAAATAAGTGGCTTGTCACCATAATAAATAAACGTGTTTTGTAAATTAGGGTTTATCTCTATAAAACTTATGTTTGTATAAAAATGGGTTTTTATCTCAGTTTATGAAATAAGAATTATGGTGTTTTTATAACTCTGATTAATTTTCCTAACTACGGTTCTGATGAAATATTACGCTGCAAATTATTTTAATAAACATCGATACCACCACTCAACGTTCACGGCTCCCCTCCCGGGGTATAGGGGTCGGGGCTGTGACAGCTGAAGTGGTATCAGAGCCATTGGTTTAAGCAACATAGGTATTTTAACAATACCTAATTAAGTGTTAGAAAATAAATGTATTAACCTATGTGTTAACTTATTTGTTAACTTTATAGATGAAATATTAACTACTCATAAATATAAATAATATGATTTTCTTTTGGAAGTCGTTATTTTATTGTTTTTGATTAAACAGCATGAGTGAGCTTATAGAGGCTTTTGAGAACATATCGGTCAGTACGGAAAAGATGGAGACAGTAAACCCAACAACTGAAGAAAAACCAAATGAACCAATGGTATTCACTGCCCAGTCCTCGACTTCAACCCTAAATCAACCAAAAATAAGAAAACGATATATGGACTGGAGAAAAGGAATGAGAAAACAAAAAAGAAAAGTTATGATTCCAGTACCAAAACCAAAACCACAACCACAAATTCAACCACCAACTGAACCACAACCCCCTCCAACACAACCCATCGCTGAACTTCCCATGGAATAAAGGCTAGGCCAATACCTAGATCAGTGTGAATTCTTCCAACCAATAGTTAACAACATGGTAGCAGGAACCTCGACCAACCCAAACCAAAACCAAGAAAACCCGCTTCCCCCTGATGACCACATAAACCAACCTCAGTTTGAAGAATGGTGGACAAACGATTGGCAATTCCACACAATGACCACAAACCCGTACGCACCATTCCAGCCGGAAACTGCCAACTACCCCACGATGACACCGGAGCTGACCACACAACTCCGTCATTACAGGGAAGAACTTAATGAGACCTCCAACCGACTGAGAAACATCAGGGATAGCATGATCTGCGATTTTACGATAGAGAACCCTATATATAATATAAATACTATATATATATATATATATATGTTTATTACCGTAATTTCCTCTTTGTAAAAAAAATAAAAATAAAAAATATGGTGTGTATGTATAAAATATAGTGATGCATATATATAGATTAGATATAGAATATAGTGACGCATATGTATAAATATATATATAGAAAGAGTAAATGACGCAAAGCTCGACGATTTTGACATATTCTGTGCCTATGTGTTAACATGTTTTGTGCTTATGTTTGGAGAATACCTTGCTTATTTTATTATTTAATTATGATATTAATATTCCTTCTTGTTTGAAATTCAGATGTCAAATCAAGTTTCTGTTAACAACCGTGAAAATAATCATGAAAATTCCAATCAAGAAAATGCTCTCAATATGAATACTATTGACGATATGATAGCTCAAAGAATTGCTGAAGCAATCCCACAAATTGCTGCAGCTAAGTAACTGTCATTAGAGATAAAACCGAGAGCAATAAACGAAAATCTGACACTAAAGCTAATAATAGTGTGAATGGAAGAAATAAAATAAACAACCTAAAAAGTTAAAAACTAATGGTTGTACTTACAAAGATTTCTTGGCCTGTAAGCCAACCGAAATTTCTGGAAATGAAGGAGCTATTTCAACACTACGCTAGTTAGAAAAGACAGAAGCTGTTATAAGAATTAGTAAATGTGCTGAAGAAGATAAGATATTATATGCTTCTAATCTCTTTATTAATGAAGCATTAGAATGGTGGAATACAATCCTTCAGGAAAAAGGAAGCAACATAGTTTACATTATGACCTGGGTGAATTCAAATAAATAGTAGAACGAAAATTTTGTCCTCCACATGAAAGAGAAAAGATTGCTACTATGTTCTTGAACCACAATATGGAAGGTGTGAAATGTCGTGAGTATACGAAAAAATTCTTTGAATATGCAAGAATGGTATCGGCTCTGGCTTCGCCAGAAATAGCACTAATTTCTCATTATATTTGGGGATTAGTAAGTGAAATCCGTGATCTGGTAAAATCGGCTAGACCTCAGACTATTGAGGAAGCAGTTGAACTAGCCAATACCATGACAGACGGATTAATCCGAACACAGGAAGAAAACAAAATGAAGGATTTAGCCCAGAAAATTTCTCAAGAATTCCGAAAAAAAGGAACAGGGCAATCCTATGCTCAGCCTTTCTGTAAAGTCTGCAGAAAGAGGCATTCAGGAATATGTGCTTTTAAAAAGACTAAATTCTTCAGCTACTGCAAAATGGCTGGTCATACGGATGAAGAGTGTAGAAGAAAAGAAACCCGTGTGTGCTATAATTGCGGAGAACCTGGCCACATCCGTCCAGAATGTCCCAAGTTGATAAGGGTGCCTGACAACAAAGCTAAGAATACAGATGGACCTAAGAGGAACGCACAAACTTTTCAGCTTACTGCACAAGAGGCAGCAATGATTCCGGACGTCATTGCGGGTACGTTTCTTATTAATGACGTTTACGCTAAAGTACTATTTGATTCCGAAGCAAATCAAAGTTTCATAAACAAGAATTTTTGTCAAGTCCTAAACCAACCATTAACCAAACTTAAATAGGTTTGCATAGTAGAAACAGCCGATGGAAATTCCACTTATATTCATGAAGTACTTCAAGGAAAAAATATAGACTTATTAGGTCACAAGTTTAAAGCAAATTTGTTTCCAATGAATTTGGTTGGATTCGATGTTATATTAGGAATAGACTGGTTAGCAGCCAATCATGCTCGAATCCTATGTAATAAGAATTCTGTTGAGATTCGTACGCCAACAGGAGAGATTATTATAATTCAAGCAGACAAAGTTCTTAGACCTACAAAGTTTATATCGATAATGAAAGCGGCAAATATCTTAAGAAAGCAGGGTATAGTATATATGATTTCTGTCATCATTAGCGCCAAAGGAAGGGAGCTAAAAGAAATTCTGGTAGTATCAGAATATTCTGATGTCTTTCCAGAAGATTTACCGGGATAACCACCTGATCGTGAAGTAGAATTCAGAATTCATGTGATCCCAGGAACATCACTGATTGCTAAAGCACCGTATCACTTAGCGTCAACAGAAATGTTAGAATTGAAAACGCAATTAGATGATTTGCTAGAAAAAGGTTTTATACAACCAAGCTCATCACCCTAGGGAGCACCAGTGTTGTTTGTTAAAAAGAAAGATGGATCGATGCGTATTGTATCGTTATAGAGAATTAAACAAGGTCACAATTAAGAATCGGTATCCCTTACCGAGAATTGATGATCTATTTGATCAACTTCGAGGAGCTCGATATTTTTCAAAGATCGATTTACGCTCAGGATACCATCAATTAAAGGTACAGGAAGAAGACATTCCTAAAACTGCTTTTAGAACCAGATATGGTCACTACAAGTTTACAGTTATGCCGTTTGGTTTAACCAATGCACCAGCTGCATTCATGGATATGATGAATCAGATATGTAAACCGTATTTGGATAAATTTGTGATCGTTTTTATAGACGATATACTTATTTATTCCAAAACTAGTGATGATCATGTCAAACATCTTCATACACTTTTAACACTATTGAGAAAAGAGAAACTTTATGCTAAATTCTCAAAGTGTGAGTTTTGGTTACAAGAAGTGCAATTTCTAGGTCACTTGATTAATCAGGAAGGTATTCATGTTGACCCTGCCAAAATAGAAGCAATCATTAAATGGGAAATTCCTAAAAATCCTACAGAAATTCGAAGTTTCTTAGGATTAGCAGGATATTATAGACGCTTCATTCAAAACTTTTCCCAAATAGCAGTTCCGTTAACAAAGTTAACATGTAAAAATGTTAAGTTCGAATGGGGAGATAAGCAAGAAGAAGCTTTTGTAACTTTGAAGCAAAAGTTAACAAATGCCCCAATACTTGCATTACTAGAAGGAACTGAAGATTTCACAGTTTGTTGTGATGCTTCCAAGTCAGGATTGGGATGTGTATTAATGCAACGTGAAAAAGTTATTGCTTATGCATCCAGACAATTGAGAAGCATGAAGAGAATTACACAACACATGATTTAGAATTGGGAGCAATAATTTTTGCCCTAAAAATCTGGATGCATTATTTGTATGGCAGTAAGTTTACTGTATTCACAGATCATAAAAGTTTAAAATATATATTTAGGCAAAAGGAGCTTAACATGAGACAAAGACGCTGGATGGAAATTCTTAGCGACTATGATTGTGAAATCCAATATCGTGAAGGAAAGGAGAATGTAGTAGCCGATGCATTAAGTAGAAAAGAGCACGAGAAACCTAAAAGAGTACAAGCTCTAAGATTAGAACTTCAACTCAATTTAATTGATGAAGTGAAAAATGCTCAAAAACAAGCCATGGAAGGAAATAACATTGCTGATGAAAAAAGAAATGGTACAATTGACCAACTGACAAAAGGAAATGATGAGATCCTCCAAATCGGGAATAGAATTTGGATACTAGTCATTGGAAATTTACGAGAAAGGATTCTCGAAGAAGCTCATAAATCCAAGTATACGATGCATCCCGGAAAAGATAAAATGCATCAAGATTTAAAGAAAACCTATGGTGGATAGGAATAAAAAAGGACGTAGCTAATTATGTTTCGAAATGTATAACTTGTTCGCAAGTTAAAGCTGAACATCAAAAACCATCAGGATTACTTCAACAATTAAAAATGACAGAATGGAAATGGGAATTAATAACAATGGATTTTGTTACTAAATTACCTACAACGAGAAGAGGTAATGACACAATCTGGGTGATTGTGGATAGATTAACAAAGTCAGCTCATTTCATACCAATGAATGAAACTTTTAAAATGGAACAATTAGCTAAACTGTATGTAGACAAAATTGTCTCAGTACATGGAGTTCCAGTATCCATCGTATCTGATCGGGATAGTCGTTTTACTTCTCATTTTTGGAAGAGTTTTCAAATAGCGATGGGAACAAGGTTAAACTTGAGCACAGCATACCATCCACAGACTGACGGTCAAAGTGAAAGGACCATACAAACGTTGGAAGACATGCTAAGAGCTTGTGTGATAGATTTTGGTGGAAATTGGGATGACCATTTACCACTGATAGAATTCTCTTACAACAACAGTTATCATACAAGTATTAATGCTGCCCCATTTGAAGCACTTTATGGACGAAAGTGCAGAACACTAGTGTGTTGGGCAAAAATAGGAGGAAAACAATTATCAGGTCCTGAAATCATACAAGAAACTACTGACAAGATAATTCAAGTCAAGGAAAGATAAAGACCGCACGAGATCGTCAGAAGAGTTATGCAGATCATCGACGCAAACCATTAGAATTTCAAGTTGGAGATAAAGTGCTACTAAAGGTATCTCCATGGAAAAGAGTAGTCCGATTTGGTAAGAAAGGAAAGTTAAGTCCAAGGTTTGTTGGACCATTCCAAATTATTAAAAGAATTGTACCGGTAGCCTATCAGCTGGAGTTACCAGAAGAAATGGTCGGTATACATGATGTATTTCATATAAGCAACCTAAGGAAATGTCTAGCTGAAGAATCATTAAAAGTACCCCTACAAGATATAAAGGTAAACGAAAATTTGAAATTCGTTAAGAAACCGTTACAAATTGAAGATAGGAATATCAAGAATCTCAAGCATAAAAGAATAGTTCTGGTCAAAGTAAAATGGGATTCAAAACGTGGACCAGAATATACTTGGGAATTATAATCAGAAATGAAGCAGAAATACCCACACCTATTTCAATAGATCTCGAGGACGAGATTTAAAATAAGGAGGGGAGACTATAACAAACCATAATAAAGAATAAAATAATCAAAGAAAGAAACGAAGAAATGAGAAAGAAAAGAGAGGAAGTAAAAGGAAGAATGGAAAATATAAAGGAAAATTCCATCCCACATTGGTGGAAGAAAGAAAATGGAAGGCTTTCACCATGGTATAAATAGGATTTCTAGCTCTTGTCCCACATCGCTAGATTACAAAACTTGTAAGCTCTTTATAAGGAAGAGAGTTTACATGATAATATTCTTATGTGCCAAATCACACCCAGTAGTCCTAGCGGAGGGTGCGAAGCACCCGACGCTCACGCGCACGGGCCCGGGCTCGGGCCAAGTGCGATGGGCGCAATGTGGCGCTTTGATGGCGCACTTTGCACTTCGCATGCTCGCAATGTTTTTGCACCTTCGCGATACGCGAAGGAGTATGCCTAAGCTTCTACGCGATACGCGAAGATGTGACGTGAAAGCTACGCAACATTGACACGTAGCCTGACACGTGTCGAGCCACGTGGCATAGCTAGGGCTGACTCGGCAACCCTACTACAGCTTCGCGATACGCGAAGATGCTCAATTTTAAGTATAAATAGGGAGGAATTCTGGACTTCACAAATCGTTCAGTTTCATTTTCTCTCTCAAATATTTCTTATATATATAAGGTTGGTATTATACCCGAGTAGTTGTAACGGTACCTCTCCGATCGAAAGGAACTTATATCACGAATCCAAAAGCTCTACCTTAACAAAGTATGACATTGTGCCATCATGTAAAGTTTCATGTCTCATGATTATCGTTATGATTATGGGTTTATACTAATAGAGATATACTACATTGTATTTAATCTAGGTGCTTAACATCAGAAGGCTTGCTAAATATAAACTTGCAAGGTGAGACATTCGAGTTTTTGCACAACTCACATTTGCGTGAGACAATTGATTTTTCAATGCTATTATGATGCTTCTCTAAATCCATTAAACTCATGAGAGATATTCCAAATATTTTCAAACGATTTTAAATACATTACAACGATTAAGTCTCTGTAGACTTACGGAATGGTTACTACTGGTATTGTGGGGTTTTGTATACAAGGCTTGCCTACTGGGCTATTACTCGTTACTTATTGGACAAGTGTTAGCCAATAAGTAATATGACCACAGTCACAGATACGATCGAGTGACAAGTACCTTTCGGTAATTTTTAAGCAGGCCGATGTAAAAACATCTTAATGTTGTAACTTTAAAATGTGTCATTTATAAATGAATGTACTCACCAGTATTTCCTGCTGATCAAATATTTTTAAACATGTTTCAGGTGACCTGTTAGAGACAAAGGAATGATGCCTGCGGGCTTCTAGCTTAAATAAGTGGCTTGTCACCATAATAAAGAAACGTGTTTTATAAATTAGGGTTTATCCCTATAAAACTTATCTTTGTATAAAAATGGGTTTTTATCCCAGTTTATGAAAGAAGAATTAAGGTGTTTTTATAACTCTGATTAATTTTCCTAACTACGGTTTTGATGAAATATTCCGCTGCAAATTATTTTAATAAACATCGATACCACCACTCAACGTTCACGGCTCCCCTCCCGGGGTATAGGGGTCGGGGCTGTGACACCGGAGCATCAGGAAATGAACCTGAATGAACCAGATCGGGCCACCCCCTCCCCTAGCCAGAGCCGCGCGACCAAGGGGAGAAGAGCCCGTCGCGCGGCATGGTAAAACAAATTTTCTAGAAACTTGGTTTTTGTGGGTTTGGGCTTGGTATTTTCCTATTTAAAGACCCTTAAACTCAACCTTAATCATAACCTACGAACCCCAGCTGGCTTGGACGAATTTAGGAGCTCAAGAGGTGATCTTTTGGAGGATTTGGAGGCTTGGAATCATACGGTGACATGTTTATCAATCAAGAACGAAGACCACGGGCTTTATCACTTTTAATCTTTCGTTTCTCTTGTTTTTCACCATGATTTCCTTTATCATTGTTTTGTTTTATTTTACGATGCTAGGTTAAACATTATAGACTGTCTATGCTTATGATGAACTTATTTTGACATTGTGATTTGATTTGGGATTTATTTATCATTATGGTTTTATGATTTAGTAATAGGTTTAATTATATTGAATTGATGCATATGGATATTTAGGATTGTTTGATTGATTGATATTATTCTATAGTTGCCTTGATTATTGTTTGTCATTATGATAGGTTATTATTAGGTCAATTACTTTGTGTTCTTGATTATTTTGTGATTGATTTGCAATAAGATCATATGAATAATAATTATTAGTTAAATAAACCTAAGTGTGTTGCTAACCTAAAATCTGTAAAGTGCTAGGTTATTGATAGATCTTTATTATTTAATCTTTCTAGATTTAGTTTTTCGTAAGGAGTCCGTCTATGTTTTATTATTTATTATTGTCTATTAAATCAATTAAATATATTAAACTGCCTTTGATTTCCGCGCTGTAAGGTAGAATTTCATATAAAGGAACTAAGTCATAATTAATTAGGTGACCGTAAGGAAACTTGATTTTTAATACTGGTGTGCATTAAAACTTATTAGAAACCCATAGGTGTCTCTTGAGGAGGGCCAGGGGTCCAGTTCGGGTTTTCTTTTAAGTGTCTATTTTACGATCCTAGTCCATAACTAAATATTTTCCTGGTTAATTAATAACTGAAATTTAGAGGATTCTAGCCTAGGTAGTTTTCTCATCATCATCTGATTTAATCAAACTTGTGTTTTCGTTTAATTTACTTGTTTTTCTTAATTAGTTTTAATTTAGTATTTTAAACAAAACCCCCCTTTAAACGAACAAATAGTTGTGTCGGTATTAGTTGAGTTTAATTAGCTAGTTTATGTAATTTAAAGAGTCTCATGGGTTCGATATCCGGACTTACTTAGCCGTACTAGAGTTGACCGGTTCACTTGCCGGTTAGTAGTTTTAGTTAAGTTAAGAGTCTAGAATTTATTACTTAGTGTCTAGATTAGCGTGCTTTTATATAATTACTTCTCAGCACATCAGTGGTGGACGAAAAGTATTAACAAGATGACCGTAACAATTGCATTGGGTGTAAAAACGACACGGGGATTGAGACGAATGATGATAGTTGCAAGTGGAGCATAACGGGTATGAACCGGTGTAAGATTTCTTATTTGAGACTGTTGGATCGGGTTGTGCTTGATTGATAGCATAATTTTCGTGGTTGGGTTTATATTTCTTGTTGTGGTGAGAAGTGTTGTTGAGCGGAGTGGGTTTGGGTTTGGGTTCGGCCTTAGCATCAGTTGAGGATTCGGTTTTAGAATTGTCAAGGGTAGATTTAGAGTCCTATCAAGACAGGGTTCAATCCCTAACATGGTCATCTGAAAGAGCAGCAGCAAGGGTAATAGCCTCACCTATGGAGAGAGGGTCCGACTAACCACAGCATCACTGAAGATCGTTGGTAACCCACGAATATACTTCCGAATACCACGACTCACAGTCTTACAAGGTGAGGTACAAGCAAGATGAGTTCCTTGAAACGGTTCGAGTAGGTAGAGTTATCACCCCTAATTTGCTTGAGTTCCCAAAACTCGATCTCAAGCCTTTACAACTCATGTTCAGGTCAAAACTCTCTCTTCATAGCTTCCTTGAGCTCATCCTAAGGTATGGCCATAGCCAACTCGATTCCTTGGATAGTTGTAAGACCCCGAAATCCGAGAGTCCAACAGTTGGAATTCTCATACCACAAGATTTACAAAAAATTTTGACACCATTATTTAACCTTAAAATACATACATCAGATGTCTTTCAAACTCAAATTCCCAAATAGCACAGGGAGATTCTAAATTGAATATAAAAAAATTTGAAATAAATTGTACCTTTATTTAATTCAAAACTTGAGTATACGTAGCAAAACAATTTAAATCTAGTTAAATAAATTGTATATCATAAAACTCACTCAATATAAAATGTCATAATCTTTAACCAGCGTTTTATAAATAATGTCAAAAGTCTAACTAATTAAATATGGTCTTCGACTAGAAATGTCATCTTCAAATGCCGGGAAGCCTCGAGCACATCCAAGTGGTGATCAAAATATCCATCTAACCTGCAATCAATCCAAGATGCACACAAAATCATCTTAGGCTGAGTGAGTTCATGTTTTTAGAATGAAATTTATTAGAAGTCGAGCAATTAAATAATATACAACTTTCAAAAGTAATAAGATAAAATAATCTTTTACTCAGTCAAGCACGTAACACGGGCCTCCTCACCTCAAATCTCTAAACACAAAGTCAAGGACTCGAGTAATTTATCCTCTTTCCCTTAGGGGACTCCTCACATTAACCCGCAAAAGGGGAATAAGGAATTTTTATCCTCTATTTGACCCGGTCACAACTTAACAAAGCATTCACATCGGTGGCCACACACACATACAATTTAGTCAAACGTCAACTAAATAAAATCCTCAAGCATAGACAATAAATAAATATATATAAGTTCAAAATATGCAAATATAGTAAAGTCTATGAAGCATCATCCAAATAGTTTAAGCGGGTAATAACGTAGTAAGGTGTGCGTGTGCACGCTAGCCCAAAACATAAAAATATTTAAAAAGCGACATCATAAAACTCACATATGTGCCAATCAAGCCTATAGACAAACGAAATAACCGTCAAGCAACACATAACAATCAAGATCTGCCACGTAGTAATATATATATATATATATATATATATATATATATATATATATGAATATTCCATTCTCTAGCTTTATGAATAGTAAAACAGGCCAAATGGGTTAATAACTCATAACAGAAGTTGGTACAGTTCTATACCGTACAACCTGCAACCCATTCCTCTATTAATGGCCTAAGAGGTTCCCAAAAACAATTCTAAGTACCCAAGACCTAATTCAACCATTTAACAGCAACTCGACCCATTTCCAACTTTAATTATCATCTTACGGTTTAAGAACACCATAACGGGTTGTTTACTTGAAAATAACGTTCTGATAAGGTTTAACTGACCAGAGGCCCTATCTCATACAAAATCCTTTAACATCACCCCTTATAATTTAAATATTACTTTGAACTAGCAACTAAAACAATTTGTGAACAACGGATTGCAATACTACACCCGTTTCAAATCAAGGATACTGAATTCGTGCGCTAAGAACTCGATCGTGTGATTGCCAACCAATTCAGCCCCAAATCATGAAAAAAGTCTTAAAATATAATACAATAAGTCATTATAAGGAACTGAATGGGGTGTCAATTTGGTCACACAACACACGAATCACAAAATCCACAAATCTAGTTAAACTGAAACCCTAATTTTACAATCTTTGCAATTAACCGACCAAATCAAATCTAATGACTATGATATTCAAGCATAACGATACGGACATACCTTAGGAGCTATCAGAAGAAAATCCTTAATTTAAACCTTCACAAGGTTTGCAATTAGCACAACCGACGAGTCCGTTAGCGTAAAAATCACCTATAAACAATGTTACCGAAAAACATCCTCAAACGTCATTCCCAAAAAATTTTCTCACATCACATGATCATACTAAACAATACATAAAAGTACTGAACTTATATGCACAGCATCCCAAAGTACTGACGCGAACAAAAACTGAAATGGTTATAACTTGACCATAAAAACTCTGATTCGCGCGAATCGCATATCCACGAACTCATCTCGACATGTCGAACCTTACAAAATTACAATCGCAAACTGCCTCCACCGCCACAGCTGCCAGAACCAAAAAAAGCCTCCAGGTTCGTTTGGTTTTACACATTAATAGTCGAATAGCTCAAACCCTATCAAACAAACTCCGTTTTGGGTAAATAATATATTCATGCATTCTTCTCGCCGAGCCCCACCAGAGCCACCAGTTCCCGCAGCCGGAAAATGCCTCCACCTTCGCCGGAAAACCAAACAGTCTGCCAGAAAACTGAATCGTCAGCCAAAATGCGAACCCTTTCTTGTTTTGCTCATAACTTGGTAATACGAACTTGAAATTGAGCAAATAATATATCCACGCGACCGAGTCGCCAAGCACTACCAACCTGAACCATGACTACTATCAACAATGTCGGAATTTCTTCTGGAAAACCAAATAGTGGCCAGAAAACTGAACCATCAGCCGGAATGCGAACCCTTTCTTGTTTTGCTCATAACTTGGTCATACGAACTCGAAATTGAGCAAACAATATATCCACTCGACTACGTCGCCGAGAAATACCAACCTGTACCATGGCTACCATCTGCCATCGTCGGAATTTCTACCGAAAAACCAAACAGTGGCCAGAAAACTGAACCGTCAGCCAGAATGCGAACCCTTTCTTGTTTTACTCATAAGTTGGTCCTACGAACTCGAAATTGAGCAAATAATATATTCACGCAACCGTGTCACCAAGCAATTCCAACCTGTACCATGGATACCATCAGCCGTCATTGGGATTTCTACCGGAAAACCTTGAGAACTTGCCGGATTTTGTTAAGGTTAACCCCTTTCTTCATATTGACCCTAAAGCACTCTCCCATAGTTGCAAATCACCCAAAAACTTAATTTATGAATGGCTGTAATTAGGGTTAAGGCAATTGTTATTTAACTTCAAAAATTATACTATTGGACCCTAAAGATTGATAAAAGTTTCTCCTTGTTCCCAAAGTTATTATGGCGTAATTAAAAAAATAACTATAGCCCCCCTCAATTTCAAATTATAACAATTTTCATCAATATTCAAGACCATACAAGTGTTTTCCATTTTCCAGGAATTTGCGGGCGTTACGGTGGCTTTCAAAGTGTTTCACCAAGTGAGAGCCCTCTCTTCAAAGACGCTCGATGCGACCTTAGTTCGTTTTTCGTCAGGACATTTGCAATGGATGAATATGTTCTTCATTTTCTCAAACCATTGGAGGAGTTTAGTGGCATTCTCTTCTCCAAGGTACTGGGGTGGTTTAGCACTAGTGAAGTTCTTGAAGTGAAAGTTGTTTGGAGCAGCCGAAATAGCAGAACCATTCGAATTGAGACTCTGGATCTGAGTTACAATAGTAGGCATAGCAGCAGCAAATTCCTTGGCGATTTTAGCAGCCAGACGGCGATCATCAGAACTAGATGAACAACGTTGAGTACGATGATGGTTTCTTAAGGAAGACATTATGCAAGGACCGAAGACATTCTACGAGGAACAAAGATTAAATTTTATAAGATAAAGGTTAAATTGTGCAAATTTCACGAGTTGATGTAAAATATGGAGGGATGTATTTCAAATAAATTGTGTTAGTGACTTATCATAACTTGAGGATGGGTCAAAATTTAAAATAATGTGAAAATTTTTTGGATATATCTAAATAAATAAACAAAGTTTATTTAATAATTAAAATTCAAAATGAAATTTTATTGGGTTGGGCTTTCCATAGTAGCTCGAGAACCAAAGTACATAACGAAGCATACCCCATGAGTTGGGCCTCCCATGAGCTTTCCAAGGCAATTTAAATGGCCCAATTAAAATAATATAGCATCGATTCATGAGTTGGCCCTCCCATGAGAGTTCCATGGCATTTTAAATGACCCAACAAATTAACTAGTTACTAAAAGAATTGAGTTGGTCAGCCATGAGCGTTCCATGACATTTTAACTGACTCAACTAAATAATGAATTATCATAGCAATGGAGTTGGTCGGCCCATGAGCGTTCCATGGCATTTTAACTGATCCAACTAATTAACGAATTCAAATTTGCGTAGTTGGAGTATCTCGTGAACCACCACGGACGATACGTTCCAACCAAATTTCAAATCAAAAACGGGTTGAGAAATGGATAGTTGGAGTGTCCATGGGTTGACATGGATTTTTCACCAAACTAAACACTTTAAAAAAAATAATATAAATATTGGAAAATTTTCCGAATTTAGCCATGTATCACCGTGAATTCGATTTTTGTGTAAGGAATGTAACCGTTTAACCGGTTACATTGACCACTTAAAGTTTTGTCGTATGACATTTGTTCCACTTTGACCTATAAAATCAAGTACTGTGGTCGGGTTATCATCTTTCCTATGATTCTCGGATCATTTTGCCAAGTCTCGACTCACAGTTCTCTCCCCCTTCCAGTTACTACGTGAACTTGTCATACTCCCTTACGCTAAGGTACGGGATTAAAAAAATAAAACTAAGAAATTCTTAAGGAGTTTCCCAAAATAAAAACAATCTACTAGGTGGGTGGTAGACGGTGGTGGTGGATGACGGTGGGTGGTGGTGGCGGACGATGGTGGTGGTGGTGATCGATGGTAGTGGCAGACGGTGGGTGGGTGGTGGGGGTGGATGGTGGTGGTGGCGAATGGTGGGTGGTGGTGGTGGATGGTGGCGGTAGTGCTGGTGGTAGAAGGCGAACGGTGGGTAGTGGTGGTAGAATCTCGTCTCTCAAGACGAGATTTAAAAATCTCTTTTTCCTAGAATTTGAAAATTTAGACAGAAAATGTAGGAAACATAAAAAAAACAGTCTTGAGAAACTGTTTTTGAGAAGAAAAAAAAGTTTATGAAAAATTTGAACTTTTGCTCCAACATTTCAAAATAATTTGGACTTTACCTTGAATATTTTCCCAAATTTGGTCTGCTCCCTAACTTTCTTTAAAGAGTTAGTCTGCTCCCTCATATTTCTTATCTTTTCTCAATGCGTTTTAAGAGTTCAAATTCTAAATAATTCTTAGAAAAAAAAAAGGCTACTTTGGGCTTTCTCTCTTTAGAAAGAGCTATTTTGGGAATTTTCCCTTTAATAAAAACATATTATTAAAAATAGAGTAGCTTAAAAATTAGAGAAAATTACTGTTTACGTCCCTGTGGTTTTAGGGCAGAGGCATAATGAGTCTCCGAAAATTTTTTGAACTGGTTGAGTACCTGTGGTTTCAAAAATGAACCATTTGAGTCCCTTCCTTTACTTAATTGTGTTAGTTCTAAAGGTAAATTTGACATTTTACTTCTATATATATACATTGTCATTCTGAGTCCTTGAACTTTCATAATTGGTCACGTTGAGTCCCCTTCCCCTTTTAACAAAAATAAATAAACTAGACTAATTTTTTTAACAAAAATAAACAAGCCTAACCACTTTTTCACCAAAAATTAACGAACCGAGCTACTTTCTAACAAAAAAAACGAAAACTAATTTTTTTTATCAAACTAAGCGAACCGAATCACTTTTTTTAACAAGTAGTTCATTTCATTTAACAAAACTAAACGAATCGAATTAATTTTTTTAACAAAAATAAACGAACCGAACGCATTTTTTAACAAAAATAAACTAATCAAACTACATTTCTAACAAAAATAAACGAACCGAACTTACTTTTAACAAAAATAAACAAACCGAACTTATCTTTTAACAAAAATAAAAAAATCAAACTACTTTTTTTTAAACGAACTGAACCACTTTTTTTACAAGCAGTTTAGTTCATTTCGATTAACAAAATTAAAAGAATCCAACTACATTTTAACCAAAAAAGAAACGAAACAAACTTATTTTTTAACAAAAATAAACAAATCGAACAACTTTTTAATAAAAATAAACTAAAAGAACTAATTATTTGAGAAAAATAAACTAACCGAACTACTTTTTTAACAAAAATAAAATACCGATATACTTTTCTTTAATAATAAATAAACCCGAACAACTTTTTTTTACTAAACTAAACGAACTGAACAATTCGCTTTAACAAAAACAAACGTATCGAACTACTTTAAAAAAAAGTGAACCAGACTTATGTTTAACAACAAAAAAAAACGAACTAAACTAATTTTTTTTAACAAAAATAAATGAACCAAATTTATTTTAAACAAAAATAAGCTAACCGAACTTGTTTTTAGCAAAAATATCGCCGTAGCTTGCACTAAGGTGGAGTTCGATTCTATTACTTATTTTAGAAGTAGTTACGTTCGTTTAGTTTAGAAAAAAAGTAGTTTGATCCGTTTATTTTGTTAAAAAGGTAGTTTGATTCGTTTTTTTTTTCTTTTTTTTTGTTAAAAAAGTAGTCTGGTTCGTTTATTTTTGTTAAATAGTAGTTCGATTCGTTTATTTTTGTTAAAAAATAGTTTGGTTTGTATTTTTTTGTTAAAAAAGTTTTGTTCGTTTATTTATGTTAAAAAAAATTAGTTCGGCTTGTTTATTTTTGTAAAAAAAAGTTTGGATATTTTATTTTTGTTAAAAAAAATTCGGTTCATTTATTTTTAGTTGATTATGATTTGGTTAGTTGATTATGGCTTGATCGGTTATAGTTTGGTGGTTAATTCTTTAATTTGGAGAAAATTTTTAAAGAATGACTAAAACTGAACAATCACTTAACCACAAGGACTCATACGGATCATAAAAAGGGTAAACTAGTAATTACACAGCGCAGGGACTCAAATTGTTCGTTTCTGAAACCACAGGGACTCAACCAGTTAAAAAAAATTTTAAGGACTCATTGTGCCTCCACCCTAAAACCACATTGACAAAAACAGTAACTTTCTCTAAAAATTAAAGGGAAAATTCCTAAAATAAGCATTTATGAAAACAAAATTCTAGTTTTAGGTACTATTTGTAAAAAATTTTAAAAATAGGTATTATAAACTAGCCGTGACGAGTAGTTTGCAAAAACCAATTCAAAATTGCCACGTGTCCTTAAACTAACCGTAACGAGCACGTTCACTATCAATTACTCGTCACGATTAAATAAGTTGCATGCCTCGTAATCAATGCCCACGACTAATTCATAAGTCATTTAGTCGCGACGAGTAGAATATAAGGTTAAACTAGTCGTGGCGAGTTAACTACTAATAAACTACTCGTGTAGGGAATGTAAACTAGTCGTCGCGACTAAAGGATTTATAAATAACTCGTGTGCGTTGATTACGAGGCATGAAACTTATTTAGTCGTGACGAGTAAATAATTAGTGAACGTGTTCTTTACGGTTAATTTAAAGACACGTGGCAACTTTTAATTATTCTACAAACTACTTGTTACAACTAGCTTATAATACCTATTTCTATAATTTTTACAAATGATATCTAAAAGTATAAATTTGTTTTCAAAACACTTATTTTAGAAAATTTTCTAAAATTAAAATGTGGATTGATGATGGTATATTGAGTCAAATTTGCCACATGGCAAGATATGATTGGTGGGTATTCACTCCTATGACATTGAGAAACACACAAAGTTGCTCCCATATAAACAATCCCAATCCCAATCCCAATCCCAAATCAGTAACAACTTAGAGAAGTAATAAGTTACTACGCATCACAACAGCCAGTGAATCATCGAGTTGGAACTTGTAATGGAACCGAGGAGGCTATTGACTTTAATGTTACTGCTAGCGTTAACGGCGGCTGAGACGGTTAATAACTCGGCTTCCGGCGGCCTATTGTGGTCATCTGGAACCACCGAAACCGATGAATCGTTAAATGATCACCAAGAACTTGACGGCGGGTTTCCGTCCCTTGATGGGATGTTACAGTGGGCCATAGGTATAAACAATTACTACCTCATTATTCTCTTTATAATATTATTATTATTATTATTGGTGCAAATTGGAATATTAATAGATGTTTAACTGCTTATTTTGATCATAACTGCTAGTTATATCTTATTCTGATAATTGAATGCGAATTTGATTTATTTTATATAATTATGTGTGTGTGTATAAAATAAAATGAAAGTGCATAATTTGAATTCGAAATTCGATTTGACTCAAATCAAAGTTACAAATCCGTACTTGATTCGAAATTTGTTCGAATTGAATTTTGAGTTTTCAAGTCCGACTCAAATACTGAGCATCCTAGATCTTACTAACATGCAACTTACTAATAGAAAGCAGGACAGAAGTCTGATTAACTTGGCTTTGAATAGATATAATTTACAACAATGATTGTTTTGTCGAATTTATCTTTCCTGTCACTACTCACTTTAACTACCATGGAAGGTTTAGTAACAAATTCGCATTCCAACTTCTAGTACTTACTTTTGGTTTCTAGACATAAGTTGGAAAATGCTTTGTATAGTAAGAAGCATTTGTTAAGGAGCTGGCAGTAGGTAATGGCAATGTAGATGACTTTTGACGTATGTGCAGTGCATCCGGGATTTTTTTTTTTTTTTTTTTTTTTTTTTTATAGATTTTGAGTTAGGACACGACAGAGAATGATCTTAATTTGGTCACTAATCTTCAGAAACCAAATTAGCTTAAAAAATTTGAAGATGAGTACAACAATTGAGTCTCATATTTGTTTTTTCTTGCAGGTCACTCTGATCCTGCAAAGTTAGAATTGAAAGCACATGATGTCCAGAAGTTATCTGCGGATGAGCTGCATCAACGTCAAATGGAACTCAAGGTTAGAATCATACATTCATACATGTGATAACTTACAGGAATAATTAATAGTTAAAGAAACCAAATGTTTAAAATAAAAGCTGCACATTTATGAAAATGATAACCATGTGCTTGTTTTCAACATTTAGGAACTTGTGGAGAAATTAGAAATGCCATCTGACGCAAAACTGATGAAAATTGCAATTGATGACTTGAACAATTCATCTTTGACCTTGGAAGACCATCACCGTGCGTTAGAGGAACTTCTGATACTTGTTGAGGCGATTGATAACGCTAACGGTACATGCGTTTTTAATATTTGTCTCGCACTGTCTAGTGTTTTAACTTTTAACTATAAACCTCATTTTCAACACTAAAATGGCAATGCCCTTACGGTTGAACCGACTTTCAGATTTGCACAAAATGGGAGATCTTTCTGTGGTTATAAGAGAACTTACTAACTCAGATTCCGGAATAAGGACGGCTTGTGCATGGGTTATTGGTAAAGCCAGTCAAAACAATCCTTTAGTTCAGGCACAGGTTTGCTAATTTCTTACTTATGTGATCTGAAGCTCATAGGGGTGTAAACTGTAAATGAGCCGAGTGATACTAGGCTTGAGCTCGGCTCGTTCAACTTACAAGAGCTCGAGCTCATGTACAGCTCATTTCGAGTTCTTTATCCAAAGCTCAAGCTTGGTTTGTGAATAGTTATTCAAGCTCGAGCTCGGCTCATTTCTTCATCAGTTAATTTATGTATATTTATATCAACTTTTTAGACAGATTGTGATAATAATTTTTTATATGTATAGTTTTTAGTTATTTTATCTTAATTTTAAATACAATAATAATAATTATTATTATTATTGTTGTTGTTGTTGTTGTTGTTGTATAATTTTTTATAAGCTCGTTTAGGCTTACGAGCCCGCTCGAGCTCTATAAGTGAAGCTCGGGATTGGGCTTGTTTATTAAACAACCTTATTTTTAGGCTTGAGCTCGATTAAGCTCAGCTCGATTTGAGCATTTAGCGAACCGATGTCGA
The DNA here is from genome assembly GCF_021521415.1 of Bidens hawaiensis. Classification (NCBI taxonomy): domain Eukaryota; kingdom Viridiplantae; phylum Streptophyta; class Magnoliopsida; order Asterales; family Asteraceae; genus Bidens; species Bidens hawaiensis. The sequence goes on along the minus strand of NW_027491624.1, from coordinate 504,250 downwards.
GTAACTCATTAGCAGCTTCTAGAAGGTCATTTATCATTTAGGCTATGGCAACTCAGTAACTGTGTGTGATGCAGTAACTATATGTGTGGATTTTAGGTTCTTGAACTAGGAGCATTGCCGACACTAATAACAATGGTGAAATCCAGTTTCGTAGAGGAATCCATAAAAGCACTGTATGCTGTTTCATCAGTTATTAGAAACAACCAGAACGGCATTGGGCTGTTCTACTCAGAAGGTGGAGACTTGATGATTCAGGTAATGTAGGTGGGGAGATTGATTGAGAAAAATAAGATTATTAAGTTTTTTGTTTAATTGGATGTTAAAACTTTGTTCTTGTAGGGTGTTTTGAGCAATGCTTCTGCTGATGTTAGACTGCATAGAAGATCGGTGTCACTTGTTGGTGATCTGGCTGAACATCAATTGGAATATAGTAGCAGGCCCGAGCCTCCTTTTTTCAGTAGTTGTGCACTGGTGACTCCTGTCCTTGATTTGACAATATCAGATGATTTGGATCTTCAGGAGAAGGTTCTCTCTATCTCTCTCTCTCTACACACACACACACACACACATATACATGGGGGAGGGTTCTAGGCGGAACACAGTGTTTTCCGAGAACAGAAAACTCACATTTTAAATCTTTGTATTTTAAAATATAAGAAGATAGTTGAAATGCAATGCTTATTCATCACTCATTAAATTCAAAATAAAAATATAAACAAATTTCATTTATTTATAGAACCTACATGTGTGCAATTGTGCAAGTCATGTGTAGGTAGGAGTTTAAAAATTTTTAAACACACGAAAAATATAGTTTAATGTATTTTTTTTATTATTACTTTTTTTTTTTGTACATATAACCTGTGTAAGAAGAAAATTTATAAAAATATTAGCAATAGATAAAAAAAAATAAGTGATTTAGGTTTGTTTATTACAATAATTTAGTGTTCTTACTAAACCTTACCCTATATATAACTTTTCATCTATATCTAGACATCTAGTCCCATCATTTTTCTTTAATGCTAAATGATTTTATATGCCCCAATTTAAAAATATATATACATAAGATATCTGAAAATTTATTCTCTTATGTTTGAGTATAAATTAGAAATATTTAAATACTTGATGCACCGTTGGTTGCTACGTTGCGTCTAACTGTTAGTGTTGATTCAGTGTTGTAATGAGTTTCTACCATCTAACCATTACAATAGTGTATCCAACTTATGTTTATTGTTGCCAGAAACTCATGTACATAAATGGACATAAATACCCTTCACCCCTAAAACTCACGCATATACACGTGTCACCTCTTGATGCCTTACGTTATTTATGATTTTGACGCCTTTAGAAACCAAACCTTTATATGTATGCATGTAATATGTAACAAATTGTTTTGGTATATTTTAGGTACTTGTTGCTGTGAAGAATCTTTTGAAGCTGAAATCAGCTGAATCTCTTGTCGTTGATGGATTCTGTGGATTAAAAGGAGCACTTGAAAGAACGAGACATCAATTGCAGCAAGAGGAAGATAGAAAAGAGTATGCAGCTGATGTTGAAGGGCTTTGCAAAGAAGTTAATTTGATCTATCTTGAAAAGCTTAATAAGGTAACATCTGCATGGACTTAACTGTAAAAATATATCAGTATCGTTATCTAGTATTTACTGGTGGATGGCTGCAGGTCTCACAGGTTCCAACATGATTAGTAATTTCTGAGAACTGGAAAGCAAGCTGAAGCAGACAAAATTCAATTTCAAGAATTGAAATTTGGGTCTTATTTCATGATAACTAAATCTAATGTTTGGTTTTCAGTTGAGTTTTGGAGCATAAGTTTTAAATCGAATCAAACAGGAACATGAAATGTTGTTAGTTGCAGATATTAGTGGACTGTTTTACTACTGTAAAAGTTTATATTACAAGTTAGGTGCTTTCATTATTTAGTTAACTTTTAGCACTTGTTTATCTGTCATTTGAGTATGCGAAAATATCGGGTGTTCAGAATCTGTTTATATGAGTTAACTTGACCGGTTTGACCAAGCGTTGACCATATGATCTTGCATTCCAGCTGATAATACAAATTCAAGGCCTGAGGTGATAGGCTGTGAACATGTGAGTCCAACATGTCCAAGTTAAAGATGGCCTATTAGAGGGTTACACATGGGTCTAATCTTGATAGGTCATCTTCAACTTAGGTGCCAAAGATTGTATTCACATGTATCGGGCCTACCACATTAGGCTTTGGTTCAGTTAGGATGGTATCTCACATCGGTAAATACTAGATAACCATACTAGATAGCGACCCCGACCCGAACTGGTCCGGATTAGTTTGGCTACCTCTATGCTTAACCTGTTTCTAAACTGAACCGATTTTGAATATGCAAAAACCAAACCGGTTTGATTTTAAAACCAGTTCATTTTGTAAAAAAACCGGTTTTGTACACCTCTAGTGGAGCCTAACATGATATTGTACAGTTTTTAAATTTGCTTATGATATGTTCAGGTACCAAAATTTTCCATTATCAAGTTCTGTTTAGTTTTTGAATAAAGTATTGAATACATTTGACTATTGATATTAGCTATGCTCTATGTTACTTATTTAACAACAAATTGCTTTGTAAATCTTCAAATTGATCAATCTTATTGAGTTTGCATAAAAATGTCACTTTCCTTTTTATTGACGAGTAGCTAATATATCAACACTTAATAAAAAATCTTGATCCGTATGTCGTATCTACCTATTCTAATAAAGTAAAATAAATGTGGACACTTGTCATGTTTTGGTTAATTCTCACAATTTATTCCCGCTAAAACTAATTTATCCTAATATATGTAATAAATCAATAATTATTCACTTTTCTTTTATACTATATTTATATAATATCTATATATTTTTATAAATATAAATATTAACATATTATTTTACTACATATTTCAAAATACTTGATGAATTTCAAAAATCAACAACAAATCATGTTTCTTAAATGAAAATTGTTTTGGATTTTTTATGGAACTTAAATTTGATATTATAGGTCAAAAGTTGGTAAATAAATTATTTGGTACAAGTTAACTACATTTAGGTCAAAATTTGTTACGGGTCAAGAATGAAAATTTTGAGTATTTTTAAAAGTTGGAAAATGTAAAATAGATTTATCGTCAAATTTGTTATGGGTTCAAAGTGTTGACTTTGAAATGTCAAAAGTATGAAAGTTATAATTTTAAACATGATTCGGGTTTCAAATTTATTTTTAAGGGCATTTTTTTAAAATAATCAAAAGGTTCGGGATTTGGCAAACTGACTATTTTTCCCTCAACTATTAAAATGTAAAAAAAAACCGCGAACACTTTTGACATACCACCCTCATGCCTATTAATGCTTCTAACTTTTATCAATTTTGAAATATTTATGTTAACATTAATTTTTCCTTCAATGGTGATCAGAATGTTGTATGGGAAACATGTCATGGAAAACTATGCTCAAATGAAACAAAATATTCACAAAATTGGATGGGTTAACATGTTATTTTTTATGTTGTCATTATGAAAAAGTCGAGAAGCCCTCTGAAACTTATCAGAATCATTTTCATGGTGTAGCTCAGAAAAACATAGCTCTTGAAGAACATCCATTGTTACAATTTAATGTTCTACTTTCCTTAAATGAGTGGTAAATTGATAAATATATCAATAAAGGTAACGCTTCTTTTGTATTTAAACTGAGTGGTTAGAACTACTGTCGAATAAGAAGCTTCCAAATATGGTTCATAACCAAAAGTCTTTCAATTATACATATACGGCACCGAGAATGAATTTTTCAATAGAAAGAAATATTCTTGGGTACGTTATTGCACGAGCATTTTTTTATTAAGTTCATTTAAGAAAATAATTTTGTGATATAAATAAAATCAATTTATATACACATTGTATAGATACAAGCATAGATGTAATACATTTTTTTTTCATATATGCTATGTAATTATTTGTTTTATTTATAATTTTATAATTTAAATTATCTCGTGTGTGACATTTAAATAAAATCAATTTATATACACATTGTATAGATACAAGCATAGATATAGTACATTTTTTTTTCATATATGCTATGTAATTATTTATTTTATTTATAATTTTATAATTTAAATTATCTCGTGTGTGACATTTAAATAAAATCAATTTATATACACATTGTATAGATACAAGCATAGATGTAGTACATTTTTTTTTCATATATGCTATGTAATTATTTGTTTTATTTATAATTTTATAATTTAAATTATCCCGTGTGTGAGATTGGCTCTAAAACTAGTATTTTAATATTGACAAGTAAAATGTCAATTGACCAAATTCATTGGCATCATGACATGTCTTTACAAAGCATGTCATATGCCAATACACATTTTAGATTAATAATCAGAATCATATTTATCGTAACTGATGTTCTAAGTGGTCAAACTCATACTGTGGTCAACATAAAAAAAATTGAGCATTTTCAGAGTTTGCTAATTCTTCCAAATTCTATTCCATTATAACCCAACACTCCTATATAGTGTTCAAGACCCCCTTTAAGCAATTAAATATAAACTTTTAATAAAAGTAACCGCCCTGTTATTTATCTTTTATAAAATAGTCATTTGGCATCTCAACTTCCATTAATCTTATTCTCTACATGAATTTGTATTTCTCATGTTGGAAATTCCCATGGACACCATTATTTACAAATTTTTATGAATGAAATGTGAATTTTTCTTTTCATCTACTTCTTTAGTATGCTTTAATATAACCAGACAAAATGCAACAATGACCTCTTAGTTTATAATTTATGTTGAAATTATACATTTTCTTTTTAACCATAATAACTGTCACCGAAAAACTCATATGAGATTAATATAGATTAACCAATAAATCATCGTTTGCGTTTGATAGATAGACCTTTAAAATGGTATGAAAGAAAATTTAGTTTACTTATACATTTTTAATACCATCATAGTTCATTAGTACTTTTAATAGTTTAATTCCTTAGTACTTTTATGGTTTAATTTATATAATAAACTAGATTTTATCCCCCGTATTACGGGGGGTTATTTTACATTATTCGTTTTTAATGTTTATATAGATTTTAATTTTATTTATTGTAAGAAAGTTAATAATTAATATACTTGAGGTTTGATGATGAAATGGTTTCACAAATAAATGATATGATAATCCGGTTTAAAAGCTATCTGGATTTGGTGATACCCATTACCCGTTTATTTTCTTTATTATAAAATTGTTTCTTAATTATAAATAATATCCTTTTTTAATAAAATAGGATATTAATTTTTAGTATATCCCTATTTTATAAGATTTTCATATCAAATATTTGATGAGATTAATTTTTAATATAATGAGATGTTATAACTCGTTTAAGAGCTATCTGCGTTTGGTGAGACCTTTACCCGTGAATTCGGGTCAAATGCGTGAGAAGCCTTCATTTACAAATAAGCAATTTGATGGTTTGAGAGAATGGTTGTTTTACATTTTTCGTTTTTTAATATTTATTTTTTGGATTTTAATTTTCTTTATTGTAAGAAAGTTAATAATATACTTAGGGTTTGATTATGAAATGGTTTCATAAATAAATGATATGTTATAACCCGTTTAAAAGCTATCTGGATTTGGTGACCCATGACCCGCTAATGTTTTTTTACTATAAAATTGTTTATTAATTATAAATATTTTTTTCTTTTTAAATTGGATATTAAATTTTAATGTATCCCTATTTTATAGGATTTTCACATCAAATAATTGAGCATTTTCAGAGTTTGCTAATTCTTCCAAATTCTATTCCATTATGACCCAACACTCCTATATAGTGTTCACGACCCCCTTTAAGCAAATAAATATAAACTTTTAATAAAATTAACCGCCCTGTTATTTTATCTTTGATAAAATAGTCATTTGGCCTCTCAACTTCCATTAGTCTTATTCTCTACATGAATTTATATTTCTCATGTTGGAAACTCCCATGGACACCATTATTTACAAATTTTACCCAACAACTATCTATTTGTACATATGCTATATGAACGAAATGTGAATTTCTCTTTTCATCTACTTCTTTAGTATGCTTTAATATAACCACAAAATGCAACAATAACCTCTTACTTAATAATTTATGTTCAAATTATACATAACCATGAGAGCTGTCATCGAAAAACTCACATGAGATTAATATAGATTAACCGATATATATCCATGCATCGTCGTTTGCGTTGGACATATGACCTTTAAAATGGTATGATAGAAAATTTAGTTTACTTGTAAAATTTTAATACCATCATCGTTCATTAGCACTTTTTATAGCATTAGTACTTTTATGGTTTAATTCATATAATAAATTAAGATTAAATAAATTAAGCTGGTGGTGACATACCAATTTAAACTTATTCTTAAAAACCATACAAATACGTCATATGTGGTCATAGAGTCAAGTACAAGAATCTTAGAATTTTGACACGTTGCTTCAGTCTTATTCTGCACGTGACACCAATGCTGACCGTCTAGATTCAACGTATCTTGTATGATAGATACTATGATGGAAAAGTTGTAAGGTGTTTTAAGGCTTTAAGCAAACAATAATAAATTCTCTTAATTGTTCAAAAACAGATTAAACTGAGATATAATGGCGGATTAGATCGGGTTAGGAATAATACAATTCAGTTTATGGCTTACGGTTTGAAAACACTGTTCAGTTTACGATGGAGAGAATTCTATGAATGGTTCATGTGGGCTGTGGTTTGAGCCAAATTTTATACATGGTCCCTAATGTTTAAAACTTACGTGTATAATCCCTAACCATCAACTTTGGCCTTATTATTGGTCCAAAATGATAACCAAGTTAACTTTTGATGTTAAATATTGCACGTGATTTGGTCCATTTAAGTATTTCATCTTTCTCTTTCTCCCGTTATTTTCTATCGTTCTTTTTTGTTCCAAAAATTGTACCAGCTTGAGTTGAATTTCGTACCTTATAATGATATTCTTTTAACTATCAATTCAATTGTTTCCGGTAAAGTAAATAAGATATTTTATTGAGATCATTTATTTCCAGTCGCGTGTGACATTGGGGATGGATTTGTAAGATGCATTTAAAATGTTGTTGATTATTGTGGCCACATATTAATTAAATGGCCATATGCGAGAATTTGTACTCAACTTTCAAAGTATATTGAGAGTTTATGCTAAGTTTGTTTAAATGAAGGTTATATTAAAAGAAGTGCAACTATTAATTTAGTGGCAATTAACTCTTGCTTATAATATGTTTAAATATAACTTTTGATTATTAAAACATTTTGGTTGGATAACAGATTCATGGTTTAAAAATCTGGTTGAGTTTATTCCATGAAACCACTCATGATAGTTAGAACAAAGAAGACATAATCACATAATGCCAAATTGCATAATTACATAGTAATCAATATATGGTGAAGATTTGATACATCTTTTTAACAATGAACAATCTTTGATTTTAGGATTAGAAGATATGATCTTGAGGTTTGAGGTTGGGGATCAATGTGAAAAAAGAATTTTTGTTATATAAGAGGAAAGAGAGAAGGATGAAATAATTAAATGAACCAAACTATCCCTTAAATGCAACATTTAACACCAAAAGTTAACTGGGTTATCTTTTTGGATTAATAATGAAACCAAAATTAGTAGTTAGGGACAGTGCACGCAAGTTTTAAACAATAGGAATCATGTATAAAATTTGACTCAAACCACAGGTACCATTTGTGGAATTCTCTCTTTATGATATAAAACCGGCCAAGAAATAAATAAATAATATTTTGTAATCTATATATTCTTATAAAAAAACCAAAGATAAATAATTTTTCAGGTACGTGAATCCAACAATTATAATACGTACAAGTACCTTTATAAACCTTTATAAACACAATTTATTAGATATCATGTAATACCTTCTTTTAAACCCTTTAAGTTTTGTATTTTTAAGTCTATCATCATACTAAATGTTTATCATCATACTGAATGTTTGAAGATCTAATCATACGGTTATGTGTCAGAAAAACTTAGTCCAAACTTAATTGTTATGGCCGATCGATCTGGGCGACCCATCTAGACAGTTGGTCTTAGTTTCTTCAAAAACTATAGATAAAACTATAAACATACAAGTTTTTAAACGAACAACAAGCTACGCTGTAACTCCTTTTTAAATGGCAAACGATAATTTTATGAATTTTCAAATCTAAATAATTAATGTCACTTAAACCCTAATATAATGTATATAAAACTTTAAGACAAAATGGCAAAACTCATCCTTTACGTTCACATGATTGTTCAGTGGATGTCCTTTCCAAAGATAAATGCCATCAACCATCCTTTCTGTTTAAAAACCTTACCACGTCAGGTCCTTTGGCCCTAACTTGGTTAATTTTTTCCGTTAAACCTGACCATGTGCAATGCACATGAGGGTAATTTGGTAACTTTACGCATTATTTAATAATTAAAACAAAAAGAACATTTAATTTTAATAAAGATAAAAATCCTCTTTCTCTAACCCCCCCCCCCTTCCCTTCTTCTTGAACGGATTGTTTCTCACACTCACAACCACCACTCACCGTCGGCGTCTCTACCCACAACCACCACTCATCGTCGGCCACCTCCATCTGCAACTCCCACAAATTAAAAACCCTAAATCCACAATACACATCCTTGAGCTTGAAGATATGATGTAGCAACAGTGACGACTCTAACACTCACACCTTCCCCCAAATCATATTCACAGACACCACGTTATGGAGATCCACCACCAACTCAACCACTCCCGCCGTTCTCGTCACCACCGGCTCCGACACTTACACCTTCCCTTGAGCGAACTTCTCCGTCAATCATTACCATCGTTTTTTATTTGGTTTCAAACCTAGATCTGACCAAAAATACCCAAAATCTTCCATCAATAAAAACCTTAAATTACATTCTGATTGAGATGGAGGCGGCCGGCGGTGAGTGGTGGTTGTGGGTGGAGACGACAGCAGATGGTGGGTGATGGTTTTTAGAGAAACATGTAAACGGCGGTGAGTGGTTGTTGTGGGTGGAGACGCCGGCGGTGATGATATGGAGGGGACGGTGGATGATGTTTGAGAGAGAGAGAGAGATTATTTATATATTTGTTATTTTATTGAAAATAAAAGTATTTTTCTTATTAAAAGATCAAATCTTTAAAGGGGTAAAATGACCAAAGTATCCTCATGTACAAGGCACATGACCAGATTTAACGAACATTTTTAACCGGGTTAGTGTCAAAGGACGTAACGTGCAAGGGATTTGAAACATGAAGTATGTTTTCTGCTATTTCTTTTGCTAAAGAACGTCCATTGAAAAAACTTTCAAACATAAAGGATTAGTTTTGCTGTTTTGTCAAACTTTAATTAAGCCACATGTTTTTATGTTTTAACTTTCAAGCCGGTGTTTAGGCTTTAGCACTTTAGCCCATTGCAATCAAGGTTGGCACAAATACACAAGCCGTGAACAGCCCGTGTGGCCTCTTCTGATTTCTAATCACCGACAATCGTCACTTTGAATTTGCCTTCTAATTTTTGATTGTCTGGCCCAGTGACCTCTCACCCGTCCGGCATGCCAGAATGACATAGGAATATCTCTATAAATGGTGTTACGGTTATAATTTATAAAATAGCATAAAACTCGTAGTGATCATTTACATTTATAATGACATTTCATGTATTTTTTTCGATCATATGAAATTTAATTTAATTATTTTTTTAACAAGACCTGACTGGACCGAACATAAAAACTTATTATGTAGCGATAGTCAACCGACTCCAAAATATTTCAATACATAAATATATTTATGAGTCGGTCATCGGTTCCATTTCAAGTTATATCAGGATTCAGGAGCTATATATCATCCTATCTATGCATCTTTGATATCTTATGATAAGTGTTCTAAGCATCAAAATCCAACCACATTTCTATGGATAAATCAACCCACTCAATTAAGTCATATTCTCTCGAAAACCATCACAAAACCTAAGAATACATATAAAGTATAAAAGTGTGATGATCGATGTTATAGTGGATATGTATATGGTCCAAATGGATTTGGTGTTTGGTGTTGTTGGTAAGGATGTGGAGTATTTTGTCCATTATTAGTCACTAATCAAGATTCCAAGATAGTAATCCAGTCACGGCTTGAATTTAATTATACAATTATTTCAATAGTTTTTCATATTTTTCATCATGGCTTTCAAGCATAGATGATGTGATCAAAATGTTATCTTGAATTAATATAACTTTGTTCTTTCAAGCCACTTCATTAAATATATTTCGTAATATTTGTATTTTTTTTTTAATACTTACACGTAATTATTTAGTTTGAAAGATGGATTCCTACCACTAGGAGGGTTTATTGGTTAAGCAAACAAAAAGAGCTTTCAATCAACAATAATTTCTTTTTGATTTACTACTTATTAAATTCCATAATTAATTTAACAAATACTTAGTCTCAAACTGTAAATGGACTCTTTTAATTAGTATAGTAATTTTGGATTAGGGTTTAAAAGACTGTGGTTTTATGTTGTTATTTGAATCGGTTTTCTTGAATTAGATTTTTCGAAAATGAATGAGTTTGAAGGGGAATCGAATTAGAAAATTTGATTTGACTTAACTAAAGAATATTTTTATTTTTATTTATTTATTTATTTTTGCGTCATACTCTCTTTTATATGGTAAGTTTAAACTTCATATGTCAAGAAATTTATGAAAAAGTTATATTGATTGCATAATAATTAAATCGACTTTCTAAATAAATATGTAAACTACTCAATCAAGACTCACACATTTTTACACACACAAAAAAAATTGAAAAGAAAAGAAGATATATAAAAAACTAAGTAAAAGTGGGGAAAATCATTGTATAGCTGCTCTAAATGATTGATTTCGATTCGAGGCGATCCCAATTTTAATCTATTTTGATTCCAATGACAATGGCCATATAATTCTATCAGATAAGATGTTTATGTACTCAATGATTAATCTAAAACTGGCAATTACCATTTGAATCAAAATTTTCAACTGCCACACAATTTAATCTATTGAGACGGTTCCGTTCTTTACTTATGGGTCAACTAATTCTAACCTAACTCAAATTATATCCGTTCAAATTGATCTATTTTCAAGCTTATTTGTTTACTTTGTCCAAATAAAATTCATCGTCATCCTATCTTGAATTTGAAAATATGAAATCTATCCAGATACTAATCTACTTAAACCTAAAGCTTAACCTAACTTTGGCTTACACAACTATACATCTATTATTCCTTGCATTTTGGCCCGTAAATTATTGATTCTTTTAAATTTAATTAATCATATGTTCTTGACGAATTCAACTTTGCATTTGCAAGAAAGATGGTGCAAAGACTCTAATCCGTGCGCACTTAGATTAATGTTAATCATCAATATCGACTTTAACAAACCATGTCAAGGTTAGCGTTTTCAATAGCTTGCCTTTTGGAACAACTTTTTCAACGTGTCAAAAGAAAAACAGTAATTTGTAGTTGATGATAGTGATGGCTTTAGGGGATCAAATTTCTAACACTTCCATATTAGTCAATCCTATATTTGGAGGATTTTTATTGGGTCACGTGAATCTATTTTTGGATTTAATCCTCTAAATCGCCATTACATTAAAATTTTATAGTATCATGACTATCATCTACTTTAATCATCGTATGTATATCCAGACAGATTATAAAAGTTATCTTTTTTTAATTTATAAAATAAACTAAGAAAATCTAGCAACTAATTTTATTAAACAAATTATATAAGGTGTGATGAGTAAAGATGATGATTTTGCCATGAGTTGATTTTACTAGATATTTTTATCTAGTATGTAAATGTTTTAAATACCCTATACTTTTTTGGTGTGATGATAAAGGTCTTGGGTTCGATCCCCTTTGAGGGTGAGAATATATAAGATTTTAACTGCTAAAAAAATGTAAATGCATTAAATGGTGACATGCTGATAAGGTAACAACAGGCGGAGCCCAATTTTTATTTGTTTATTTATATCTTTATTTGGTGTTAGTTTTTCTCGGCATTCACATCAATAAAAACTCGGTGTTAAAGTATTCAGGTTGGTCGATTCAAATAGTATGATAAAAGACAGCAATGCAATAAAGAAACTCGTGTTCGAGTCGGGCCATCAACACATCTACACCAGGTTTACTATACCTATTACAACAAAAGAAGGATACTAGACATAAACGAAGACTTTCTGATGTGCAAAAATGCACGGTCGCAAATCGTCAGCTGTATACGACACTTCGAGCGATGCAATAAACGAGTAGTTAAAGATGCCGGACTAAGGTGTCTCAAGAAAGTATTCAATGTTTGTGTGAATGCGTTATTGTTACTATTTTTATTATTAGGTGTTATTGATCCCAACAGAAAGAGATATATGAGAAATCTGACCTTTAGCGACACACAAAAGATGTATGAGGTCCATCACAAGAACACGAGTTTCCCGGGATGCTTGGTAACCTTAATCGCACACACCAGGAGTGAGCCGTCTTTCCAATAGGTTGAAAGGTCATCATTGGGATGATCATCAAGCTCAATCGTTAATGCTTGAAGCATTCATCATATGATCTTTAGATTTGATATGTGCACTTCGGTATGGCTGACGAAAACAATGATAATGTTGTTATACAAACATCGTATGTGTTCGAAGGCGTACAAGCTGTATCCGGGGCATCATTCAATACAAATGATGTCGAGTATGTTTACAGATATTATCTAGTTGATGGTATTTATCTGAGTGATCTACATTGGTGAGTAGTTTTTCATGCTGGGATGATGATTAACATATATGTTTCAAGAAAAAAACATGAGTCGACAAGAAAGGATATCGAACTGACATTCAAGGTATTAAGAAACAATGGAGTGTCATTGCTCAACCAACACATGTACAACCAAAGAAAAGATTAAGAAACATTATTTATAATTGCATTATTTTACATAATATCATATTTGAGGACTTGGAAAAATCCATTTCAAGGCCATTACGTTGATGTCCAACCGCCGACCACACAACTAAATGACGATGAAAAACTAGGTATTCTAATGAAAATACGACATATGGACACAAATTTAAATCGTTTATCGGATTTAGTAGAGCATCTATGGTTGAATTACGAGCCCAATGACGATGATAAAAAATTATTTTTTAATAAAAAATATATTTAAATTAAAATTGAAAACAATAATTAGGAAACAATTGATTTTTAGTTAAATCACAACACCATAGTTAAGGGTGAGCTAGTAAAAGTCTCAATATCTACATAACAATGACGTGACTCTTTATCATATACCATATTCAAGTTAGCCCATACATAGTCTAACATTGAAATTTTATATCTTTAACATATACCATATTCAAGTCTAATGACTGATAATTATACAAATCATATTTATATAGAGGGGAGGAGTGGTAGATGCCGACCTAAATTGACTTGGGATGAAAGAATTATGCATGATTTGCTAGACCTAAACCTCTCTGAAGACATGGTTGATGAAAGGAATTCTTAGAGACGTAGAATTAAGGTTAATGATTTTTAGGAAGAAAGTAATACCTTAGGGGCTTCTCTTTACTTTGTTTTGATCACACGTCATTATGTTATTTTCTTTTTATATATTATGTAGTTTTTTTTCAATATATCTATATCTATATATATATCATTATTATTACTAACTGTTATTATTAATTATATTACTGTTGAACTTTGATTATTTTTATATTCTTTCATACATATGATATTTAGAGCTGAGGGTCTCTTTGAAAGCCACCTCTCTATTCTGTTGAATAAATGTACGGTGTTTCCACATCCCATCCTCTCCAGACCCTACTTATAACTTTGCTACTGATGGGATTTTATACCGGGTATGATTGATTGATTGAATGATTTGTATAATTTTAATATTGATTTCATCTCCACAACTATAGGAGATTTAGCTTTGTATTTACATGGTTGTAATCTGTTTAGTCAAAGTATGCTGTAGCCTATAGCAAGCTCAACTATTGCCGGCAAATTGATGATGGCGTCACCCTATCCTATCCAGCACAAAAATAGCGTTTTACCTTAGATGAAATGAACTGGATATTAAAAGCTGGTTCATGTACTACCACCTTATATTATTTCTTTCTTACTTTCACACTAGCTAGCAAATAAGATTCCAGTTCATCATACAGATAATAATTAAAGATGTTAAAAAAAGGTTAAATATAAACTTAGCATTAAAATAATAAAGATATGGTGAAAATGAAACAAATGGATACATTACCATCAAGATGCCAGCCGGCTTTCATGGTTTGTTCCTTTCATGGCGTTTGCTTCAAACTATGGCAAAATATCATCCTTACTTTCTCTTCCTTACAAAACCCAACTCTTTCTTTCTTTCAATACCCATATCCTAAAATATCATCTTTACAACATCCTCTTGCATTTTGAAAAAAAACAAAAAATGGTGGGATTCGAAGAGTTTGGTCATGAGCGTGTGCTTCTTGCTCAACCTGACCCTGTTGTGCTGGAGCTCAACAGGTTGCACAACTTGCTTAAAGGTGAGTGAGTCTATGGTGTTTTGTTTAGAAAAGTTGGTCGAGAACGACGATTGCGAATTGATGTTTTTTTGGTTGGTTTGTATTGCAGAGAAAGATAGGGAGTTGGGGCTTGCTCATAGTGAAATCAAGGCCATGAAAGCTGCTGATGCCTTGAAAGAAAAATCACTTGAAGAGGTGCGAATGAATTTGAGCGTTTGTTCACGGTCTGGTTTGGCCAGTTATGACGAAAATAATAGGACAAACTGCTAGACTCACCTTGAACAGGGACGTCTGCGCGGTTGGACTCGCAAGACTCCTTAAACAGGGACGTCTGCGCAGTTGGAACCGCAAGACTCACCTCGAAGAGACGTCTGCGCAGTTGAACTCGCAAGACTCGAGGGACGTCTGCGCAAAGACCAACTGGATCCGCAGGACCAACCATGCTCAGAGACGCGACGTCCTTACGCGCAGTACGCAAGCTGCTCTCGCAGGAAACGCCTCCCAATGGTCGACGTACTCCGCCTGTTCCCGCAGCTACGGATACTAGCCATCAGGGAAGGCAACCCGCACAGCAAGGCTACACGCACAAGGCACTAACTCAAATAATTCAGTAGTCACCTGAAGAAGGAATGAGCAAGCCGGGAACACTCCCGCCCAAAGCCGGGAATACTCCCGCCCAAATGAGCCAGTCCGTACGATACTGGAGGATCTTTTGTACTGTACCTGCCAAGGTATGGACAAAAGATCTGACCAAAGCTACGACAGCTCACTGACAACAGTACGACGGGCAGCACGCTCTAGTACTTAAAGTCACTATCAGCCGCTGCCTACTCACCAACCCCTGTCGGGGCACGTCCATAGCCTGCAGTTTGTGGAAAAGGAATAGTACACAGCCGGCCTGGTCACTATCAGCCGCTGCCTACCCACCAACCATCAGCATGGCACGTGCGTAGCCCACAGTTGGTAGAACAGGAATACTATTCAGCCGGCTGTACCTGCTTGGAAACCTACCTTCGGCTATAAATACTCCAACACCTTGGAACGGTATCATATCTGATCACATCTGATATCTTCATATATTATCATCTTCTCTCTAGTCATTTCTCTTAATATACACTTATATTCAAGAGCAATCTAGTCTGATTCTCACGCCGGAGGGTGGTCACAAGGAGGTACCCCCCCTTCTCAGTGACGAGCTCATGGTGTCTGTTTTGCAGGTCATCAGAAGAACAACCATCTTTGCCGGAACTAACCCTCGTGGGAAACATCTATTTAACCCCCAGATTATCCGTAATCTGCCCGGGGTCGATTAGTGTTTCTTCATTGGCGCCATCCGTGCATAAAAGTTAGAACTTGAATCTTTTTCAGTTTTTTTCAAAACTTCTGGAAAGATGGTTAACGTTACTCCGGTCCCAAAGCCAGCGAGTGACCAAGAAACCCCTGTAACCACAACCCCAGCTACTGGGTGGAACACCGGCGAGTACACAAATTTTACGAACACTACCCCGGTTACCCAAGCCAGGGCAAGTGCAGTAAATTTTACGAACACTACCCCGGTTACCCAAGCCGGGGCAAGTGCAGTAAACAATCATCCCCTGGGATTCATTGATACCCAGGTGGAAAGACAACAGACGAGGCTCCCCCGCCAAACACTTGAACAAGTTAAATCGTGGGCGGAAGCACGTCAGAAGGAATTCCAAGCTGAGTTGGACGAACGCCTACGTTCCATCCAACAGGCTGACGAATTTGGAAGCACTCGACAACAGCTCAACATGAGCAGTGAGTGCGAATACTCCGACGATGGTCGGGAGGAATCCGACACCGACACAAACCCTAGCCATAGAGCGAAAGGGAAGCGTAAGGAAACGGACTTCCAACCGAGAAGGAATTTCGAAGAAACCTTCAAACCAAGGAACGCGGGGGGAAACCCACGCGACTTCTTCAAAACCTTTAGAACAACTGCTGCAAATGCGGGAACATCCAAGTTTGCAAGGGACATTGCGGAAGCAATCGCCCCGAGAAGTGCCAAACAGATGTCCAACATCGGCACTTATGATGGTATATCTGACCCAGACGATCATTTGAACAGATTCATAGCGGGGGCAACCGTCAGCAACTGGACGGAACCCACGTGGTGTTATATGTTCCAGATGACGCTGGTTGGAGCGGCTAGAGCGTGGTTTGACCGTCTACCGGTCCACCACATCTACGATTGGGCAGACTTCCAACAGAAGTTCAGCCAACACTTCAGTCAATAAAGAAAGTACACTGAAGAACAATGGACGATCCTCAACTGCATCCGAGAGGAAGATGAATCTTTGCTAGACTTCATCACTCGCTTCAACTCAAAGAAGCTGAGTCTGGGCGCTATTAGCGAAGATCTTGTTCGCGCTGCTTTCATCCAGGGCGCGAAAGATCCAGAGCTCATCCGCACCTTAACAGGTAAAGACGGCATGCCATCCACATGGGATGCCATCATGACAGCAGCTAAACGCTTCGCGGAAACGGAAAAGCAACTGGGTAGAGATCTTCCCCAAAGTACAAACCTCTACACCCAGAAAACAAGAGAAAACAACGTCCTTACCGCCCGACTAAACAAAAAGAGGAAGCTAGGTATTTGGCAGTCAAGGGTAAACTTTGACACCTCATCCGGCTCGCACCCTCGGTTAGGCGGAAAGGACAACATGCAGTCGTCGAACCGGAACTCAATATGGACGCCACTCACCAAAAGCGTCACCGAGATATTCGCCACTGAGAGGCTCCCATGGCCAGAGGCTCCAATTATCCGACAGCGTCCAAACGCTGATCAAAGCAAATTCTGTGACTTCCACAGGACAAGAGGCCACACCACCGAGGAATGCTTAGACTTGAAGGACATCATCGAAGCGTTTGTCAGAGATGGGACGTTCACGCACCTCGTGGCGTAATGAACGCTGAGCAGGCTAATGCGTGTTGAACCCCAGTTGGGAAAAACACGAATAAAACTGCAGCTTCAATTTTGGAGACTACATACTGCGTAAACAACGAGATTCCGAACCAAGTGCATATCGGCTCGAAAGGCTCGATGACACTCCCATCCCAAGAACATGGAAGGGAGCTCAATTACACAGGCTGCATGTAGATCAATTCCAAACTTGTAAAGAAAAGGCCTAGAGCCACTTCTAATGGAAATGATTCTCCTTATCACATTGACGCTGATGATCTTACATTTATACTTATAAACTTTCCACACTGATGCCGGTATTCACCGCATAAATAAGTGGGGAAGTCGTTGCGTGTGGACGGCGGCAAAACCCGCATAAACACAAAAAACGGCAAAAATTTCACAGATGACAACCTTCACGCAGGTCAGTTATAGGTAAAGTTTGGTCATCCAACTAAATGAAAGTGCCGGTCCTATCCGCACAATCATGATAGAGGAAACTGAACTTTAACCTATTGACAACCGCGCGTCGAACGGTTAACTTATTCAAAACACTGATATGCAGGTATTCACCGCATAAATAAGTGGAGACGTCGTTGCGTGTGGACGGCGGCAAAACCCGCATAAACACAAAAAACGGCAAACCTTCACGCAGGTCAGTTATAGGTAAAGTTTGGTCATCCCACTAAATGAAAGTGACGGTCCTACCCGCACAATCATGATAGAGGAAACTGAACACTGACCTATTGACAACCGCGCGTCGAACGGTTAACTTATTCAACACTGATATGCCGGTTTTCACCGCATAAATAAGTGGGGAAGTCGTTGCGTGTGGACGGCGGCAAAACCCGCATAAGCACAAAAAACGATAAAAATTTATAACAGATAAGGACAACCTTCACGCAGGTCAGTTATAGGTGAAGTTCGGTCATCCCACTAAATGAAAGTGACGGTCCTACCCGCACAATCATGATAGAGGAAACTGAACACTAACATATTGACAACCGCGCGTCGAACGGTTAACTTATTCAAAACACTGATATGCCGGTATTCACCGCATAAATAAGTGGAGACGTCGTTGCGTGTGGACGGCGGCAAAACCCGCATAAACACAAAAAACGGCAAACCTTCACGCAGGTCAGTTATAGGTGAAGACTGGTCATCCCACTAAATGAAAGTGACGGTCCTACCCGCACAATCATGATAAAGGAAACTGAACACTAACCTATTGACAACCACGCGTCGAACGGTTAACTTATTCAAAACACTTGGAAAATTGCTAAGTTAAACTAAAGTATGCACAAGCGAATCATATATTGTTTATGCGGCAAAACAAGTGCCAAATTAACCTATAATATGCATGAGCAAGTCATAAAACGTTTATAAAGCAAGTCATCCAGTGAAATTGGCGGTCCTACCCGCACAAACATTTATATTTCATAAAAAATTCAAACATTACAAGAATGGCTGGGTATCTACCCGCCTACAGAAATATAAATCTATCCTAACGGTGGGAAGGGATCTCAAGGTTCAAACTTCAGGACCACTCCCTCCAAACCCACTTGTACCAGCACCATCAGTTGGCTGTGGCGGTTCAAGGAAAGTCTTGAGAATGGTTAGCCCATCATCAGCAGCAGCAATCTCGTTCACCTTCTCCACCACCGGATGCGGGAAGGCAGCATACTGGTTCACTGCTTGGTCATAGGCAGCTTCAGTATCCACATCATATAGAGGGAAGTTGGAAGGCGGGATGCCCTTCTCAACAAACCCTAGACCAAGCAGGAAGCCAGCCTTTTCCCCATCCTCATGAGAAGCGTTGAGGGCTGCGCTCATGGCATCTCATAAGATGTATTCGTGAAGACTCGATGCACAACCTACAAGAAAAAAATACAAAGTATCAAAACCTTTTCTAAGCACAAAGAAAAGCGTAAAGATATTATGATGCTACGCATACCTGCGACAACGCTTCTCGTAGAAGCCATTCCTTGGTAATCAGAGCTTCTTGGAGGGCAGCTTGAGCTAGGTCACGGGCGCGTTCGGCTTCATTCTTGTTAAGGTTGGCAAGCAACACTTCCTTAGCAGCAGCCTCTTCAACGCCCTTCAGCTTACGCTCAGTATGGTCAAGCATACCCCTCTGATCCAAGATCTCTTGAAGCTTCTTGGCGTCTTCCATAGCCAAAGCATCATGAGCCTGCTGAAGCCTCTCTAGTTTGTTGGCTTTAAGCTCCTCATTTTCGGCGCGCAGAGGTTCAGCAACGGCTTCAACCTTGGTGGCCCTCTCGGTCGCGTTCCGCGCAGTTTCCTTAGCCAACCGAAGCTGTTCGTTAACAGCTTGGGTAGCCTTGGAACGGGCCTCGAGCCGGGCCTGCACTTCAACCTCGGGGGCCTTGAAGGCCTTTTCCTTCTCCGCAGCAATTGCGGAAAGTCTCCTGTTCTCCTCCCGGATAGCCCGCGCCTGAGCCACTTCTTGCATACGCGCAGCCTTTAACTTGTCGTTTTCACGACAAAGCAACTCGACGCGCGGCTGCATCCGGGCAAGGAGAATCCGAAGCTCATTTATCAGCCTACCCTCCTGGTAGCTAAACATGGCTTCCACCAACGCGCCACTTGGGGCCGCGTGACGCGCCCACTCGACGCAGTCCACAGCCGTCCGAAGGGTTGTTCCCCGGCGGATGTTCCACCGTGGAACATACACCTCATTCGAATCCGACACTGCAAAAACAAAAAGGCAGTTAGGAAAAGATGATAAAAATATAAAAAGGCCAAAATAACCCTACGCACCTGTAGGGTCGACAACAGGCCGGTAGCTGCCAAACCCATCACCCGAACCTAACGGATAACCATCCAAGAGGTCAGGCAGATGGGAAGGAGACAGAGATTGGCTAGAAGCCCCGAACATACCTGCTGAACCGGCCGGGGACGAGGTAGTCGCCGGTGCCGGAGGCACGGTTGAAGCCGCCGCGGTAGAGACCATCGGAGGTGAACTCACTGGAGGTGAACTCACAACCGTGGCCGCCGCTGCGGAGGAGCCCGCGGAAACAATCACCGCCGGCTCAGTGAAGGATTCCGTGAAGATCGCACTGACAGCCGGCGGGGATGATGTTACAGTTGGAACAGTTGCCTCAACAGGATGAGCAACTGAACCAATACTGCAAACAGGCGTAGCCGCCTGGGTTATCGCCTCGGGTAGGTTGACCAAACCTACCGTCATGGGTCCAGAACTGCTCCTCCCCGCATCACTTTGGAATGCAGTACCATCCACGCCTGCATGAAGACAAGTTATTAAAAACAATGGCGGAAAGAATTGCGGGTAAGATTAATTTACACTTACGAGTTTTCTTGAGCTTGAAGGTTCTGACAGGCGGGGACGAACCCGATGGAGCCGGCCTCTTCACGCCGGTCACCGTCGTCGCACTGGGCTGCCCGGAGGTAATAGCTGTCTCAACCTCCGGAACAGTGGTCTTACCACCACCAGGGTTCCCCGCCGCCTCCTCGCTCTCGGTCTCCGAGTCAGACCGGTTGCCCTGATCGGCGGAGGCAACCTTCGCCTTGCCTTTCCCGCCAGCAGCCTTCTTCTTCCTCGCGAAGAAAGGACCATCTGCGGATTCCTCATCAGAAGATGACAAAATTAGAGGAATTCCAGCAGAGGTTTGAGCATTGAGTGGGCGAGGGTTAAATAATCCCTTACCTGGCCGCCTGGCGCTCAGAATCTCGTGGCCCGGCGGGTAGACCTCCACAAACCGATCCGCCGTTTGCTCCAAGATGGGCAACTCGTTCTCGTCGAGAGCACGAGTACCCAGCCGAGCGGGACCACCGCTCTCACGCGGTTGCAGAAGCGACTGCAAATTGTTCCCCTCTTAAAATAAACAGAAATAGTTAGAAGAAAAACCCTAAATCAGCAAAAAGATATGAAGCATACCGTAAGGGATAGAGTTCAAACCGTATTCGAGGACGATAGGAATCTGTGGCGCCTCTGCCCCGGCATCCTTCCACACCCGACTCATCCCAAGCATAACCATCCCGGACTCCGCAAAGCGGTAAACCGGAGTCTGGATCCGGGAAATCTTGGAAAACCATTCCGCCTCCTGGTAGTTGGAGGCGTGAAGGCTCGGAAGTGCTCTCCCGTTCTTGAATGTCATCGCTATGGGGACGACACGGGCATAGATGTAGAAGAACTCCCGCTTCCAAGACCGAAGACTGCGCTCGGTAGCACAGATCTTCAAACCCTTGATCCGGGTGACCAAGGTGTACAAGCCTTGGATGCACCTCCAGGAGTAGAAGGTCATCAGGCGGTCGACATGGGGCTCCACACCCAGAATGAGACACACCCATTCAAAATGGCGGATCTTGGCGATCGCCATTGGGTGTACCTCCGTCAGGTGCACACCGTGTCTTTCCAAAACACGGTATACAAACTTCGTCAATGGGAACCTGATATTCCCATAGACGAAGAATGCAGCATATACCCCTATCTTGCCCTTGGGGGCATCGTACACCGTCTGATGAGGCTCAGGAAACTCAGGCTCGAAAGGCTCAAGCATGAAATTCCTGACGATGTACTGATAAACGTCGACGGAAAGAGCACACTGGCACTCCCCAGCAGTACTCTTATCGTCCTTGTCAGACGTCGGGTTCTCGATGTACACGTCGGACTCCTCGGCAATAGCCTCAGGATCACGAATGGAAGACATGTTTTGGAAGATGGAAAGAAGAACGATTTCGGGAGAATGCTCGACAAAAGTTAGAGTATTCGCCGGAAATCGCTTAGAAGAAGAAGTGAAACTGCGAATTGAGATGCATCCTCTCCTCCCTTTATATACTCATCGCAATGAATGCGATGAATTTAATGCGGGAGAGACGGAAAAGCGCAGGTGCAATGAAACTATGACACGTGGAAAAAGCAAGCTGACAACAGCTGTCGACAGGACGTGCGCCGTAAACTTCGCGGCCACGCGCCCGAAAACTCGCGCCCACGCGCCTGAAAAAGCGTCTGGAATGACCATATACTGTCACGTCGCCATAACTTCATGCACGTCCTGAAACTGTCAGAAGAAACCGTCAGACCACGCTGACGTCCCTTCAACAGTTGGACTGTTCTTATCCTTTCACCAACTCTTCGAATTTCAAAAAGATTCAAAAAGATTCAAAAGTAAGCGGGACTATGCCCCTTACCTTGGCAACCAAGTAACTATAAGACAGGTGCGGGTACAGTGTCAAGGCAAAACCCTTCACATACTTAGCACCTGCAGGAAATTGAAGCCAAGAATACCTCGGCAACCAACTAACTATAAGACGGGTACGGGTACAGTGTCAAGGCAAAACCCTTCACATACTTAGCACCTGCAGGGAATTGACGCCAGGAATACATTGGAAGTAAAGTAACTATAAGACGAGTGCGGGTACAGTGTCAAGGCAAAACCCTTCACATACTTAGCACTCCGCAGGGAATTGAAACCAAGAAGGATCTTCTGGGCCATGCTTGCGGAAACGGAAATAACATCCCCGCATAGCGGGAACGTTGGGAACTAGATTGTTTGAAGCTCCAAGATGGAATTGGTTGTTTAACATAATTGATCACTATGTTCAAAACTACCAAAACCTCATGGAGAATCTACACAAGTGGAACTCAACGCTCCTGACTTGCGAGGAGGTTACAGACCTACCCGCATCATACCCAAAGATCAAGCAGAAAAGTCGGGAATTTCTGCACGTGACATTAGGACTTCCGCGGGAAGAATCCCCATGGAAAACCTTAAAACTAAACCCTTTTCAAAACCCCTTGCTTAAGTCCAAAAGTTCACCTCACTTATTAACAATTCATGAGAATAACATTGGACTGGGGGGACTTGAAGAGGTAGGTCCCAGCAGAGCCCAGTTGGACCCGCAAGACTCACCTTGAACAGGGACGTCTGCGCGGTTGGACCCGCAAGACTCCTTAAACAGGGACGTCTGCGCAGTTGGACCCGCAAGACTCACCTCGAAGAGACGTCTGCGCAGTTGAACTCGCAAGACTCGAGGGACGTCTGCGCAAAGACCAACTGGATCCGCAGGACCAACCATGCTCAGAGACGCGACGTCCTTACGCGCAGTACGCAAGCTGCTCTCGCAGGAAACGCCTCCCAATGGTCGACGTACTCCGCCTGTTCCCGCAGCTACGGATACTAGCCATCAGGGAAGGCAACCCGCACAGCAAGGCTACACGCACAAGGCACTAACTCAAATAATTCAGTAGTCACCTGAAGAAGGAATGAGCAAGCCGGGAACACTCCCGCCCAAAGCCGGGAATACTCCCGCCCAAATGAGCCAGTCCGTACGATACTGGAGGATCTTTTGTACTGTACCTGCCAAGGTATGGACAAAAGATCTGACTAAAGCTACGACAGCTCACTGACAACAGTACGACGGGCAGCACGCTCTAGTACTTAAAGTCACTATCAGCCGCTGCCTACTCACCAACCCCTGTCGGGGCACGTCCATAGCCTGCAGTTGGTGGAAAAGGAATAGTACACAGCCGGCCTGGTCACTATCAGCCGCTGCCTACCCACCAACCATCAGCATGGCACGTGCGTAGCCCACAGTTGGTAGAACAGGAATACTATTCAGCCGGCTGTACCTGCTTGGAAACCTACCTTCGGCTATAAATACTCCAATACCTTGGAACGGTATCATATCTGATCACATCTGATATCTTCATATATTATCATCTTCTCTCTAGTCATTTCTCTAAATATACACTTATATTCAAGAGCAATCTAGTCTGATTCTCACGCCGGAGGGTGGTCACAAGGAGGTACCCCCCCTTCTCAGTGACGAGCTCACGGTGTCTGTTTTGCAGGTCATCAGAAGAACAACCATCTTTGCCGGAACTAACCCTCGTGGGAAACATCTATTTAACCCCCAGATTATCCGTAATCTGCCCGGGGTCGATTAGTGTTTCTTCATCTTGCATTTTGAAAAAAAACAAAAAAATGGTGGGATTTGAAGAGTTTGGTCATGAGCGTGTGCTTCTTGCTCAACCTGACCCTGTTGTGCTGGAGCTCAACAGGTTGCACAACTTGCTTAAAGGTGAGTGAGTCTATTGTGTTTTGTTTAGAAAAGTTGGTCGAGAACGACGATTGCGAATTGATGTTTTTTTGGTTGGTTTGTATTGCAGAGAAAGATAGGGAGTTGGGGCTTGCTCATAGTGAAATCAAGGCCATGAAAGCTGCTGATGCCTTGAAAGAAAAATCACTTGAAGAGGTGCGAATGCATTTGAGCGTTTGTTCACGGTCTGGTTTGGCCAGTTATGACGAAAATAATAGGACAAACTGCTAGATATGGTTTCAAAAGCGATAAACAAACATGTTGGGTTGGGTGCTGGACCGGCCGGTTAGCATTTTGAGGGATCCGTTTTGACTAGCGGTGCACTTAGTTCGTTTTAAGCACAACCGGACAAAAAACAAAAAAAAAATCATTTTTTAAGTTTTTGAACATTGTTTGGGCCAATTTTTTTCGGTTTTATTATTTGGGCTTTAAAGTTTTGGGTTGAAATAAATTTGGTCCAAAATAAAAAATTTGTGGCTAAATCTTTTTGTTAATTATGAATTTAATTCATTTTTGCACATTCAAACTAAAATACTTGAATTACAATATTTTGTATAAATTACTTTTTTAACAGCTCCCAAACTTTATTACTTTTTTTTTCTAATAAAATTGTTAGTTTGTAATAAAAATTTAAAAATGATGCAATTCCTAAAGAACAATTAACACAACATGTAGGGTTGGTAGGACCGGCTGGTTTTAGCAGTTTTGACAAGTCCGTTATGGTGGTTTTGATTTTTTTTCAAAAAATTTAGTTTCTATTAAAGTTTAAAAATAGTGTTTAATGAATATAATACACATATATAGTTGCATATCCCAAAAATGATAAAATGTTCAGAACAGTCAAACAGTCAAAACCGAACCGTAAATCGATCTGCATAAATCTCAAACTGGCTTTGGCCGGTTTCAATGATTTACGAACACTATTAAGTAATGTAAGGCCCCGTTACCGGTAGCCCTACTTTCGTGTTGGATTTACTCATAAACGCAGTTCTAAATATCATAGTTAATTAAAACATTCGCGGAATATAAAAGCTTTCATAAAACATTTCATAACAAAACACGTCTTGTCTTAAATCATCATTTTGTCTTTCAAAATAAACGAAACATTAAACTTAAACGTCTTGAGTCTTCCGATGCCAGCCTCTTATTCAGTGCCACGTGTCTTCTCAAGCGAGCTGCCTCATCCTACTCACCTGCGTGCATACTAAAAGTCAGCTACGCTGAGTGAGTTCTAGTTAATCATACATTATACAATACACATAAACTTATTTTCTTTCATTCATACTTTCATACTTTCTTTTGTATTAACTTACTTTCATATCTTACGTTATAAAGAGCATTACGCCCTACATTCCTCGAGTATTATTAGGGCTCGGTACCCTCCTTCCTCGAGTATTATTAGGGCTCGGTACCCTCCTTCCTCGAGTATTATTAGGGCTCGGTACCCTCTTTCCTCGAGTATTATTAGGGCTCGGTACCCTCTTTCCTCGAATATTAGTAGGGTTCGGTTCCCTAGTTCTCGAATATTAGTAGGGTTCGATTCCCTCTTCGTTACCATACAACCATACATCATACCTCGCGTATTATTAGGGCCCGGTACCCTCTTTGTAACCATACAACCATCCTTTCCTTCTTTTATTAACTTTATCACATTCGTACACATAAGCATACATATCATACTTACCTTATACTTAGCGTTACAACCTGACAGTACGTGCAATATCCAAAGATCGTTCACGTACCGTCAAGCCATCATTCATACATATCACATTATTCACATAAGGCATACACTTATCTCTTAGGATAAGCGTATTAACAAACATATCGAGTATGCACACAGCCCGGAAAACATAACACATAAATGGGGCTAGAAACTCACCTGAATCCTGTTACGCTCTCCGTTAATAGTTATTCCCTTCTTGAGCTGTGCACGGCTAACTGTATAATATTTACACGTATCAATTAACTACTACTACCCATGTTGTATTTCTATCTTTATATGACCCACAACGAACGGGGGTCCGGGGGCAGCGCCCCTGGCAGCGGGGTCTAGGGGCGGCAGCCCCTAGTAGGGTCCAAGGGGCAGAGCCCCTGGCTGGGGTCGAGCTGCCAGGTCAGCTTGGAAAAATTTTATTTCCATTAACTGTCTTAACACATTTTCCATTAGGTTTTTAACTTATTTTCTAAGCGAACTTAGCTTTAGGCGAAGTTAAACCTTAAGCGAACTTAGCTTTAGGCGAAGTTATCAGTTAGGCGAACTTGGCCGTAGGCGAAGTTATCAATTAGGCGAACTTGGCCTTAGGCGAAGTTATCAATTAGGTGAACTTGGCCTTAGGCGAAGTTACCAGTTAGGCGAACTTGGCCGTAGGCGAAGTTAAGCTTTGAAGGCGAAGTTAAGCTTTGAAGGCGAAGTTAAGCTTTTGCAGGCGAAGTTATCAGTTTGCAGGCGAAGTTGCCCAGTTCGCAGGCGAAGTTGCCCAGTTCAGCTACGGGTTTTGGTTTTTATCAAGCATTTTGGCGATTTTAATACCCTTGTTATGGTTCGACATCACCCACTAACGTTCCCTAACCATTTTCGGTCGTATATATATCCCGTATATACTATAAAGCTTGGATCTTTAAGCTTAAGGACATTCAAAAGGCTAAACGTTCAATAAAACGTAAACTTTAAAGGTCAAGAACATACCTTTTATACGTTCGGTGTGGTCGCGGTTTGCTTGGTTATCTCGTATATAGAAGATTTAATAATGGTTGGCTCGATTTTGGTCTTGGACGTCTCTCTCTCTCTCGGCCGAATATGGTGTAGTGTATGTGTTTGGAGTGTGTTAGAGAATAAGATGGAAATGAAATGAGGGTTTAGGGTTTTAGCTTGGTTTAGGGGATATTTATATCCCTTAAAGCCCATGGACCTAAGGCCCATTCTCATTTAACCCATCTCAATTAATCTAAGTCCATGATCCGTTCTTTACTCGATATTAATTAATTAATAACGCGAAATCACTAAACGTAACTTTCTTTATTCAACATTATAAATTTTAGGATGTTACAAGTAATATATAACATGGTCCGAATACTTGTGTTGTTTGCAGATGGGAAATATGGTAGAAAAACTAGACAACAAGATTCGGAACACCGAAAGCCTTCTTGAACAAAAGGTGAATTATCATCCATCATCTTTGTATGATGCTTTTAAAATTCCATAATCAATTAAATTACATTACTTTTTATAAAATATTCAGAATTTAGACATCAAGAAACTAGTAACAGAGAAGAAAGAAGCACTAGCAGCACAATTTGCAGCCGAAGCAACACTTCGTAGGGTGCACGCGAATCAAAAGGATGACGATTCAGTGCCAATCGAATCCATTATGGCTCCTCTCGAGGCCGATATTAGAATGTACAAACACGAGGTACAACAACTCGCATACTTCGTATAAAACAAATAAATATAGCGTAGCCGTAGCCATTGTCTTTTCTTTTCGTTTTATTAAAGGTTTGTGTTTGTATGCTGTATACTAGATTGCAGTCCTACAGGAAGATAAAAAGACACTAGAAAGACATACAAAGTCAAAAGAAGCAGCCTTGCTGGAAGCAGAGAGAATACTAACAAGTGCTTTGGAAAGAGCTTTGATTGTTGAAGAGGTTCAGAATCAGAATATTGAGCTGCAAAGACGAATCGAGATTTGCCAGGCAATGATGAATTTTTATTACACGTAACGGGTCAAAACATTGGTTCGGGTCAACTCAGAATAGTTCTGCTAAGAATTTTGATTTTCTTTACAACAAAAACCGGTTTTGACTTTTGTTGACCAAAGCCAGAACTGGTTCTAACATAAAACTGACATAAGGGATTAAAAAATTATAAACGGTTGATATGTAAAACAAAGAAGAGATACGCAACTTCTAGTTGTAAATAAAGCTTATTTAGTTGTACATGGAGCAAGTTTTAATATATAGATTCTACATATACAGGAGGAAAACAAGATCTTAGAAAAAGCAAACCGCCAAAAAGTTTTAGAGGTCGAAAAACTGAGTGAAACGATCAAAGAACTTGAGGAAGCTATTCTTGCAGGCGGAACGGCTGCAAACACTATTCGTGACTACAAGCGTCAGATTTCTGAACTTCAAGTACTAAAATTTACTTGATAGAAACCGTTACAAACTCACTTACCTTTAGGTTATATAACTTATCACGAGTTTTCTTAATCTTTTATTTAGGAGGAGAAAAGAACACTGGAAAGGGAGTTAGCAAGAGCAAATGTTTCAGCCAATCGCGTTGCAACTACAGTTGCTAATGAATGGAAAGATGGGAAAGATAAAGTTATGCCTGTAAAACAATGGTTGGAAGAAAGGAGGCTTATGCAGGCACATACCAAACTATTATTTTATATCAAGTTAAATATGTTAAGAATTGAAAAGTCTTAAAAGAGTTTTGTTGGTTTGGTTCGGTTTCAGTTTTAAAAACAAAAAAACAAATAGTTATTTTGGTTACAGATCAGTTATTTCTGTTTCATGCAGGAGGAAATGCAACGGCAAAGGGACAAATTGACAATATCAGAAAGAACTTCAAAGAGCGAAGCACAACTTAAAGAAAAAGTGAAGCTAAGACTCAAAACACTTGAAGACGGATTAAAGCAGTCAACTTGTGGATCACCAAAAGTCAGAAAAGTTTACTCAAATGTTGGGGATTTTGTCAAGCAACGGTGGAAGGAAGAGATCAACATCACAGCCACGGGGTTCGTCGTTGGGCTCACGAAAACCAGACGTTGAATCTGAAACAAAACATATTAATAATAATAATATGGTTAGAAAAGGTTGATGGGCTTCTAGAAGTAAGGTTGTTGACAGAGATGAAAAGGAAAACAATGAAATGGTTGTTGAAAATGCTAGTGGTTTGAAGTTTGATAAGTTTAAGGATGAAGACAGGATAACTGCCAAAACTTTCACAGATGATGGTGATGATGTTGTCTCAGGGTTTTTGTATGATAAACTTCAGAAAGAGGTTATTAGTTTAAGGAAGTTTTGTGAGATGAAAGACACCACTTTGAATGCAAAAGATGAAGAAAACAAGGTTCTCCCTCTCTCTCTCTCTCTCTCTCTCTCTCTCACTACACACACACACATATATATATGTGTGTGTGAACAAACTTCTCGTTTATATATAGAAACAACACATGCGTTAGGTAACGTGTAGGTTATGTTACCTACACATATCTACACACATGTAGGTGTACAGTTAAAAAACTTTTAAAAACACATGTACAAATTAGTTTGATGGTACGTTTTTTAGGCATATAACATACAAATTTGTATTTAAAAAGTAGAAATTTTGAAAAATAAACTGATTATCAAATAATTACACGATTTATGTTTGCTTTTTTTTTTTGTTTTGTTTGTTTTGTTTACGCAATAATTTAGTGTTACGTAATGAACGTATAAATCTCTAAAAGCAAACAAAAAACAGGTGTTGATGAAGAAGGTTGAAAACTTGCTAAAAGCACTAGAAGTAGAGTCAAAGAAATGGAAAAGAGAAGCAGCCACAAAAGATAAGAATGTAGCATCCATAAAGACAGATGAACAGAAACCAGTCAGGAACTTAAACGCCTCCAAGAGGTATGATTAATCGTTGAACGCGATTAAAATTAACTTATTATTAGTTTTAATTATATACGAATAGAGTATTCACTGTACAGTTTTCAGGGCAGCAAAAGCATCTTAGTGTGAAGGGGGTGATGTGTGACTCATTGGGGCTTGAAGACTTATTGTGATAATTATACCCTACGCATATTACCATCAGATTATAAGTTATAAGTTATAACAATCCATGTTATATGGAAATATATGTATATATTATTTGAACATTTAAGGTTGTTGTTTTGTAATTTGGAGTGAGTTAATTTATGATGTTTGGTATTATCCTTATCCTTAATGTGTTAGTAAGCACAACCTTAACTTTCTGTCGTTACCTACATCCAACGTGTTTAACCTCTGATTTCCTCGATTTCGATTGTATATCAAGATTTATATATTCTTCTCCTCCGTTAAACTCAAGAACACTAATTTTCTTTTGTGAAGATTGCATAAGATTAATGCAATTACCCATGATGCAAAACTGATGCTACACCTCAATACTCTTACTTCATATATATATATGCATCTATAGCTGCTATATATATGCATATATGTAGTAAAGAGGTCAAAGCTTAAGGCAACAAACGTGCAGAGCATCTTACAAATTGTTTAGTAATTTCAATCTGACTCCTAGCTTATTAGTTTTCAAGGATAAGGTTGACTTTCATGAGTCAAATTTATTAGCATAAGAACCTCGCATGGGGTTTATAAATAAATCACCTGTTGACTTTTAGTTTCTCTTGATTTTATATAACAAATATAATAGTCAATCACCAGATAATAATTCCAGTTTAAATTGAAAATGCATAAACCTATAGGTTGACTTCTTATAAAGGGGACTTATATTAGTTATATATATTGAAGGTCAAACATGAAGCAAGCAAATTATATATGGTTGGGCGGTCTATCGTCAAGGTATAATATGCTTTCAATGAAAGTAAAGCCACTTAAAAGTTTAACTGGAATTTGCCTAAGAAATTACAATCACTATTAGGGGAGTTTTGGATGCATGTTTTAAATGCAACTATAACTTACAATTAGGAGTGCGAATAAGCCAAGTGCTCGAGATCGATTCGTTAGATGCTCAAAACAAGCTCATCTTAAATGAGCTCTAGCCTAAAAATAAGTTTGCTTAAGAAACAAGCTTGAGCCTAGTATTTAATTAATTTTTATTTAATATATTGGGGAAAGTTAACGTCCAAATTAAATTAGAGTGCTAAATTTGAGAATCAAGTGGTGTAACTACACTACTCTGTAATTACACTACACTATAATTACACTATGTTGTATATATAATTACATTATTTGATTCTCACAGTTAACACGTAAATTTTGTGATTGGGCCCTGTATCCTATGAACCAACTTCTGGGTCATTTTTCCTGGAAATTTGTCCTTTGTTGGTACTTCAACTTATGCAACTATGAAGACTTGGCAGCACACACTAACATGATCAACCACTAACAGGTACTTTAACATATTACAAGATAATCAGTACGTTTGATTGTCACTGCGCTAACCTGGTATTCCTAGCAGATTATGCTGCAAGGTTGGACGGAACAATGAATTCAAACATTTTTTCTGTTGTACAGGTATTTAAATTCATCTCTCGCGCTTTGTCGTGAAGATTAGGTCGCTTGAGGTACGCTCTGTTTATTTTGTTTTCGTACACATAATTAGGACTACACGTTAGGTTGTTTGGCTTATGTTCTGTTGTATTAATTAGTTATAATTAGTTTAGTTTTAGTCCACATCTTTTGGAGTGTGTTCTGTACCTTTCGTGGTTATTTTTGTCGTTTATGGCCCATGTGGATTACAGTGGAGGCACTGAACAGTAAGCTAATTACCAAAAATTACTTATATACATATATATATTTGAAGTATTGCTATTGAATCGAGAATTGGATTAGTTACTAACAAGTATCAAATGCACATGAACTCATGACAGTGTTAACTCACATTCGGTGACAACATGGGGGATGGTAGCAGCAATATAGTCAATCACAGCCTTAAGCGTTTTCAGTCTACAACAAGAAAATATGCTAAGTTTTATCCTGTATATGAATTTATTTATTGCATCTTAATATTACTGTATGAAACAAATTTATTGTCTTCCCACAGTATAGCACTACTTTATGTAGACCCTTTTGATGTTAAAGCATAAAAGAGGTTTGAAGGGGTGTGTGTTGTTTTTGGCGACACTCTCGACTAGATGCTTATTGGTCACCTTATTGTGTTTTATATAAAATTCTGTCTAACGTGTAATGCATTTGAATATTATGTACGTGTTGTTTTATCATTTGATATCAACGATGACCGGCACAGCAACAGCAACGCCCGGGGACGGTTACTAGTTCAATTTATTAGGCAAGCGTGAAACTAAGAAAGATAGATTTGCCTAAGGCACAAGCAAACTGTGCACATGAAAGCCGCCCCCTATCTCTGAAAGGGCCCATCACTTCGTTCGTACCTTCTTGGCTTAGGCTTGCGACTTCGAGCTTTAGAAATAGAGCTCGAACCGATCCGAACTCAAGCTCGTTTACACCCCTAGTTGCAATAGTAAAGAAAAAAAAACCTCAAACATACAATAATAAAAAACTTAATAAGATTATTAATCCGCAAATATAAACACCCCCTTAAAGACTTCACAATATTATTAATTATAAGACAATCAGTCTGAGCCTCAATCAACATCCACTAATAAAAAATAAAGCTCAACAGTAGAATCATCCAAAACTTAAGCTGGTTAAGAAATAGAATAGTGATTCATACTCGGTCTAGTCAGCACTCAAGATGCAACCGCCACGTCATCGCGTCTACCTTCCAACCATGACTTGGCAGCAACTTTCGTGGTCAAAAACCATCCAGCCTTTTCAGGAGCCTCATGAAAAGGAGCATTTAGCTCCTTCAAATGGGCCTCAAGCCCGCCCGCCAGACCCTTATCCAAATACTTGTGTTTCCCATGGCCCGTATTGACCCCGAGCAACAGTGGAAGCTCTTCTCCTTCTTCCAAAGCCTTGGTCAAATCATTTATCCATATATGTAACGCGGTCAATGCTGCCCCTAATGAAAGGCTCTTCAAATGCAAAGACCAATTTGTAGGCGTTTCGACTGTATGTCACTATATATATCAAGATTAATCCCCAAAGCCAACAAGTCATAAGCTTTTTCCAGTTGATCAAGATTTATACATAAATCAATCAAGCAATTGCAATATGCTTTCCTTACATCCAATCCCACTTCACTAATTACTTCTTTAGCTTCATTCTTGAAAGCTTCATCTTCAATGTTGGAATCCATTACAACCTCAATTAAGTTACCAAGCCTTGGGTTAACTTTTTGAACGGATCACCATATCGCGCTTTAGCATACGCACGTATAAGTGCAGCATACGTTGCCCAACCAGGTGTTAACCCACTACTCAAAATTTGCTGATAAATCGACTTCACCTGCCACGGTCTTTTAGCCCGTCCCATAGCATCCAACAAAGTATTGTAACAAACTAAGTTCGGTTTAACACCAAGAGCCTTCATTTCTTCAAAAACCGTCAAACACCCGTCAAAATTCCCACTCGTCCCATAAATTTTAATTATCGTCATAAACGTCACCGCATCAAGCCGCCATTTTTCCGTTCTCGAACGGTCATACAACCTCAACGCCATGTCAAAATTCCCGACTCTCCCGTAACAATAAATCATCACCGCGTAAGTCACATCATCCGGCTGAACACCAAAAACGAGCATCTTCTCAAACCACTCCACCGCCTTACCGGGCAAAGACCACAATCCTCGCAGTTATCGGGTTGGACATATGATTAAGAATGATAACACCATCTTGCTCAACCAACCTACCACCTAAATTACTATCCAGCACACTAAAAACATCTTCTTGAACTGGTAAACAAGAATTCAAGGCTTCCGCTACATGGGTAAGATTAGTGTACCTGGAATCGTAAGACTTTTGCTTAAAGATTGAAGCTTTGGGGCTATTGGGGTTAACCCAGATGTAATTTTTCTTTTTAGAAGTCTGAGGGTCTGATAAATTGTGGGTTACTTCTGAAACTGAATCTTGTTGTGAAATTTGGGTGATTCGGAGTTAAGGGGCTGTTCTGGATTGAAGGAGGATTGGGTGAGTGGAGTGGAAGGTGAAGAACAGAAGCCGTATGTGTAAGCCATTTTCACAAACCTTATCGAGTATTATTTGGTCGACACAGACAGAAGTGTATAATTGACAGGGTTTAGCCTCCTAAATAGCCCATTTGTAAGACAGAAATCTCAAATGGTCTAAAAATATTGAAATAATTCTATAAATGTCTATCCAAAACTATCGGAAAAGATAAGTTTTGAACCAAATCTGGCAGGTCTCATTTAAGCCAACAAAAACCGGTCACGTGTTCCAAATTTGTTGGCTCAGACAACTTTTGAACAAAACCCGTTGATGTAAAACAAAATGTACATCTTTTAGCATCGAATTAACCCCATACTTATTGGAAACTTCATGCAAATTCGTTGTATTTGGTACTTATTTGTGTTGTTTGCGAATTTGCAGGTTCGGGCGCCCGCCCGAAAAATAAACGACGAGAAGATGGTGTTTCAAGACAAAAAATTGATTGTCTAGGTAGTGCACAACCTCAAGGGTGGGGACGGTGGAAAATTAAAAATTTTTATTGTCTTTTAGGTAGGTCGACGGTGCACGAAAACCGAAGTTGTTAACTGTTAATTACTGTTGTTAGTGCACAAATTATAGGTCTTTGGTCATGGTCTGTTTTGAGCTTCTCGAAAGTTTTCTCATCAAATGTTTTTCAAAAGAAAAAATTAAAATGAGATCGTTTAGACGGAGATAACAAGTCAAGGGGACATGTACACATGTTTCATATCAGCAGCCCATTTCCTCCCATGTGTGCGTGAGTTAGCCATATTTAATACACATATTATTATATACATGAATACACATGTCATATGAGTGTAACCAGTATGTTCATGATATCTAGAACTTGTTTGTCATTTGTATGTCGAGATCTTAATACTACCACTTGTATGGAGAACTATAATTGTAGAAACCCCACACATTAAGGCTTTACTTAAATAAAACTCCTTACCCTATATTATCCCTTAGGAGCCCATCTTGAGCCAATTTCCCTTTCGTTTATTTGAACCCTACATTACTAGCCATGTTAGCCTAAGCCTTTTATTTTAACCATGTTTAATGAAATCTGGTACGTTACGTTAGGATAGTTTACATTCAATTTGTAGAACATATTACACAATGTACATATGTCTCAGTTATCTTGTATTTGTTATGCATCATATTGCTTGTCAAAAAAAAAAGAAGAAGAAAAGAAAAAAAAAGTTAAAAAATCAGAAAAACTCAAAAAGAGTCAATATTTGTTATAAATAGCAGTTAGTTCATTAGTTTTGATTGTTTGTTTAGATTGAATCAATTGGATTTCATCCACCATAAGTTACTAAATAATTCATATTCCACACCCGAGTCATAGCCACAGCAAAACCTTCAGTCCTCGTCATTATGCAACCAATGGTTAATGGGTGGAGATATGACTGGCTTACAAGCTTATTACTTTGTGTTCATACTTGGTATTGAGGGCAGAGAGATGCTAGCACATTTTATGTTGGTCCAGATATTAAACCGAGAGGAGTGATATATTTGTGAGGGGTGTGATCATGTGTGCCTTAACTGGAATCAAAGAAACTTGTTTGAGCGGATCCTATTGTTTTAACGCATCACAAAATGTATTTGTTGGGCTGTCAATCTAGAAAGTGTAAGCCTTGGAAATCAAGCATGACCATGAACCTTACTAACATTAACGAAGTTAATTGATGTATCTATGATAGAGGCGGATGTGTTGCATAAGAGTTTGCTTGAGGACAGGCAAATAATAAGTAAGAGGATGTGATGGGTTTGTGTATTACTCGTATTTATCATAGTTAATTACCTATTTCTAGTCTTGATATACATTTAATGTTGTTAGAAGTATATTGCTTTTTAGTATTATTTGTTTTAGTATTTAATTAATAAAACTAAGAAAAATGTTTCGCAAGGAAACAATATTATTAAATGACATCCAATTTAAATCAAATTTTGTTTGTTGCCTTTGAATGCATTTATGTTAATTTGATTTAATGAATGGAAGACGGAAACAAAGGACCAGATACGGTAGAGAGGGGTTTGACTCCAACTATCTTATGAGAGTTTTGGATGCTAAATAATTTAGGGGATGGTTAACAAGGAAAACGGAAGAGTATTGACTCCAAACAATTATTTCTTTAACTCCACATTATTTTAGGAGTTTTTCTTTTGTCCCTAGTTAATAAAAAGGGTGGAGGACTCCAATTATAAAATGACATTATTAGGCACGGGCGAAAAGTAGACGACATCAGGGAAGGAAGAACAATTATTTTTTGGGGGGGAACATTCAACACCATTAGAGGTCATCACTTGACATCCAATTGAAGATAAGATTGTAAAAGAAAACTGAAGGTGGTCTCCACAACCATGAGGCTAATCCATCCGTAATCATTCCTGGGTGTAGAGTTCTGTAATTTTTAGGATTTCTCACATCTACGAATTAAGATAATATTTTATGTAATTGTTTGGTTTGAACACGAATTGTGTGACTTCTCATTATTATGAACATATGTTGTTAGGTATTTCTTTCACCACTGACCTCATAAGATGATAATTGCTAGTGTCCATGATGTGTGCGAGGGTTAATTAATGTTCTTAATATATATTGAATATACCTATCCAAGATTCTTTGTGTGAGATTTTCTTGCACCATTTGCCTAGGATAGACGAGCATTGATACTTTTTGTTGGGAAATTATTTATTGAACCTAAATAACCATGGTGATTGCATGAACTCGTTTTTATAGTGTGTAACCCTAATGCTTATAGAACTTGAAACCCAGGTGTGATTTGTTTCATAATCATTGCTTACAACTCAATTATATTTCTTAAAAATCGTTACTTGTTTTCATTAAAACTTAAAAATAATTATTTCAAATCCAATCATATTTATTCTGTACGATTACCTAAAAAACTTCATAATTATTAATCAAATAAATTTAGATCACCGACACAAACTCTTCGTGGTTTGACACCTTTCTTACCCTAACTAGTTTAAGATGATTAGGAGCACAATTCCTTTTTATCTTTGACTGGTCTGATGAAGACCGATTA
Organism: Bidens hawaiensis; assembly: GCF_021521415.1. Taxonomy (NCBI): domain Eukaryota; kingdom Viridiplantae; phylum Streptophyta; class Magnoliopsida; order Asterales; family Asteraceae; genus Bidens; species Bidens hawaiensis. The sequence continues at coordinate 466,813 of NW_027491624.1, read as the reverse complement.
TCAACCCGCAGTGGTAGACTTGAAATTAATCTTACAACATCCATAGTCCGAATCTGTATAAGCAGTAAGCTCGAAACTATCGTCCTTGGGGTACCACATCCCGATGTCAGGATATAACAAATGAAGTGTTTAGTGAATGTACTTAACGAATGAGTGAAATGAACAGATGAACGAATGGATATAGCGAATGAGTAACGAATGGTGAATGGATTTAATGAAATCTGGTAATGAATGGGTTAGAAAATAACGAATGAGCTGTTAGAACAGTTGTAACAAACTTACAACTGCTTAGTGAATGAACTCATGTTTGATAGCGTATGAACTCACCAAAGCTCAAGAAATTTGCGAATGAACTCATATCCTCAAGTTCAAAACCCAATAACCTTACCAAGCACAAACCACGCCAAATCAAATCAACAATTCACTCGAAACCAAACCACAAACACTCTGAATCACAATCTGTGCACGACCAACCACAAATAAGTCAATAACTCATATAATTTTGACTAATTAAAATCAAAACCAAAGTTCAAAATACTGTATACTCCCGTTCAAATCCAAATCCAAATCAAACCAAATTGATCATAACAGTCCAATTCAATCAATCCATACCTAATTCCAATTGATTCGCACAATCCTTGATTCAATTAGACTTTAGTTACTAATCAGTTAACAAATTGATCAATCAAAACATCCAGAAAGCTCTAATATCACTTGAGAGACCACGATGTTCATCATGATTCGTATATTGAAGGATCTAGTCTTATGATTTGATCGATTATCAACGATTAGGGTTATGGTGTGTGTTTGTGCATGTATTGAGAGAACAACCGGGCAGAGTAACGAGCGGGATTAAACAAAATAATCAGATTGTTAATTATAATAAGGTTACAGGGGTATATATAGATGACGACTCATTCTCTAAACAGACTTAGCGAATGAGTCACATTCGCTAGACATTCCCCTAGCGAATGGCCTGATATATTAACATCTCATGCGCTAACCTCCTATAGTGTATGAGGAACCAAAACTGTTCATTAGCTAACATCGCTTAGTGAATGAACTTAGATTATTGTCAAAACTAGTCCTCAGACTATTATAAATTACTAAACTAAACACAAAGAACGAGACGACAATAGATGTATTAACAAACACTGACTTTCTTGATCAAAACCCGAAGATGGAAGGCCCAAGAATCTCAATAGTTGAGCGAAAGCTATGGTACCAATTGTAGGTCTCGTTATGGATCTAATAACTAATCTCAGATAAAACCGTAGACTTGGTGAGCGAAAAATCACCAAGAATATTCGGATCTCGGGTCAAGAAACACATAACACACTATAGAGAGAGAAATTAGGAGAAGAAAAGAATTGTTATTTCCAAAAGCTTACCTAGAATATGGAGTACATGTGTATTTATACCCATATCTAGGTTATTACATAATGGGTCACTTCGGCCGGCCCATCAAGACAATAACATTGTCTATGGCCTCATGCCCAGTTACAACCAAAGCTAAACATAAACATATGAATAAAACATATTACAAAAGCAATCTAATACAAAAACCTAACAATATATCAAACGGGACCAACAATTTATAGGTTTCGCATGAGAGTTACTAATTTACACTAGCCCCTACCTAGTTATTGTGTTATCATAGTTTTTGCATTTCTTAGTTTACATATGGCATTTGCAAAAACTTCATAAATGCGAAAACTATAATTACATGCTATCTTGATCCAAGTGAAAATTATATCATAATGCAAAAACTGTGCTCCTCTGCGAAAACCATTCTCAAAGCAAGAACTAGGTCATTAAACGAAAATCATGCAAAGCGAAAACTACCTGCTGTTAATCATCAAATTGACGTCCAGATTTGATTTTTGATATTTCTCGATCTAATGCCTGTAATGATTTAAGTTGGAGAGTTTAAAGATCCCTAGGTTCCGATTAGCAACACTTGAGTCCTCATGCAAGTATTTTAGCAAAAAACAAGCTTTAAACAAGTTTGTTACCTTTAAATAAGCTCGACTCTTTCTCGACCAATTTGAGGATGTTGGAGTTTATTGCTGTCGATTTCCACCAGCCAATCTTCATGAATGTGATTTCCTACATGATGGTGTGCTCAAATACCAAATCCAAGCCCAAAATGTTAACCCGACCAGCCTCTCTTTCTCTCCTAAGGTTTCTTGAAAGATAAGTTGAATGGAATGAGGGAGGGTGGTTGTAAATTGTAGGGTTTATTCCTTTTTCACATAATCACCTCTTGTGCCCCTTGTGTTTTTATATTTGCTTAATCCATAACCGAACTCATAAACCCGTTAAACGAATAACCCATTACAAGAATATAAATAGTCATAATAATTAGAATCCGTTTGATTATTAGAAACTTTGGGGTGTTAGATGGATGGTTACTCATGTTGTGCCCACTTTTATAGATGCTGACTCATGGTTCACTTGGTTTTATCTAGCTACTTAAAGTAAAATCAGATTTTATAATGTTTTGGTGACCTTTTTACCCTTTGTGACTACACAATTTGAATGCAAGCTGAGATTTTTCGAAGTGATGGTAGAACGAAGTTCACTAACAATCATGTTCAACATGGCATCCATAATCGTCTTTCAAGTTTATTGTTGCTATTTATTTAGTTTGTTTATTTATGGTTTTTATTACAATGAAAAATCAAACTTTTGTTGATGGACTTTGATCAAAGGTAGAAAGAAAACGGAGGCTTTCTTAGCATGCAGTTTAAAGTCCATTTCAACTCTAGCGTATGGCCCATCTCTTGCCCTCTCGTCAAGGGAAACCCAACAACTTGCCAAAAGACAAAAGTCTCAAAATATGAGAAATATTTAGTAAACTCATTTCTATCATTCTTACTTTTTTCTAACACTTGCTACATACAATATCTTATTTAGATTAAGGGTATCATAATATTTACTCGGGTGTATTAAAACGAAGAAGAAAAATGATTTTCCACTAATTTTGCTTTTCATTAAGAAAATTGATGGGTATTCCGGGATACCTCTGCTTGTCTGCTGCATCCTCCACTGATCATGTCTATACGTCAAGATTCAAGTAAAAAGAAACGTAAAATCCGTGAGAAGACACTGTACAATAAGATCAGAATCCCTAATGTACATCAAATTAAAGTTGGGAGAATAATATTGGGATGCAACAACAATTTAAGAAGTGTATTTTTAGAAATGTGTTGATTGGTAGGGGTTACGAAAGTGACATTCTGATCATGAAGACTGGTTGCAATCTCTCTATGAACCGACCTAATCATTAAGTTAGTGAGTGGGCTACACCTTTTGTAGGTGTGGGTGTCTAATTTGAGTATGGCACTCCAACCCTAGAGAGTTTTGCAACAATCACTAAGCACATTGGCGTGCTAAAGTAACCATGGCCTTCTATTAAAAAAAATTAATGCTACAAGAATATTGCGGATGTGACAACTAATATGAAAAGGGTTACTATAGAAAGTTGAATATGAAAAGTGGAGGTCCTCTTTGATTGGTAGGGGTTACAAAAGTGACATTCATAAAAAATCGTCTTTCTAAAGTTGCCTAGGAATCGTGCATCATGTTTAACCTATTTGGACTCAAATATGTGCTTTATTGTCATGTGGCTGTGCTTGGGAATTTAGGTGAGCACAAAAATTCATGTTTTATGCATTATTTACCAACTATTATCATATTTTAGGGCATGATGATTTTATCTTTTATATATATTTGATGAAGCTTTAATTTTATTCTTTTTATCACATGAAGAATGATAGAGATTGACATCGATAACAAAAGATAATTGTGAGAAGAAGGTTAGAAATTATCCCTAAGTTTAGGAGATAATATAAGAACAGGTAAATAATGATTTCGGTCCTAATAGGTTTTTGTTTTTTGAGATATAGCATCAGCAAGAGAGCTTTTGGACGTCTTTCAGAATGTGACATCAAGTTGGGGGGTGGGGGGGGGGGGGTGAGTGAAACAATTTTTGCCGTGGTAGAGTCTTTATAGCATCCGTTGAAGATACTCTTATGTGCAGACTATATATAGTGAGTTGTGACTTGTGAGCCCCATTAGGGTTAGATTTATGCAGTCATCACCCATTAAGCTTTATTGCCTATAGCCCACTCACTCAATTTTTTATTCAATATAGAAGCGATTCAGTTAAGATCTAATTCATATTAAAACTCACAATATGCAAGAGAAAAAAGGAGAGATACAAACTAGTTAAAACCGCATATTCATAAAGCAGAAATGGATGTACAAAAAATATTGCAATTTCTGGCCACAAATTAAAGGTATCCTAACCGGCCCATGTATATTTTAGCATTTTATACTCATAGTGCTCTTTATCCTTGTCTTCTTTTTCTATAAACAAAAAGAGAAAAACTGCCAGCACTCAGTCACTAGTGTTGGTCTGTTAGATTTAGGCGTGCGAGTTGTCATCTTCATTGTACCTTGACACTGATAGAGTTAGGCATATCAGTAGGACGGTTCCAATGCTTGACCTGTCAAATATAATCACAAAAAGCACGTATAAATTTTATTACTGAAAAGATGTTCAAAGTTTAAATTTTATTACACAAAAATAATCAATTTTACTTCTTTGTTTGAAAATTGAAAGAAAATAGATCTTAATAATTCAAACTACGAAGTGTTGCTCAACAATCAATTCTGCATTTTCATTAACGAATAAATAACTCCATGTGCCACTTATCACCCATCAGTCAAGGCACTAACAAAGTTACTTATTAGTGAGAGTGATAATGTCTTTATCAGCAAAAGCGAAAGTGATGAATGCTATTAGTCACATTATCAGTATGGATTATTATATTAGCTATTGCCTAATAGTTTGAAATATTAAAATGTAAATTGGCTTGAAGATATGAGTAAAACACTATGCATGTAGAATTAGCGTGTCTCTATGAACCAAAATGAAAATTAGTAGTGTCTTTAGTCATATCGTTAGCATGAATTATTAGGTTTGAAATATTAAAATCCAAATTGCCTTGAAAATATAAGTAAAAAGGTACGTAGAATGAGCTAACTTTTTATACTGATCAAAAATTGAATATTGTACTTACAAGGTGGCAAAGAAAATGAGAATTCTTCTGGGGTTAATTATGGATGATTGCTTAAAACTTCTTGATCTCTTCCAAAAAGCACTGCTTTTGGTTGGTGGTCCGGGGGGAGCTTTGGTTGGGGCCACTGAGGTGGCGGTGGTTGGCGTGGTGCCACCGGTCATGATGGCAATTTGATGGTGGACTTGTGGGCTGTTGATGTGGTTGGCGGTGTGATCCAACAACATCAACTTTTCTGGCATGGTTCCCGCCATCAAAAAAGCTGGCCATTGTAAAATAAAAATTGTATTTAGAAACAAAAAGTAATTACAGTGTTCTTTTATCTCAACTATATAAACTAAACTTTTACAATCATAGTTATTCGTAAAGGCGGTTATAATTAATCTTTTTATGACGTTAATTAGCTAGTAATTACAAAAAAAATCCAGTTCAATTTACGTAAACTTTATTTCAAAAGTAAACATGTGTTCATTTCATACTAAGTATTATTTACTTTCTAATAGTTATACAATCAATCTATGTACATTTTGCTCATGCATTTTGTCGTAATTGTGGACTTCCTTTCAAATATGAACTTTGCCTTCTTTTTCCTTTCAATTTCTTAATATAATACCCGATATATTAACCCATGTGCAATTACTTTACTATTCTATTCATGACTTGACATAATTAAAATATGGTGACCTGATTCAACCACTTAGAAGAAAACCCACAACTATAAACCCCCCTGACTAAACATAGAACAAAATGTTCTAGCCGAGTCTCAAACACACGACCCCAGACCAGAAAAGTCCGGTTCATATTAATTTCATAATATAAGCCCGATAGATTAACCCACATGTAAAATTATTTTACTTTTCTTTTCATGGTCATGATCAAAACAAGATGACCTGTTCCGTCCACTCAGATGAAACCCATAATTGAAAAGTCCCCTGACTTAATGTGAGACTCAAACCACAACCTCACATAAGAAATTTAATTCATATTAATTTCATAATATAATCTTAATACACTAACCCACGTGTAAAATTATTTTACTACTCTTTTCATGGCTAGCTTGAACCATTCTCTTTGGTCAAACAAAATTTTCGGATTCGATAAGTCTTTATCAAATTCCTTTGGTCAAACAAAATTTTCTTGTTAGTTTTGGAACGTGATGAAACTCGAAAGATAAGCCAAATTGCTAGTCAATAAACGTGCCTCGTTATTATTAATTAACGACAAAGCAAAATATAATTAATTATATAATAACGATAATAATTAAAAAGATATTCTTGAAGAACCTTTAGGTGAATGGATAGTATCTCCATCGCCGTCATGCATTGCATAATTCGATATCATCTTCTTATCACTTCCTTTTCTTGATGGACTCCTCTGCAATTAGAAAATATCCACATGTTGAGTAAACAATAAGTAAAACCATTTGAAAAAAGATTTTTTTTATTAACGTGTTATCTACTTTAAATTAAGTCTGAAGTTATTTAAAGAAAAAGTAAATATGGTATTTGAAGGATTTGGTTAACTTGTGTACTACTCTAAAAGTCGTCTTTAATGATATATATCTTTGTTATAAGTTTCATCTAAAACAAATATTTTAAATGAAAACTAGTGTAATTGAATAACTTTTTTAAACTTCAAAACATAATCAGAAATATTATAATAGGGTGATAGGGTGATGTCTATTGGTAAAGACAAATAACTTAAAGAATTTTGTTATTAAAAAAATATCAGATATATTAAAAACACGTAGGAGACATAACACCATCAAAGAACCTAACACACACCTAATCAAGGACTTTGAATAGGGTACACATTAGAAAATAATAATCTTTGTGGTGTTCTTGGTAGTCAGGTAGTTAATTGGTTGTTGACTTGTTTCATTGTTATTTTAGGTTTTCTCAGTTTTAAAATATTATTATATTAAGTAACAATCAAAATCTTCTTAAATTTTTATCAAAATACTAAACCTTGGATTTTGGAAGAAAGACCTACCTTGATTGCAAAAACAGCAAAGTTCAAATAAAGATGACTTAAACACAACCCTTTCCAACAATTTTGGTAAAAACACAAATTGTATCTTCTTAGACATGGTTGCAATAATTGAGCCTAGCACCAAGTACTCGACCAGTAATCCCCGAGTACTCCTGTCTAGGTCGATTACTCGAAGAGTAATTCCTGAGTACTTCTAACTCGCGCTTAACGACTTCTACAACCATGTTATTAGATAACTAGATAAGAACCCAAATGACTTACAATAATTCTTGAACTAAGGATGAGATCTTTGTGGCTGAGATGGGAGAAAGGTTCCATATCCACTGTGAAGCTATCAGCTTTCATATTTCTTAATAATTCTCCTTGCATGAATTTATTTTTGTAGAATCTAAGAATCCCAGAATTTAGCTGACCAGGTAAGTAAGCAAGCACAAAGAGATTATATGTGACACAAGAACTCGATGATAACGAATATGAAGGAAGAAAGTGTTGGTGGTGATATATAGAAAGTGAAATAGGGCGGTCATAGAATACAAGGTTTTTAATATATAGTGGAGGAACAGAAGGCCCAATTCACAAGTTATGATGAGGATGGGTTTGGGTGGTTTGAGTATTTTTAATAGATTTATTTTTTTTGGGTCGAATTTATAAAGTATGGGGGCTAGTTTTATGGAGAGAGTTACAAGAAAATATTGACCATTTCTATTCTATAGGTACCATATTATTTTAATTTGCTTTTTTATATAATTGGTTGCTCAAAGAGGAAAGATATATATAGCACGCGCGTGATATGACAATTCTATAACGAAAATATAGATATCGTACCGATTTCGAAAATCCTGATCTCGAAATTCGGAAATAGTTGGTATCGGTACCTGTACCGAAATGTTCGGTTCGGTACCGGTATCGGTTCGGTACTGGTATTGTACCGATACCGAAAAGTCAAAACTTGGTACCGAATTCGGTACCGGTACCAATCGGTACCCGTACCAAAAACGTTCATCCCTATATAGCAGTTTGTGTTTTGTAACAAGCATACTAGCAAGAAGATGTGAAGGGAATTAGGGAGAGTAAGTTTATATTATTAATTAGTGTCTCATACAATGAAACACCAATAGACATGTAATAATCATTAAATGATTGGGATATAAATTCACCAACTTTATCCAATCGATTTTTCTTAATGGGGTGATTTGGAAAATATGCTCTTAGCCTTATCAACTGGGCAAGTAGTCGTGCAAATGGCATATTACGACTTGATAGTAAGCACACATGTGACCATTTAATTGATGCATCAATTAGAACCATAGAATATCTAAATGATCCACTAGAAGGGTGTATGGGCCCACATATATCCCCATGTATTCTTTCCAATAAAGTAAGGGGGTGTTTGGTAGAGGGATTTGATTAGGGATAAATGGAATTAGAAATATTTCTTTTGTTTGTTTTCCACTTTTCATTTCTATTTCTCTTTCTATTTCTCTAAAACTAGAGAATTCCATTTCTCTTTAAAACAAAAGGAAATCCATTTCTCAGCAGCCTCCTCATAGCATGTCACCACCTCGTCTCCGGCCACCACCTCGTCTCCGGCCGCCACCTCGTCTCCAAGTCTGCAACCGCCACCTCGTCTCCAAGTCTGCAACCACCACCCCGTCTCCGCTGTTCGCAGTGGTGAACACAGAGATGGTAACCGGTTGTAGGTTGCAGGTGGTACGGGTGAACGGAGATTAGGGTTTCAAGTGGTGGTTCGTGGTAGGTTAGGGTTTTCAGATGGTCGGGTGATTGTGGTCGCAGGTGGGTGACAGTGGTGGTGGAAATCGGCGGTGGTCGCAGGTGGCTTCTGATTATCATCATCATCATCGCCACCACAACCACCACCACAAAATCTCCAAAGAGGCAGTGATGACAGATCTGAGCCTCCTTTTTCTATATCTTATGTTCCAAAAATTTGAATCTTTTTAATTTCTTGTGTACTGTGGTTGAAGAAGGGGATTTGGTGGCAGCAGCCGGTGGTGGTGGGCTGTGGTTGAAGAAAGGGCTGTGGTGTGGGGCTGTGGTGGTGGGGCTGGTGGTGGTGGGGCTGTGGTGGTGGGGCTGTGGTGGTGGGGCTGCGGTGTTGAGTGGTGTCAAGTTGGGTGGAGGTGGGGTTGGGTATGGTAGAGTTCTCTGTTTATTTTCTCGTGTACCAAACAAGAGAAATGATTCTCATTCTCCATACCAATTCTCTTTCTCTACAATTCCATTTCCATTTCTATTTTCTCTCCTTTTCCATTCTCTGTACCAAACACCCCCTAAGGGATTCAGTCCCCACCTTAATTGGTGATGGATGAGTAATCAACTTCCCTTTTGAGCATGCAACACATGTAATGTCCTTAGTCTGAAGAACCATTTGGTTCTTTAAAGAATGCCCACATGAATCTTCTGTAATTTTTTGCATAACCGGGATGGCCTAACCAGTCATGCCAAATCATAAAAATTTTCTTTGTCCATAAACTTCTTGTTTATGACCATATTAGATTCAATTGCAATAATTTTAGTGCAATACAAACTGGAGGCAAGTACGGGTAGCTTTTCTAATACATGCTTTTCATCCGATTTCATACTTATGATTTGAAGGTACTCATTATACCCCTCACTTATTGTCTCAACATGATACCTATTTAGACGAATATATTTAAAGCTTATTTGATTTCTTTGAGACAATGGGGAAAATATAGCATTCTTAAATTTAAATTGGGTTCCACCATGTAACACAATATAAGCTTCTCTAATACCCTCAATTAATTTTGTTCTACCAGATATGGTACTAACGTTTGCCTCTTTTTTAACTAAATTAGAAAAATAGTTACTTTTTTTTAGAATTGTATGTGTAGTTGCACTGTCTATTAAATATATATTCACCATTAATAGAGAGTTTAGTTAACCGCTCCATATGCTTCAAAATAAAATAAAATGAATTTGCATAAATAAAACATTTAAGATACTTCATGCATAAAAAGAAATCCCAAAACATAATGTGAAACAAAATCATAATCTCAAACATAAAGTCTGAAAGAAACATCAAGCAAATAACATAACTTAAATTGGCTGGATTAGTAAGAAAATCATCATAATCCAATTTAGTTGCATCATTAGTAAAATCAGCAATATCCATATGAGTTTCTTCATTTAGGTCTTTTTGACCACCTGGATATCAACACTTCCAATATCCATGTGAGTTTCTTTATTAAGGTCTTTTTAACCACCGGGATATCAACACTTCTATCATCATTAGTAAAATCACCAATATCCATGTAAAACTTGTTTTCAACTTTCATAGTAACTTTATTAACGAAAAAGAAAGCCTGATTAATCAAATTAGTAAGCATATTAAATACATAAATATAAATCTCTTTAATCCCAAAATTGTATGAATTACAACATAGATTAGGTTGAGAGATAGAAACAGGTATTAATTTATGTGGCGTACCTTACAATGACTCAAGTCTAAAAGCACCTCGTACGGATAACGTGTTTTCGTAACAAGCCTACTTGCAAGAAGTGAGAAGAGAATTAGAGAGATAATAAGTTTGTATTATTAATTGTTGTCTCACACAATAAAATACCAATAGGTATTTATAAGGGAGAGGGGGGGGGGGGGGCTTAAAGAATAAGCTAATCTATATTTAGTAGTTGATAATCATAATAATAAACACAGTAATATCTATATTCATAATAGTTTGTTTTAATTAATTTACGATACGGTGATAAGTTTAAGTTATCTTAATCTTATCTTTTAAACTTAAGTAAGTTGATATTGGCATTCTACTATACAAAGCTTAAACAATATCTTAAAAATTTTCTAATTACAAGATAAGTCATAAATGCTAAATCTAATCTAATGCTCAAAGTTTATCAACCCGATCAGCCCAAAGAACACAACCAATAAACAGAAGGCGTTGTTCAAGTAAGAAACCTCAAGTCCTAAGAAATAATTAGGGTGAACAATAAGGTCTTTGATTCAGATTTCCTGTTTAGACGAGGGATGAAGTTACACATAATTTCTTCAACTTTTTTTTAGCTAGAATGATATGGTTGATAGACACCAACAATTGGATTAGGCAAGAATGATATCTAAAAATACATGAGGCATCCGACCCTCGATTGCATGAGAAACCAAGGTAAATGAGAGAGAAGTATACTAAGTTGTTAAAACCAAACAACAATGAGATCTGCATATGTGACGAGCGAGCAGCTGTGATACAACCGTGATACCATTATAAATTGGCCTCTTTTGGCCCCGAATCAAACTGATACATTTCTAGAATGGCCTGTTTTGACCCAAACCAAACCGATACCTTTTTAAAATAGCCCATTTTGACCCGAACTAAATCAATACCTTTTTTAAATAGCGTGACCCAAACCGGATCGATATCTTTTTAAAATGACCCCATTTTAAATGAACCGAATTGATACATTTTTATAATGACCCGAACCAAACCGATACCTTTTTAAAAAAATGGCCCGTTTTGACCTGAACCAAACCAACACATTTTTAAAATGGCCCGTTTTGACCCAGACTAAATCTATACCTTTTCAAAATAACACGTTGTGACCCAAACCAAGTCGATAATTTTTTAAAATGACCCATTTTAACAAGTTAAACACAACATATGTATGCCCGTTAATGTGTGAAAAAGCAGCTAAAATTCAAACCTGCAACACAGAAGAATGTTATTTTGTATCAGGTTAGTTTAAACAAAGGAAAAAAATCAAGAAAGAACTGAAGGAGATACCTTGATGGGGCTCAACAAAACGCATACTCGTTATTCTACCAGAACACGCTTCAGAAACTTTCATAAAATTAGTGCGGATGAAACAATCATACCTAAACACCAACCGAAATATAGCATATTCAGGCAACCTGATTGAAATAATTGATAAGCACACTTTGCATCCAAAATTATTTTGTCATCCTTATATCCAACCATACCTTCTTTTATAACAAATCAAAATTTATAAAAACACAAAGAACTGATGGTAAAACTTCATTCAGAAGCTCAACTAAAGCCCATTTGAGTCCATTGTCTCGACTCTTTAAAGAATCAGAGGCATAACATGTAAGTAAAGAGGCCAACCCTGATACAAACTTGGAGTCACCATCACCGGCTACAAAACCAACAACCTGACCAAAGGCTTTGTACAAGGGTGAGTTTAGCTTGCGAATCCAATCTTTTCGAAACCACATCGAGAACACAACCAGATGTTACACATCTGAGTCAATCCGGTGTACCGTCTACCAACTGATCGTATTACCTTTGAACTTGTAGGTCACCGACAATGTGATCTGCGAGCGCGCATTTGTGACACAAAAGTGATGCCATCCAACAAATGCACATAATTCAGGAAACATTACTTATATTCTTTATTAACTATATTCATATTTTTGAATTAATTGGAATCAGTGTCAACAAAAATATAATAATTAAGAAAACCAAATTGATCAAAAGGTATACCTCAGCATCTAGCAAGTAAGTTCAGTTGTTAGAGCAAGTGAAGGAGTCGATCTGGGTAAACAACATCGTCTAGACATTAAAAATTAACTAAATATATCATGTTATTATTTAAAAATATAAACATTAACTATAATAACAGAATGCTAGCCAGATGAATATTAACAACCAATTAAATTAATAATCAGGTATCAATTTAGGTAAAAGAAAACTGTTAAAAGTTCCAATCTTGGCATTCATCTAAGTTCTCTACACAAGAACATAACATACCTCACGCAACAGCCTCTTGATGAACAACTGGGATTTCAGGTTAACGTAGCCTGTTACCTAAATTGAGGAAACTAGATGCACTTGTCATGTGATAATCTTTCAATGATTTCTTGAAATGAATGATGGTTGAGGGTGTAACGGATGGCTTGAATGCTGCCGGATGCCTTCAATGATGTCTTTGCCGGGAGAGATAGTTGCTGCCAAGAGAGTGCATGAGAGATAGATGAAAGATGAAAGGTTGTAATATATATATATATATATATATATATATATATATATATATATATATATATATATATATATATATATATATATATATATATATATATGATTAATAAAAAGACCACACAAGTATTTTTTTTTAAATAATCCCGCTAAAATCTTGGTTAGCATGATTAAGATATTTACAAAATTACATTAAAATAGTTTTACATTTCCTTTATATTTATAATATTTCATTGACACGGATTCATACAAACGGAAGCTAGAAACCCTAGCTTGGTACCTCCCTTTGGTCGATCAAAGGAGAGAAAACCGGTCAAGACTTCCCATTGGCCGAGAGATGTGGATAAACACACACAAGTTTAATTTTTAAACTCCAAAAACTATCCAGCCTTCATTATTCCCAAAGTTTAAATATCCCAACAAAGTTTCAAGATAAAAACAAACTAACACATTTAAATGGAAATACGAAAATAAAATAAATAAAAGATGAGGCAGGCTCGACTTCGGCTGGATAGGACTTCTCGAACTAGCACTACAAGAAATTTAGCTTTTAGCGGCGACATAAGTCGCCGTTATTACCCCCGATTGTCGCCGCTAAAGGTAATAACGGCGACATGTCGCCGCTACCTTGTTGCCGCTGTTTCCTCACCGCTGAAGCTCCAGTTGTCGCCGCTAAAGTGCAGCGCGTCGCCGCTATTGGGTCGCCGGAGACTTTGCCAGAAAATTTGCCAAAGACGGATTTCTTGGTGTTAAACGGAAAAAACACATTATCAATCGTATAAAGCTTTAAAATGACAACACCACACGATTAATTTCTCATTAAATCTGTTCATTTACATAATTTCTAAATAATTTATAAAAAATTTCCATGGTGGTTAACAGTGGCTTGATGATGAAGATGGTGGCTGTGGTTGAAAATCTTGACGGAACTTTTATCTTGAAGGTCTTGGATCTTGAAGGTCTTGAGGGTTTTGAATCTTGAATGTTGTATCTTGAAGATCTTGACGGCGACAAAGGAGTGTCGGTGGTTGTTCGCCGTGGTAGGATACGGCGACGGAAGATTGTCGGAGCTTTCAAAATAAGCCGGTTGCAATGGCGACGGAGGTTCAGCGGTGTCAAAGCTTCAGCTACTTTCAAGGTGGCAAGGCTTCAACGGCAATGGCGGTTGATTGTGTTGTGTTGGTTTGTGTTGAGAAGATGAAGAAGGGATGATGAAGGTTGAGAGGAAATGGGTTGAGAGGTAGGTAAGATAAAGATTGGGTGGGGGGTTTTGTGGCCCTTGGATGATGATTTAATCAATGGACATGAATGAATCTCACTTTATTCACAAGGATTGAGCTATTAGCGACGACACCAATAGTGGCGACTCAAGGCAATAGCGACAACGGTTGTGGCCGTCGCCGCTATTGGTGTCGCCGCTAATAGCTGAATTTCTTGTAGTGTAGGCTCGGCCCATTAGCCACCATTTGTTGTTGATACCAAATCTGGGCCGAGTGGAGGTTGGTTGTAGTGGGCCGGATCCGTATCATCCTCCCCCTCTAAAAAACGACTTGCCCGCGAGTCCGGTAAATCGTCGCCTTCGTAGGGGGACAAATTCGCAACGTTAAATGTGGCTGACACGTTATAGTGGCCCGGCAAGTCAATCTTGTAGGCGTTGTCACTTATACGCTTGAGTACTCGAAAAGGCCCATCTGCACGAGGTTGTAACTTACCAAAACGACCCGGCGGAAATCGATCTTTCCTCAAAAATATCCACACTAGGTCACCCTCGTTGAAAACCACTCGCTTCCGATGTTCGTTGGCTCTTGACTAGTATTGCAAGTTGTGTTTGACAATCTGATCACGAACCTTTTCATGCAATTCTTTTATTTGATCGGCTTGTTGTTGACCTTCCACACTAACATGTTCCGTCTCCGGGAAAGGTGCGAGATCCAACGGGGTAAACGGTTGGCGACCGTAGACAATAAAAAATGTGCTGCAACCCGTAGTTTGATTATTCGAGCGGTTATAAGCAAATTCTGCCTGTGGCAGCACTAGATCCCACTGTTTTGGGTGATCGCCAACTAGACTGCGCAATAAATTACCCAAAGATCGATTGGTTACCTCCGTTTGGCCGTCTGTTTGAGGATGGTGAGATGTGCTGAATTGTAACTTCGCACCCAAACGCTTCCATAACGTACGCCAAAAATGACTTACGAACTTAACATCCCGATCCGATGTGATGGTTTTAGGAACCCCATGTAGCCGAACAATCTCACTAAAATACAACTTTGCCACTTGATATGCATCAAAGGTTTTAGCACATGGTACAAAATGTGCCATTTTGGAGAAGCGATCGACGACGTCCATAATTGAATCTCTTTTTCGTTGCGTCATTAGTAGTCCCACAACGAAATCCAAGCTAACGTCCTCCCATGGGTGTTGCGGAACCGGTAGTGGGGTGTAAAGGCCTTGGTTCGAATGTCTGGCTTTGGCAAGGTGGCATGTACGACAACGTTTGACGACCATGGAAACTGTTTTTGATAAGTGCGGCCAGTAAAAACGTTCCTTCACAAGTGCTACGGTCTTATCTCTACCAAAATGGCCAGCCAAGGCACCTTGATGATATTCCAACACGATCGACTCACGAAACGACGATAAAGGAACACGGATTCTAGACCCGTGAAACAATAACCCATTGTGCCGAACAAACGATTTGTAAGACCCGGTAGTCATGAGTTGCCAAACATTGTGAAAATCAAGATCGTCAGGGTAGAGGGCCGAGAAAGAGTCAAATCCCCGAAGATGAAACTGAGCCGTGGTAACCAACAGTGGGCGTCGGCTTAAAGCATCGGCTACGGAATTAGCGGTGCCGGCTTTGTGACGAATGACAAAGTTAAAATCCTGAAGCGTTTCGACCCATTTCGCGTGTCTCGGGTTTAGCTTAGCCTGCCCTTGGATGAATTTTAGTGCCTGATGATCCGAAAAGAGAACGAACTCGTTTGGTAATAAATAATGGCGCCAGTATTCCAAACTTCGGACAATCGCATAAAATTCCTTATCATAGGTGCCGTATCGTTTCCGGGCGTCACTAAATTTCTCGCTAAAAAAAGCGATGGGTCGGTTATTTTGTGATAAAACACCCCCAATACCGAGACCCGAAGCATCACATTCCACCTGAAATACCTGTGTAAAATCCGGAATAGCCAGAACCGGGGCTTGCGTGACCGCGGTTTTGAGTGTATCGAAAGCCTTTTGGGCCCCGGTTGTCCATATAAACTTTGAACTCTTCAAGCACTGGTAATCGGGGCCACGATCGAACTGAAGTTACTTATGAACCGGCGATAAAAAGACGCGAGACCGTGAAAACTCCGTATATCGTGTAACGACTTAGGAACGGGCCACGTTGTAATGGCGGTAAACTTCGACTCAATCATACGTAAGCTTCCTCCCGAAATAAAAAAACCCAAAAAAATAACTTCCGTTTGCAAAAAGTGGCACTTTTCTTTGTTTGCAAATAGTTTTTGGTTGCGTAAAACGTCAAAAATATTTCGGAGGTGGCCCAAGTGCTGTTCAACGTTATGAATATAAACAAGAATATCATCGAAGTAAACAACAACACACAGGTTTGAAGATATGGTTCATGAGGCGCATGAACGTGCTCGGTGCATTCGATAGACCGAACGGCATTACCATCCACTCATAGAGGCCGTCTCGTGTTTTGAAAGCCGTTTTCCACTCATCACCTTCCTGCATTCTGATTTGGTGGTAACCACTCCGCAAGTCGATTTTAGAAAAAAATTTTGCCCTATGTAAATAATCGAGTAAATCGTCGAACCTCGGAATGGGAAAACGGTATTTGACTGTAATCTTGTTTACCGCGCGACTGTCGACACACATACGAAATGTGCCATTTGGTGTCGGCACTAACAAAGCAGGCACGGTGCACAGACTCATACTTTCTCGGATCAACCCTTTTTCCAACAACTCCTTCACTTGACGGTTCAACTCATTAAATTCGGTCGGGTTCATACGGTAAGTTGGTTTGTTAGGTATACTCGCCCCAGGTATAAAGTCGATACAATGTTGGATATCCCGCAGCAATGGGAGACCGGAGGGTATTTCATCGGGGAAAACATCGGCATATTCGGCCATCAAAGGGGCAACCGTAGGTGGGATGGGGGCAGTGGCGTGGTTCTGTTCGGCCAGGAGCAAACCGAAAATAACTTGGGGTGTTTTTGTTTTTAAAAGTGTAGTGAAGATCGATTTTGAGACAACCGTGGAGTGGCCGGGTTCTATACGTGGGTCGCAAGGGGCTAGGGTGATATTAATACCGTCTTTTTTGAACGAGTACGTATTGTGAAACCCATCATGTTTGGCCCTACGATCATATTGCCAAGGTCTACCAAGTAAAAGATGGCACGCATCCATAGGCAAGACCTCACACCAAACCTCATCGGCGTACTTATCTCCAATCGAAAACTGAACAAGGCATCGATGCGTGACTTTGAGAAGATTCCCTTTTTTCAGCCATGTCACTTGGTAAGGGTCCGGGTGGTCATGAAGCGGTAAACTGAATTTTTCAACCATAGTGGAGGACACAATATTTTCACAACTGCCGCCATCGATAATAATCGTACAAACTTTGCCTTTTGCGGTACACTTGGTTCTAAAAATAGTGTTACGACGCCAGGAGGTGTCGTCGGAGGGATCGGCCATGACAGTGTTTAGGACGCGTTGAATGACCAACGCTTCCCCGGTATCGGGTAAAACTAGGTGGGTGGTGTCGAGGTTATCGACTTCCGGTTCGGAGTCATAAACCGGTTTGGGGTCGTCAATGAGGGCAACCACTTGTTTATTGGGGCAGTCCCTTTTCAGGTGTCCAAGCCCATGACATTTGTAACACCGCTGGCCTGGGTTTGAGCCGAAGAAGGGATTACGGGCGGGTTTTGGGCTGGCTGTTTAGTGGGCTCTGTTTTAATGGAGTTGGGAGGGGCTATTACGGTCCAATTGATGGGCAAGCGGGTGAAGGATTTACCTTTTAATGCTAACTGCTTTTCGACCCGATGTGCTAACAAACAAACATCCGCAAACGACCAATATTGCTGTAAACTGACAACATCTAAAATTTCCGGCCTAAGAGCCCCCAGAAACCGTGCAATGACCTGTTCGTCGTCCTCGTCAATGCCACATCTAAGGAGATGTTGTTCAAAAGAGTTAATAAATTCTTCGACCGTTAAAGAACCCTGTTTTAGATTATGATAATCTAAAAAGGAATCCTGTTTGTGATTAACGGGTAAGAATTTATTCTTCAACAACCGTCTCATTTTTTCCCATGTTACTACTTTCTGTTTACCCTCCCGTTGACATTGTTTATGTAAGTTTTCCCACCACAATGAAGCGTATTTACGAAAGCGAATAGCCACAATTTTTACCTTCAGATTTTCTGGAATGTCACGTTGGTCAAAGACCCGATTGACTGTGTGTAACCAGTCAATAAAATCATCAGCATGTAATCGACCTTCGAATTCCGGGATTTCCGTACGTAACCCTAGAGCCCGTAACGGATCAACAGGTGTTCGGGGAGGGGATGCTGTGCGTCGAGGTTGTCTAGCGAAGACATTGTGGAAATCATCCTGACGATCATACCCGTCCCAGCCTACGGAGTCGGTAACGGTTCGTTCCTCCTCACCGCGCTGGTCGGCACGCTGCAAAAACTCGTTTTTGAACTCTAGATCACGAATCCGATCCTGCAAACGTTCAATATCGATGTCTTTCGGATCACGTTGATCAGGGCCGCTGCCTCCGGCGGCGAATCTGCGGTGAAGCTGACGACGATCTCTCCGGAAATCAGACATCCTGCGAACCTGAAGCTGCTGATACCACTTGATACGGATTCGTACAAACGGAAGCTAGAGACCCTAGCTTGGTACCTCCCTTTGGTCGATCAAAGGAGAGAAAACCGGTCAAGACTTCCCCTTAGCCGAGAGATGTGGATAAACACACACAAGTTTAATTTTTAAACTCCAAAAACTATCCAGCCTTCATTATTCCCAAAGTTTAAATATCCCAACAAAGTTTCAAGATAAAAACAAACTAACACATTTAAATGGAAATACGAAAATAAAATAAATAAAAGATGAGGCAGGCTCAACTTCGGCTGGATAGGACTTCTCGAACTAGGCTCGGCCCATTAGCCACCATTTGTTGTTGACACCAAATCTGGGCCGAGAGGAGGTTGGTTGTAGTGGGCCGGATCCGTATCATTCATGTTTAAGACTTTTCACACCAACATCATTTTCAATCGATCTAACAAGCAAATACACGGTCCTTGTAAGTGTCATTTTCTTACTCAAGTTGTTTCATTCATATGTATTGTGTTTAATATGCATAAATTTACATTTTTATCAACATAATTATTTGTATAAATCTTATTGTGATAGCCAATAGTTTTTCAAGAATTAACAGGGGAGCAATCTGAATGAAAGTATTTCAAGCAGGCTCTTTAAATTCTGATATGGACAGAGTGTTACAACCATAGAGGTGTCTTTTATTTTGTTAATATTTTTATTGTAAAACTAACGTTGTTCTAATATTATAAAAATATGAATAAAGCACTGTAGAGGTATCTTTTAGGGTGATGGAAATATTAGCAGGTGATGCCCTCCCATGGGTGTATTGTTTATGAATGGTTAATATCTGAACATAGTTTTGAAGAGGGAAAAAGATATTGTTGTGAATATCATGCCAACGATGGTAGAGGTCACCTCCCATAATTTGTAACTTTAAGTTAATTTTTATTACATTTACTAAAAAAAATAATTGGAGTATTTCTCATATACTATAATCTTATTATAGGCAACACTTGGACTGCTGTGGTTATCCTTTTGCCGGGGAGAATAGATGGGTTCGAGCATTCTTATTCCACCCTCTATCTTCAAAATAAAAATTACACTAAAACTTATTTTATTTTCTTTTTTCATTTCAATTAAATAATACTTTTTATTATTACATTTTCTCTTTCCTTCACTCACAACCACTTTCAAAATATATTAAAAAATTATAGGGGATGAACAGTAACTTTTCAAATATACAGAAAAATCACTACTTTTTCTAAAATATAAAAACTCTCCACTCACAACACCCTGAATCACTCTCTAAATTATAAAAACATCCCTCACATAATATAAGGGGTTGGATGAAAATGCTATCATGCTTCATAAAAAAAAATAGGTCTATCTTATGAATACATAGTTGATGTTCTTGGTTAAACTTCACTATGCAAGTGTACTTTTTCTAATCTGCTGCAAGCTTTGTTTTTAGTCAATTAATATTAGTTAAAAAATATACTTTTCTTATGCACAACAATTAGGTTTTTTTTCTTTTAATTTACAGCCTTCTAGAATACTAACTTTGAACAGATTTTACTCAAAATAGAGTTTTACTAGGGGTTATAAATAGGTTGTGTTTGCGGGTCCAACATAACTCAAACACAAAAATCGTGTTAAATACACCAACACGACCCAAACATAAAATAATTTATTGATCTGAAAATCAAAATACGCTTTTCAAATTATTGTTTTAAAGTTTTGGTTACTTATTTTGTTCAAACTTTCGTTTCAAATTAATTAACTTAAAATACGCAACTATCCAATCAAGTCATTTAATTTTACTACATTTTCCCCTTAATAATTATGTTTTATATATTATCTTTTCAACTTGTCTTTCTAAACCAAATCTGTTACATTAAATTTCATTATATATTTTACGAACACTAACAATTTAAATATTAAAACTTTTCAAATATGTATATGGAACATGTCAATTTCTTTCTTATTAACTAGCAAAATTTATAATTTGAACCCTTACCAATTTAATATTTTCATTAACTTGTGGTACATGTTTACTATAATTACGTTCATGGGCGGATCTAGAGTCTAAACGGGTGGTTCCCGGGAACCACCCGAGTTTCGAAATAATAGTGTATTGATATGTAGAAAATATTTGAGGAAACACCTTGTAAATTAGAAAGTAACCACTCTGTGTACATTACAAGGGTTGGACTAGATGGCAAGTTGTTGGTTTTGTAAGCGTAAGGTCATGGGTTCAATTCCCTGCAGCAAGCAATTTTTTAAATCTTTTTTTAAGTCAGCCTTATATCAATTTAGGATTTTATAAAACACACACCTATACAGTGACTGTCTCTGTCCCTTCCTCATACTCACCCTTGTTACTCTTCCTAGAATCCTCCCACTATAAAGTTAAATTTAGATTCATTTGTTAAATATTTAATTGTTCTTGATGTTGTTAATTGTTATGTTATTTGTTAAGTTTTAGTTTTTAATTTGTTAGTTTGGTAGTTTTTGTTAGTTTTAATTTGTTTGGCTGTTAGTTTTTAATTTGTTAGTTTGTAATGAACTCTGTCTAAACCATCGGACCGACCCGAACCTTGAACCAACTTGGAATTTTTTATATCCGATTCTATGAAATTGAAGCATATAAAGTAGTGCACCACCTGAAAAAAATTCATAGATCATTCACTGATTACGTTAAGACTATATAATAAATAGATGCCCTGATATCACATTCAATATTTTTGGTTTATATTTTTGTTTTAGAATGTATCGTTTCAAATTAAAAAATAACGGAAACCGATCAAATTTGTGTAGACCCACAGCCTCAACACCCAGGACCAAAACGCTTGGGTATTTACAAACGTCCAAGTTTACCAACTAGCGCTACCCCGTTGGTTCATCTCACTTTTTAGTTTTTTTTTTTCATTTTTTAGCTCCGGTACCATAACGAAAGTAATCGAAACCAACCAAACTCGTATATAGTTAAATATCGGTTGGTGCCGCAAGGCCACCAATATTTAATGTTTTTTGCTTTAAATATGCATATATTTGCTTTATTTTTTTACTCTTGTTATAGAAACAAACATATACGAAACCGATCAAATTCGTATCGACTCACCATTTGTAACGCCCGTTAATTTCAGATAAGTGATTTAAAGCATGTAAAGTATGTACATCTCTCGGGATTTATCCGACTTTCCTCGGAGGCTTTCTCGTCATCCTGGTACGTTAAATTCATTAAACCTTTCTTTCAAGTTGCTATATCCTTCAAATTGGAGGGGCTAGAGTGTAACTTTTTATATTATAACATAAAAACTAAAACCCTAGCCCTCCTCTTGGCCGATCGGACCATTGCTGCTGCCATAGGGCTCCCATTTTCGTTTTTGGAAGCCAATTCCAAGTGCCAAACTTCAATTCAAGGTTAGATCTATGTTTCCCCATGTCTTTTACACCTTAATTGATCAAATTAACGTGCTTATTGGTCATTAAGGTTGAGTTTTGATGATAACAGTTTGCTGACAGATTCGTATACGCCTATTGTAGGGTCTGTAACTCGATGAAAATATACTGTTTTTGATCGATTCTTGATTCCATGATGTTCTAGTTTGAGTCTAGTTTCCAGAAAGGTATAATACGTAATTTTTGGACGAGATTTGAATACTTTTTATGATTTTATAAAATCGAGTGTCAAACCTGATGCGGGACGACGGATTCCGGTCCGTCTTCCCGACATCATAACCTTTTTTCGACAAGTCTAAATTGGTTGGTTCCACTTCTGGAAGTTAATATTTTGAGTTAGGAACCAAACCCAATTGGAATCGTTTAATTTGGCTGGGTAATGAATTTTATAAAAATAAAACCATTTTGTTGCACAGCTGAAATAGCTGCACGTACCTTGCTGTGTTGGAGGAATTTTTATAATTTTTGTGTCCAATAGAAAAATATAATAAAAATATTTTTATAAACCTAAGACATTTATTAAAGTCTGGTAAAAATTTAATAATTTATTTCAAAGGTTATCCTATGTAATTAAATGCAACTTCGCATGCTAAAATCTACACGTTTTACTCGTTATTGATCGATAAGTTCGTTTTAGGCTTAACCGGTGGATGTTCAATTGTGTTCTTGTCGGGGCTGTTTGAAGTGAGTTTTTGCACCACAATCTTCCTAGGTATGTCCCGTATATCATACTCAAAGATCATGTTCTTAGGTGTTCGTTAAGTTGATCAACTAGTTGTAGTTTGATTGCTATGTTCGGTTGTCTAGAATTGTTGAGTTTGATGCGTTAGTTGATCGGGTGACCGACCGATTCTGTTCGGCAGCCCTAGGGGGGGTTTAAGGGCTGTGGAAAAATTATTTTTTTGGTGCTCGGGGCTGTCGGGGGTTAGTGTTTCGTCAATCGAGTCGGCGGTGCGCGAATTTTCGTTTAAATGTTAAAGTAAGTGTTGTAAAAAGGAACCGTCAACCCTATCAACTCGGGTGACATAATTATGATGAATGAAAAGGTTTAAGACGGAATTTGGTCCATTCGGGGCTGATTCGGTTAACAAATGGTTTTAAGGATTATTTCACGCGCATTCGACCCGATTTGACTATCTTTCGGCCTTGGGCCAAGTTGTTGGGCCTTGGGCCAGGTATTTGGCCTTGGGCCAAGTTGTTGGGCCTTGGGCCAAGTGTTGGGCCATGGGCCAAGTTGTTGGGCCATGGGCCAAGTTGTTGGGCTTGTACGGCCCATTAGGCTAGGGTGTTCCTACAGTCTAGTTTAGTAATGCGTTATGTATAATTTACAGGCCCTTGCTTGTGATTGTGCCCTTAGGAACTTCCTAGCTCGTTGCAAGTATTCGATCGATCTCAGGTGAGTTCATGATGCTCCTTTTACTCATTTTACTTTTGGGCTAGCATGCGCACCTAAATGTTTTCTTACTTGATGAAATGGTTTTTTTAAATGATTTTATATAGGCTTGCTAGTATATGTTAAGCCTTGGGATGTTAAATATATATATATATGTATATACATTATTTCTTGGCCTCTATTTGGCGATGTTGTAGTCGTTTCGACTACTGATGTTGTGTATGCCTACTTCGTGTTTGCATGCACTGATGTTACGTGTTTGGGTTGTACGTTTGCTCGACCCTGATGTTATACGTGGATGTTATATATATATATATATATATATATACTGTTATGTATATAGGGATGTTATTGAATGGATGTTTACATATACATTTGTATATGTATGTATGAGGATGTTTAAGTTTAGATAATGATGATTAGATGGATGTACCCTTTTACTTTTAGAAAACCTTTGGTATGGCTATCATGATTTTACTACTGATATCTTTTACTTAAAACTTGAACTCACTCAGCTCAAGCTGACTTTGTGTGCATGTTAGTGTAAGTTTCAGGATTTGGAAGAGGATGCCTTATCGCTTGGACGTGCACGGAGCTATTTGGATGGTGAAGGGCATACTGGAAGGAAGAATTGTTTATGAATATTTTATTTCAAGGAAATTTATAACAGTTATACTTATTTTGGTTCTTGGGCAAAATTCCAGGGTTTCGGGAACTTATTTCATTTTTCATGTTTTCCGCAAAATTTACACTCTGATACGCTTGTTTTAATGGAAGAAATGGTTTTTGAGTTTATTTAATTTTACAAGTGTTTGAATGATTACCAACTGTGGGGTTCCCGGGGTTCGGGACCTTACACCATTTTAATGTCTAAATTCGCAGCCGACCCGAGTACTATAACAAGAGTAACCAACACCAAAGAAAATTTGCATCAACGTACTCGCTACAGCAATAATCGGGTTTTACAGCACATACCAACCAAAATTACGTTGATGTACTGCCGCAACGTGGCGGGTACAAAACCAGTTAAAAAAGAATTTTCAATAACAAATCTTACTATATATATACTATTAAAGCAAAATTATGTGGACACATGTCATCATTCTAGCTTGTCCACATAGGATGTCATATGCACTCTTACCAATTTTAACAATTATTTAATTAAGTAATTCAATTAGAAAATTAAATTAAATATGCCATTTTAATATGTTTCTTTGTTTGTCATTCCATCCATAGCCGGCTAATAACATGGATGTAACATCTATTTTTAATTACTTATAATTAATAAATTGTGTTACTAAATAGCCAAAATAGAAAATTAAAAGCCATTTCACCATATAAGGCAGTCAACACTGATAAGTTATTCCTCTATTTTCAAGCTTTTTTTATAAAATATTATCAAACATAATGACTTTCATATATTTTTGTAAACTGCAATTTCATATATTATCCGACCAATACCTTCCATGAAACTATATGATTTCATTATATTTTGTAACTTAATGTTTTTTAATATTATATTTCAATAGCTCATACAAATTTTTACGTCTAACGGTTATGTGATTCTAATCTTATACACCTAATAATAATTTTACTTGCAAGTACGTTAAATTGTTAAATAGTGAACCTGCAATTCTCATAACTTTCTATTTATCCAATTAATTCTAATTACAAAAAAAAAACATAATATTTACGTAAAAACATCTTTACACATAAATTCATAATTTTATATTTATTCAAATAAATAATCATATATGTTTACCTTTACCTGACGAATTTATTAATTTCCGTCCGTCTGATACATGGGTCACTAACCTAGTAAATTCTATAGTTGACAATTTGAAAGTTTTGCCCCCATTGAATTCGTAATTCAATATAATTATTAAGAGTAGATGCAATTTATAATATGATAACTAAATTGTTTCCTTAATTAAAATCGTTATTCAAATAACCTATAATCATATATGTTTAGCTGACAAATTTACTAATTTTCGTCCGTGTAATACCCTAGTTAATAACATAGTCTACCTATTCTAATAAAGTAAAATAAATGTGAACATTTGTTATGTTTTGGATAATTCTCACAATTTTTTTCCCTCAAAACTACCCTAATATATGTAATAAGTCAATAATTATTCACTTTCCTTTTACACTATATTTATATAACAACTATATATTTTTATAAATATAAATATTAACATATTATTTTACTATATATTTCAAAATACTTGATGAATTCCAAAAATCAACAACAAATCATGTTTCTCAAATAAAAACTGTTTCGGCTTTTTTGTGGAAGCTAAATTTGATTTTATGGGTCAAAAGTTGATAAATAGATTGTTTGGTACAAGTTAACTACATTTAGGTCAAAATTTGTTACGGGTCAAAAATGAAAATTTTGAGTATTTTTAAAAGTTTGAGAATGCAAAAGAGATTTATCGTCAAATTTGTTACGGGTTCAAAGTGTTGACTTTAAAATGCCAAAAGTATGATAGTTTGAATTTTAAACATGATTCGGGTTTCAAATTTATTTTTAAAGGCATTTTTTGAAATAATCAAAAGGTTCGGGATTTGGCAAGTTGACTATTTTTCCCTCAACTATTAAAATTTAAGAAAATATTGCGAACACTTTCGACTTGTCATCCCCATGCCTATCAATGCTTCTAACTTTTATCAAATTTGAAATATTTATGTTAACATTAATTTTTCCTTCAATGGTGATCAGAACGTTGTGTTGGAAGCATGTCATGCAAAACTATGCTTAAATGAAACAAAATATTCACAAAATTGAATGGGTTAACATGTTATTTTTTATGTTGTCATTATGACAAAGTCGAGAAGCCCTCTAAAACTTATTAAAATCTTTTCTATGGTGTAGCTCAGAAAAACATAGTTCTTGAAAAACATCCATTGCTATAATTTAATATCATACTTTCCTTTGATGGGTGTTAAATTGATAAATATATCAATAAAGGTAACGCCACTTTTGCATTTAGGCTGAGTGGATAGAACTACTACCGTATGAAAATTTTATTTTCGAAATTGGTTCATAACCAAAATTCTTTCAATTATACATATATGACACCAAGAATGAATTTTTCAATAGAAAGAAGCATTCTTGGGTACGATTTTGCACGGGTATTTTTTTTATTAAGTTCATTTAAAAAAATCATGTTGTGATATAAATAAAATCAATTTATGTACATATTGTATAGATACAAGTATAGATGTAATACATTTTTTTATATACGCTATGTAATTATTTGTTTTACTTATGATTTTATAATTTGAATTATCCCGTGTGTGACACGGGCTTTAAAACTAGTTATCTATATATCAATATATAATGTTTTTTTAGATTTGGAAGCCTTAATTAAGCGTGACGCTAAAACCTTTGCCTGATTTTGCTGGCCCACGAACCGGCCTTGGGTAAACACAAAGTTCAAATGCCCATTTGTATACAAAGAAAGTAGTATTTTAGATTTGTGATTTTTTTTTCTTTTCATATTCTCTCATTTATTCATCAACTGCATAATATCTTTACTCAAAATCATGAAATCTTGTATATAAATAAGTATTTTACACGATTTTAGGTTATGGACATTTTTTTTTCTTTCTCACATTTGATCAATTATTTAACTCGTGTAATACACGGATACCTTACACAGTAATCGATAAAATAAAAACTCTTGTAAAGTACTTTGACAACAAAAGAAAAAAGAAAGAAAAAAAAATCGTGTTTACAATCCTTTTAACTTTAAAATTGTACCTTGGATAGCTTATGCATGCAACCCGTAAGTAGCTTTTGCCCTTGATTTGATTTTTTTGGAATGCTTGACGTTTTTCGTCCACGTTTATAACAAGCGGTACAAAAGCTATAGTATTTTTAATATCAAACACTCGACCCTTCTACTAATTTATATCCTTTTTGATGAGAAATGTCTTATTCAACTGTTTGTTACAGTTAGATCAAAGACCTTTAGCAGTACAATTGAATTTTTAATGATAGCAGTTTACATCCTCAACAAATTTTCTAATTACATGCACATTGAACAATTACGTGCTACGCTAAAACACATATTTTTAAACATTTATTCTTAAAGAAATACATGGTTTTTCCATTTTAATTTAAAACATTCCCACAAATATAACCATAAACATGTTATCTATATACTTACAGTACATATGAAGAAATACCAAAACTTCCAATGTGCAACAACTATAGCTTCATGTATTCATCATAATGCAACCTTAAAAGCCACCTAGGAATATTTTAAAGATGACTCGTTCTAGTATTCTGCACTACGATGAGCCAACTAATATTCCTTCCTTTCAACACCAAAAGACTACTGGCATCCCTTCCTTCTCCGGCCACCTTATTCTCATTTTTCATATAAAGAAACCTAAACCGCTTTCTCCCGGCCACTCATCTTCATACCAACGATTGGTCACTCGCCCAGGAAACCATGAACACCCCACAACAACAAATCCCAATTCTCTACACCCCTGATGACCACCTTAACCGGAGGCCCCATGTTGAGGGCCCCCAATTAGGGAGTCATCACACTGCACGGTACTATGTGCACCGTGTCAAAGAAAGTCTAACCACGCGTATCTCGAAACTAATATGTTCGATTTTTCTTAGCCTTTTGTTTGTTGTTGGCCTCATAACATTCATCTTGTGGCTCAGTTTACGACCACATCGTCCACGGTTTCATATCCATGAGTTTTCGATCCCGAGTTTAGCCCAAGATAACGGCTTGGCATCCGCTCAAGCAACGTTCAATGTGACCGCACGGAACCCTAATTTGAATATAGGGATTTATTATGATACCATGCACATAAGACTCTTCTTTCAAAACCAAAACATTGGGGAAGAGCCGTTTAATGTTCCATTTTATCAAGAGCCCAAGAACACGACCGTTTTGTATGACACGTTGTCGGGGACGCGATTGGTGATCAATGAGGCGCGTTGGGGACAGCTTGTGGCGGCTCGGATGCGTGGACTTGTTACGTTTAGGCTTGAGGTTTCTTCGGCTATACGGTTTAAGGTTGCGGGTTGGGAGAGCAAGAAGCATAAGATGCATGCGAATTGTGACATTGGTGTTGGGCCAGATGGGATGCTGATTGCGAGTTATAGAATACCGAAATGTCCGGTCTATTTTACATAGACTAAGGGTTTGTCTTTTATTTATGTTTTGTTTCTTTTTAATTAATTATTTGTAAAAACGGCTAATTTGTTGTCTATTTGTTTTTGCTAGTTGATCTTGGGGTTTTTGTTTCAACTCCAATTGAATATTGTATGTATTAATTAATTTTCAAATGTATTTGGAAGATGTTATCTGTCCTATATATTCTAGTTTGAGAATGTCCGTAATTGAAAATTTGGTAACATATGTGAATCCCATCAGCCCATCAGGTGGTGGGAGTGTCCCTCTACGCTATCGAGCCTTACGGGGCGGTGTTCCCTTTACTCCTCATGTCCCAAAATTCTCGCTTCACCCTAAAATTCCTCCACGCACCTTATTTGATCTTCATATCGAATAGGAAAGCCACTCCGCTTCTGGGTGTCTTTCTTTGGTACCATGGGAGGTGGGGGCGGTGTTCCTGCCAGCCGCCTCCCTCCCGCAAGCACTGCTCCCACGCTCTTTTTTGGCGTCCCGTTCAAGTCCGTGCTTATATTTTTATAAATTCCATAGTTTTGGGACAAAACCTCATTGAAAAATTTTGCAACCGCATTAAAAATACAGAAAAAGTAACACAAATATTGAAAATTGTGATCCCATTTTAATTAAGGGAAAATTCCCAAAATAAGTATTTATGAAAACAAATTTCTAGTTTTAAGTATCATTTGCAAAAAATTCCAGAAATAGATATTATAAACTAGTCGTGACGAGTAGTTTGTAGAACCAATTAAAACTTGGCGTGTGTCCTTAAACTAATCGTAACGAGCACGTTCATTAATCTTTTACTCTTCACGACTAAATAAGTTCCATGCCTCGTAACAAACGCCCACGAGTAATTCATAAGTCGCGATGACTAGTTTACCCGGTTTACATTCCCTACACGAGTAGTTTATTAGTAGTTAACTCGTCGCGACTAAATGACTTATGAATTACTCGTGGGCGTTGATTACGAGGCATGAAACTTATTTAGTCGTGACGAGTAAATGATTAGTGAACGTACTCGTTACGGTTAGTTTAAGAACACGTGGCAAGTTCTAATTAGTTCCTACAAACTACTCGTCACGACTAGTTATAATACCTATTTCTGGAACTTTTTACAAATAAAACCTAAAACTAAAAATTTATTTTCATATATGCTTATTTTAGGAATTTCCCTTTAATTAACAAAGCAACCCAAATTGCATAGTAATTCTACTGTTGCCTTTAACATAAAATGAAGCCCAAGTATTTGTATAACTTAAAATTAAATAAGCCCAATTGCTTATTTTTTAAAATAAAATTCATTCTGTAAGTTGATTCCTAGACTTAAACTAGCATCGTGACCCGCATGCGTTGCTCTGCAGCACGTTAAATCATGAAGCGTGTCGATTTTTCATTACATATTCGTTAGAAAGTTCCTCATAACAAAGCTTATTAAATAAATACAAAATAATATAAAGTTTATGCTGTCTTCACCATAAAAGAATCGTAATCCAATAAACAAATCGGAGTCGGTTTCTTGTAGTGAATTATGTCTGCTCAACTTGCTAAAGTATATGAGATACTTCCTTGGAATGCGTCAGGCTACTGTTTAATCCTCCAACTCTAAACACGAATCCGATGCATTCCTCTTTTGTAGAGTTTAGATTGTCTATTTCAATATCCCATGTTTTCGTCTTATCCATTTATGTTATTTATAGTCTGCTGTTGGTTTTTCTCAATAGACAGTTAAAAAAACAAAAAAATGTTTGAAGCTGTCAAAAATGGGGCGGTATGATAGCTTGTGCTACTACTTGAAGTTTGACCTGTGAGAAGTTAAACTGTCAAAAATATATTATGTCCAGTTTTCAATAACCTTTAAAGCCTGTGACCAGAAATTACCTAGCTTCAACCATACAAATAATGAAGTCCAACGCAAGAAACGAATATACCTGCACGTTTAAGACCCAATAGAAATCAAATAATGCACGGTAAAAAAACTTAAAACGGTAATAACTTATGTAAAAAACCAACAATGTGAAGATCATTAGTTAATAATGACACAAAATGTAGATAGAAAAACAATAAACCCTACATGAATTTGCTTAGTTAATAATGACACAAAATGTAGATAGAAAAACAATAAACCCTACATGAATTTGCATATCTGTAAAAAGTTGTTGCCACACTACATGATCTGTAAGTAATTAAATGTGTAAAATGCCAAAATTGCCCCTAATAGCAAATGATAGGAAAGTGTTGATTTAGCGTGATTGCTTCAGCTAATAACCTGAACAACCTGTAACAGAATATCGAAATCTGCATGTTTGACTTTATTCAGTCAAACCTGAACGATAAGCTGCAGTTTTGACTAAAGTTGTCAAAAATTGTGATTAAGATACCATCTTTAACCCAAATTGTCAAATTTCTGCTAATGCTAGCATGTACCAAATCTGCTAACGCTAGCATGTACCAACTTGTTAGATCTGCTAATGTTAGTCCCGGTTTGTTATTTTTCTTTTGGTTTCTCTTCGTTTGTATATTTTTTGGGCTCCTGGTTCTCGGTTTGGTTTAGTATATTCGGCCTTTCCGAAAAAAAAAAAATGCTGAGATTATGACGCAAACACAAAAACTGTAAAAAAAATATATACTTTTGTTCAATTTGCAATATAATCTTTAAAGCCTGTGACCCGAATTTGGCTAATACCAGAGATATCTTTCATAAGTAAAACGACTTGTTTACAAAGAAACCTAAAACTGAAGCTGACCCGGTAACTCTAATGCTAATAGAACTGAATAACCCTAATGGCACACCACCGCCACCATGGAACTGAGAGTCGTAAACTCGAAGCCTTCGCCAGATTTGAAACAACCGCCGAATCGAGGAAAAAGTTATCACCGGTGTGTAATTACGATTCGGGTTTCCTTCACAAATCTTCATCATCATCATCATCATCATCATCATCATCATCTCGGGAGTTGGGGAACTGGAATTTCAGATGTTCGTGCTATTTTTCTTCTTTGATGATAGAGCAGATATAAACCAAGCATTAAAAAGTTGTACAGAAGGCAACTAAAGTCACCATCGTAACCGAACCAAGTCGCGGGAACTGCCAGGGTGGTGCTGCTGCTTCGAACCGAAAGTGAGGCCGAGATGAGAGAGGAAGCGAGTGATGCGGGAGGGGAGTCAAATTGTAACCTATGCTACAAAGTTTTTGAAATTAGTGTTACGTGTTAAGTAAAGAATGGTAATGGTATGATTAAAATAATATAAACTTACGAATAGTAGCAAAGTGTGAGACAACCGTAACTTGGGAATTCGTATATATATACTATAATTGTTTGAATCCCAAACCCACTATTCCTGGCCCTGGTCCACGTTAGGTGTCGACCCTCCTTGGTCAATGGTCACCTATTGAATCAAGCTCTGGTGGATTGATTGTTTGTTTGTTTAACTTACACACTTGAATAGGATTAAGTTTAAGAAACTCTTTATTTAAATGCCAATTGATAAAAGTAACATATTTAAACTCTTTATAGGATTAAGTTTAGAGAACATGGGCAATCAGGTAAATGGATAACATGTAAACTTTTTTAGGAATATTATTTAAACTTTTTTTTTTTATCTTAATACTATTGGCTAAACATTTAAACAATCTTTTTTAGGATTAGATGTAATGTAACAAATTTTCATAGGAGGGGCCCACCCCTTACTCACAAGCAAGAGTAGCTTGTGCCTTTCTCCATTCCCAATAACACCTCGTCGTCCCTTTTCATACGTATTTTTATATTAGTTATACTTATCATAGATCGTTAAGCATACTGTTAGATACTTAAATCTATATATTTTTTTCGCACATCATGTTTGTATTATTAGACTACTAGGCATTTGTTTCGACGTTTAACTTTGACATGTAGTAGAGGAGGATAGATGAAGGTCTCTTGAATTTAAGATTATGCAAAGGCTTTTAAGTTTGCTTTTAAAAGTATCTTAAAAGCATTTATAAAATCATCGATTATTATTAAAACCTCGTTGTCGTACTATATTTAAAACCGTAGTCATACATATAATTAAACGAAATGCAAAAGCTAACATAGCTTTATCTTCCTAATTTAACTTTGTGACCCATCAACTGTTATGTCAGAAAATCCATCCATTTGAATTTGTTTTGTCACCCTTAAATTTATGGGACAAACATGGCACATGAAGCCCAGAAGGGATCTAAAGATCTCGTGCTCCTATTTACTCCAACATCTGTTTTTGCTTTTTAACTCATGGAGTTAATTATATGTTACTTTTTTTATCGTTTGATTGGTTTTCTTCTTCTACTATTTAAACGCCAATTGCTAACGTGGAGCTGGCTCAATATGCAGAGACATATGCCTCTTAAATGGAAGGTACTCCCATGTTCGAACCTAGGCAATCAAAGTATTTTAGATTTTGTCGATGTAAATTGAAGTATCAGTAATATATTTAAAAATTTGTGTCAATATTTGACGGATCATCATTTGTTCCAACAAAATAAAAGAATACAGAAAAATAATAATTGTCATCGAAATATCCACTAGAAATTACCTTATTGAAATCCTATGAAATATCTGAAATAATAAAATCAGTAATAAAATTGAGTCTTAATTTGTTTGTATTATTGATTGGTATATATTATATAATAATCTTGATTACAAATAACTCTTATTTATAACAGATTAATACAAATCCTTATTAGACCCAAACTAAAAAAAATTAACTTAAAATAACCCTAGGTTTTGTAAATACGACCACCAAATCCACGTACTTATTATTAGTCTAACAATATCAAGTGACAAATAGTTCCTTCTTAAAAAATTGTCAAAAACTTTCTTTAGTGAATAACGACAGGTCATAATATCAACCTTGGGGAAGTTGTTAAGGTCTATCATAGTTACCTTTTGGTGTACATGTTATGTGCAAATAAAGGGATACATTTAAAGCTTTTAAGTTATATCCACCAGTACACTGATACAGAATTACTTACCCCGCAAGTATACAAATTGCTAATCCTTGTCAATTTATGAAATAAACATCATCATTCATCAAGATGAGTAAATTTTAGTTAACAATATCATCACTAACTAAATAAACCAATTGGTTGATTAAATTTTGCAATATACACCCCTTTAAATATCTAATCATACATCTAAATCTATATCATTATCTATCATAAGATTCGAACCCTCAACCTCATATAGAGATACACCATTTTACATATCTTAACGTTGTTAGACACATGATTGGTGGGTTAAATAATTTAATTAGAATAATTAATTTTTATTAACTAATGACATAATTTTCCAAAATCAAAGTAATAAATTATAAATTATACTCAATATATTTCATTTTATCTAGTAAATAAATAAACTTCATAAATAATTTGAATAATGTATCCAATAATATACGTCGTAGCAAAATCATAATATTAATAATATTAATTTATATAATAAACTAGCGTATTAATGCGCCGGGATATGTCGGTAAAACCCGACGATAGTAAAATTCAAGTGTTGTCGGTCCTTATTTTGAGACGGTAAGTTAACGCGAATTTGGTCAGTTTTGGTTACGTGCACTATGATATCAGAACTAAAATTCAAAAATATGAAAAAAAAACAATATAAAAACTGAGGTGGGCCAACGGGGGTGGCGCCCGTCACTAAAACACAGGCGTTGGTAGAACCCGAGCGTTCCAATCCGGTCGGGCACTGAGGCGGTGAGTCTATGCAAATATGGTTGATCCCGCGTCATGTTCATTACAGTACCGAAACTAAAACAAAACGATAAAAACAAAAACAAAATTGGAATTCGGTTGATTTTTATTACGTGTGTTACGGTACCAAAACTAAAACAAAATCAGGTGATCGAGTTCGGTTAGTTTCGCTTGACAACACAACCATCCAGCCCACATCAAGATTAATGTTGAAAAATAACCATTCTCACACATAAAATAACATAATTAACAAAAAAAAACATAAAAAACCCAATGCATGCATCATCACATATTAGAACTTGGGTCCAAAATGGCTCAACATTTAATTTAACCTTTTTAAAATAACCATCCAGCCAACACAAAAAGTTGGGCAAAAAAACAAAACCACTACTATATATGTAAAAACAAAAATAACAAATTTATGACACTAAAATTCTCATTTATATTAATTAGATAATAATCCTGATAAAACTCTCATTACATTACAATGTTTCATATTGTACCTACAATCTTACGACTTCCAAGTTTGGCCAAGCATATTCCAAACCCGCATTACAAGCATACCCTCTAGTCACCTAACAACCTCTTGAACGTGTGCAATGATCATGCAAGGCCCCAAAAACACCAATTTAACTTTGTTTGGCACCAAAAAGTAGTTCCAACTAAAGTGAGAAATATACCATATGACTTCTAAATCATTATTGTGTTACTAAGTACTTCCTCTAAATTAGAAATGGACTAAAAGTAAGTTATCTTTGTTTTAGTTTTCCTAAAACACAAACTTGTCATCTGGTATTTGATCTAATGTATCGAGACTGGTATATGTAGCATCTCAGATCTTTCGTATTTGTATTCATTTATGTTTACCCGACTCGAAAATGTAATTCGAATCTTGTGTACTAATAAAAACTTACATTTATTAGTAGTTAACTTGGTTTAACTTATTTTATGTTCTCGTAACTTTCAAACTCGCCAACAACTCTTAGAAACCCTAAAAATCGCTTATTTTAGCATAAAAACGCATTTATAAAAGTTCAGGGACTAAAATTGACCAAAAAAAAAATAAACATCAGAAAAAGGACTTCGTCGCGTCATGCGGGGAGCCTACCCCTAGTAGACAGCGCGACGCAGGGAACCCTCTGTGCAGACCAGAATCGTTTAGAAGTTTAGTTTATCACAAAATCGTTTTCTTTTCTAGTTAAATCACGAAAATTAAGCTACAAGAAATGTTATGTAGTATTGTAATATGCCCATATTCGTCTCATTGAAGTTATAAACAAATTTGTTAAGTTATTAGGCTCAATTTTGTCATTAATTGATTATTTTGTTTCTTAAACGAGCTCGTCTATCAAATAAATGTATTTGGACCATTATCATCTATACTAACTTATCATAAAACCCTAACAATTCTTGCAACTCAGTCTCCATCACCCAAATTTGATTTTCCCTTGGTATATATTGTGTCCTTCCTCAAGATTTTTATCTTCGGTTTGACTTTGGTGTTTCAAGACTCTTTGACTCGTATTTTCTCATCATTCCCTTAAATTTCCAGGTAAGTTGTCTTCTGATAAAACGTTTATTTTTATCTAACTAACAAAAGCTCTCAATCAATTTTACCAATTTATGAAGTTTCGTTGGTCAATTTAATTCCAACCCGTTTAGGGTTATAAAAGTCAATTTTTATGATTTACCGATTACTACGGCCTCTTGTTAAAATTAGCTTTCGGGCCATAAGACTTTTATGTTTGTCTTGATATTTTGAGTGTACTGACCAGAACCCGACTCTAGATTCAGAGTTCGGATTCTGAAAAGTACCAGCTCGCTTAAATATTAAATATTTCATATCTTGAGTTTTATACATCCGTTTGACCTGATTCCAGCGGCGTTGCTCTCCTTTTCTAATTCTATTTTATTTTCTCAATTTTTCAGGTTTATTTGTATCGGATTAGTCAGCACGTTAAAGACTCGTTTAATTCTTGTTTTATTATTATTTTCTCATCTAATAAGAAAGGTGAGTAATCACTCCTCTCTTTTACCTTTTTAAAACTCTTTGGGTACTTTATGCGTACCATATTATATTTTTATATACATATTATTATGCCAATTGCAAATCTTAAATATTGTGTGGTTGATCAATTATATGCTTACATACTACTTGTTTACTTATTCAATTGTTTATTTATCTCATTTGGAGAGGTCCATCACAATATATCTTATTTAGTATAACCATACGTCGTTTTAGTAGCCATCGATTGTGTTCGTTTACTCATGGCTAACCGACACCATTATTCGTATTTATTATGTCTTCGTAGCCATTGATTGTGTTCGTTTAATCATGGCCAACTGACATCATTATTTGTATTTATTGTGCCTTAGTAGCCATTGACCGTGTTCGTGAGTCATGGCCAAACGACACAAATTATTTGCCTATTATTTAATTGTTGTTACTCTTAATATTGATTTGCATCTCTCATATATTGTATTTATTATCAACTGGTGATTATTTGCTCAACTTTATGTTGACAAACCTGTTGTATTTTGTACACATATTGCAGGTTATATATATGAATGAAATGAAGATTTGGAGACTTAGTTTGGACTTAGGTTAACAAGTTTGAATGTTTATTTGTTCATTTTTTCTTCGATTATTGTGTTTGATTTGAAACGATGTGTCTTGTTTGATTTAATAAAATAATTTAGATATTGTCATAAATATTGTATGATAGTGTCTTGTGAGCTGTAAGCAATCAGTTCACGCCCCAACATTTTCGCCTTAGGTCGGGGTGTGACGGTATATAAAGTGTTCTTTCTTAATCTAGTGTGATTTGAGGCGT
Organism: Bidens hawaiensis; assembly: GCF_021521415.1. Taxonomy (NCBI): domain Eukaryota; kingdom Viridiplantae; phylum Streptophyta; class Magnoliopsida; order Asterales; family Asteraceae; genus Bidens; species Bidens hawaiensis. The sequence goes on along the minus strand of NW_027491624.1, from coordinate 429,342 downwards.
GTGCCAAATTTAGAGTGTGTGAGTTTGTTATAAACAAAACTCTCCACTAGCTTTCTCATTTTACCCTCAGCAATAAGCACCAACACATTTTACAAAAAATGATTGTAGAGGATACCCAACAACACATTATATGAAACAAAAATTCGTTAAATAATGCAGGCCTGACTTTTTGAAGTCAAACTAATGAATTTTATCTTCCAATTGATATGAACATTTAAGTCATTTCAGATAAAATCCTTTGTAATAAACTTAACATGATCAGTAACAACCCAAATGATCACCATGCCAAGATTGATTTATTATATAAACACTTAGGTTAATGATGTAAAGCGGTCAAATGTTGACTTTTCTAAGCTAGAGGCGAACGAAGTATATGATCCTCTGAGGTATCAACAGCAGGCACAGATGCAAATGGCCACATTGGAACTCCATGGTATCCCATAACTGGTACAAACTTGCCATCAACAATTGGGCTCTGAGGATATGGGAAGAATGCTGATGTGGCAGGTAGTCTACTAAAGGCTTTAACTTGTAGTTCTAGTCTCTCTTTCTCGGCTTTCAGCTTCTGTTTCTCATCTCTTAGCTCACTCTTTTCCACCTAAAAAACATATAAAAAAAATTGAAATATTTTGACTTTTACAGTCAAAGCATGTTATGATGAGGACGATTCGGGCTGTGTTTTAACGGGTCAAAACTTGAAAGTCAGCCAAAAGTGTTATTTTAATGTATACCGTATGCAATCTCCTGAATTGCTTCTTGAAATGATTGTATTATCATCGTAATAATAAATAACGCAATTATTATTTTAAGAATTAAATACGCGGAAAAATATACGGAACACAGGGATGTGCTCACACAACATGAAACAACACACAAAATTCACGGGATTGGGTTTAGTCAAAACGGGTTTGAGTCTGTATCGGGTTGAACAAATAAACAAGTTTATCTAAACAGGTGGTGTTCCGATCAACTCGTTTGAATGTTGACCCATTTAACCAATTTATTTTGTGATTTTTTAAAAATCGTTTGCTACAACTTATAAACTGATGGAATATTTTATGCAAAAATAAAAGAGAAATGAGCATCATGTTAACATGTTTTATAGTTATAAGGTACATAATTATAAATTTGTAATTTTAGTTGTGTTTGTAATTTTCGAGTATCAATTTGCGAAAGAAAATAATACAAGACAAAATTTATGTTAAAAGGGTGATGCTCATGTCAACCGCAAACATTTGGCTGACAGGATTTTATTTGGTTCATGTTGTGTTCCGGTTTGACCAGTCAACCCGCGAACATGACCCATTTAACGCCCCATATCAAAGCAAATTGCCACCTATTCTACCAACCGTTTCTCATTTTATCACTAAAACAACTATAAGACCATGATTTCAAAAATACCTTTAATTCATTTATTTTCGTCTGCAAATCTTGAGTAGACTCCTTAAGTTTCATGGCTTCTTCTCTCAACTGAATCACCCTCCGAATTGCATCACCCAAAATAACCGTTTTATCCGTCATTGGTGGTCTTCCTGGGTCAAGTATTTCATTTAGCTCTTGAAACCTTTTCAAGATTTGCCGTTCAAACAGTTAAAACACTTTCCTTTTTTTCTAGCAACAAACAGTTAAATTTTAACAGAAATAAGCGTACTTTTTGTTTATCTTATCTCTCCTCTTCTTCTCTCTGCATGCTTTTGAATCAGTAGCAGAGCATGATGCAGAATTCACCCTGCAAGAAAAAAATGTATGTCAAATGAACCATCAAATGTTTTTGAAATAAACAGCAAAAAGTACCTTTTTCTTGATCCAAGCTCCTTGCAACAAGATGAGTCCAAGAGTCCTGTACTGCAAGTATCATAAACCAATAGATTATTAGAATAATGAACAAAATATATATATTTGTTTCCTAATAATAATAAAAACTCACAAACACAGGTGGTTCATCCAAACACTCAAGCTAAGTATTGCCACATCAAATCACAATAATAAGTTTGAACACACCTCCAAACCATTGGATAATGAAACACAGTTAGGTATTATAGACTACTATAAATCAACCATATAAAGAAATACAATGACTAGGCCTGGCAAACAGGTCGGGCTAGTTTGGGTCGAATTAAGCAAAGTGAACGCGGGCTAATCTGGTCTGTTTTGAAAAAGTATCGATGTGGTTTGGGTTAAAACGGGTTTGGCCAAAATAGAATCAGGTTAAAATGAATGGTTAAAAAAAAACTACCTACCCCACGTCCACAACGCGCCCCAGGTTAAAATGAGTAGTTTTAGAGAAAATAATAATAATAATAATAATAATAATAATAATAATAATCTTACTATATAAATAAAAGAAAATGTTAAAGCTTAGGTGTCAATCCTACATTTTTCTAATATCTAATCTTTCATCTCATTCATTTTAGTTATCCATGGATCATATGTCAAAACGATTTTGTCAATTGGATTATAACATAATGTGGATTTTATTCATCATTGAGCTAAGTCATTTTCATACATGAGGTTTAACCAACTACGCAACTTTAGTACCTTTTTAAAATTTCTTGTAAATCAACACCTGAAGTGTCCAAAATCATGCCATTTTAGTACTTTTCGTTAACACGATTTGTTTTTTCCATTAAGTCAGGATAAAATAGTATTTTTTTTATTTCTCATTTGCTTAACCCTATGGTAAAAAAAATAAATGAGCCGAACTACTTTTTTAATAAACGAATCGAAACACCTTTTTAACAAAAATAAACAATCCGAACTACTTTTTTCACGAAAGTAAACGATCTGAACCGATTTTCAAACAACAATAAACTAACCAAACTACTTTTTTAACAAAAATAATTGAACCGAACCACATTTTGTTAACAAAAATAAATAAACTGAACTAATTTTAAAGAAAACAAACAAACCGAACAACTTTTTTTTAACAAGAATAAATGAACCGAGCCACTTTTTTTAGCAAAAATAAACAAACCGAAATACTTGTTTTAACAAAAAAATATACGAACCGAACTACTTTGTCAAAAAAATGGTTCGGTTCGTTTATTTCCGCTAAAAAATGAAAAATCGCATGACTTTGGAAACATTAGGTGTTGATTTGCAAGAAAACTAAAAAAAAATATTGAAGCTGTGTAGTTGGTCAAATCTCATATATGAAAATGACACTTAACTCTTCAGTATTTAAAGGTGCGCAAATGTCAACTTTATAATCACCTTTAAAACAAATTGATGATAAATAGAATCAATTATTAGGTTGGTGGTTGTTTTTCAGCATTGTAGAAAATATATTTAGGTCTGCATTTATATTGATTAATGGCATTATGCTCTAGATAATATTGTCTATATACACATTAATCATCTTTTAAATATTGTTAAACGAGAAATTACATTAAGTTCATATTTTCCATCTTGTGTAGTACACAGGGTGAACACATGGAAAGATAATTTCATAAAGTCGTGAACTAAAAAACAATACTTTGTACGTTAAATTAATTCATAAGTATTTTGAGAATCAAATAAAGCTTATTTATTTTTATCATTTGACAAATCTCGTGTAATGCACAGGTTCAAAAGCTAGCAATAATAATAAAGAAAATAAGAAAGTACGCGGAGACAAACAAGGGTCATTGGTGGTTCTAACCCATTTTGACCTCTTTTAGTTCTATATAGTTATTTTTATTGAACATCTGACTAACTTAAGGTAACCTAATTTGACCCGTCAACTAATTTAAGATAACCCGATTTAACCCATTGACTAGTTTAAGATGACCCGTTTTGGCCGGTCAATTAATTAAGATGACCCATTTTGACCACTAATTTAAGGTGACACCTGTCAACTAAATTAAGGTGACAAACTTAAACCCATCCTAGAATCATTTAAGGCGACCCAAATGAACCCATTAATTATTTTTGCGCAAATCAAGCCAAAGATTGCCGCATCTAAAGATGATTATAGAGAAACAATGAGATAAATTACAAGAAAACTTACATAAACTAATTAATGAGATGCAAACAAATACTGAGTACTGACCTAAGATTAGACGAACCGGTGAAGGGATTATCATTAGAGAACCAGGGGAAATCAGAATCGAGTGGAATATGATCATCGATGAACAAGCTGAAATCAAAGAAGCAGGATGTGGAGTTATTATTATTATTATTATTATCATCAGGACCGAGCATTATCTCTTGTCTCGCGTGGTTAAACTTAAACGTGAAGAGATGGGATTTATGGGTGGTGGAAAGAAGGTAAGTAAGGCGAAATGCAATTGAGGAAAAAAGAAAGAGGCGGCGTGCCGTGAGTCTCGTAGTGCGTCATGTCATGTCACCAACGAAATATTATTTGTCGTTTTCGCTTACCGGTGGTTGCTCTCTTGATATTTTTTAACCACCTTTTGTCTAAAATTCACGTGCTAAATACTGATTTTTTCTTTTTAAAAAAAACACTAAATTAACCTTGGCCTAATTATTTAGTCTTTAGGTTAAATTTAATCTTTGTTATGGGGTTAAGTATTCGGCTGACTAGAGTGATACCACATGCAAAACAAAACACTGTGGGCTCGTTAATAGAAGGAGATGAGGAGGTGGGGGGGGGGGGTCTTCTCGTAACCACCATCCAGCGTGAGAATCACTATAAGCGACTGAATAATATAAATCACCAAATACTAGTGAGTATATTAGCGGAGGTAGAGTGGTACTTATAGCTGAAGGGGAAGTTAAAAGAAATGAGTCAACTGTAATGTAAAAAAATCCACCAATCAGAGAGCTTGCGTGTGCTTAAGGAGAATTGGTGAATAAAGTAGCTGACTGATTGTGACATTTGTACTATATTGTACTATCATGATGTGTTGTCGACTAACTATTGGTTGAAAGTCCCTTTCGCCGAGATGCTTCCATTTTTCACCACACCTAAGAAGATATTTGGAGTCAAACCTTCTGAAATGTCAGAGGGAATGCTTGGCGTTAGGTGGGACTTCCGCTAGTAAAGTGTACTTTTGTTCTTGAGTATAAATGTTTCGCAGAGGTTGTGGGTCCACCAGCGGAATATTCTATTGTCTTTAGTGGGTTTGGAACATACCTCTTCAAGTCCCCCCAGTCCATTGTTCTTCTCGTGTGTCAATCTTGGGAAGAATTATGGACTGATGAGGAGATTGGTGCAGCTTTTGTGGAGCCACCCCAGCCATTTGTCCCCCGCGGGGGGGGGGGGGGGGGGGTTCTTTATGCATCCCAACGAAAGGTTTTTGGAAACCTTAAGATGGAAGCTTTCTTGGCGGAAGATATCTGGTGATATACCTTTCGCTGAGGCGCTCCAGGTGGAAGGTTTATGGAAACCTTCTTTAAGGCAAAGACCTTCTTGGCGGAAGGTACCTAGTGATATACCTTACACCAAGGCGCTCCATGCGTAAGGTTTCTGGAAACTTTCTTAAGGTGGAGGCCATCTTGGCAGAAGGTATCTGTTAATATGCCTTACGCCGAGGCGCTCTAGGTGGAAGGTTTAAGGAACCAACCCCTTCTTAAGGCGGAGACCTTCTTGACGGAAGTTATCTGGTGATATACCGGAAGGTTTGTAGAAACTTTCTTAAGCTGGATGGCATTTGTGCATTTTCACGATTGTACCTCTACTAAGGTGGCTTGCCATGTGGATTTAGGCAGGAAATATTTGAACATTGGGATTTGGTAGTGAGGATAAGAGCGTGTGTGTGATGGGATGTGGAGCCGTCACTTACTTTGTGAAGAAGTTTTTTCGTCTGTGTCAGGCGCGTGTGTGAGAATACAGGTGCACGCGCCCAACTGTAACACACTTGACGGTTTTTCCCTCCCACGAATGGCGCCAATGAAGAAACCCTTAGCCTAATTATTTAGTCTTTAGGTTAAGTTTGATCTTTCCCACATAGGCTCAAGTATAACCCGGCTGATGATGCTAGATTGTCGCTATCTAGTCAAAAACAAGTAAATCAATGTCCTAATCACCTAAACAAGCTAGGGTAAGTAGGATGTCGAACCACGAGGAGTATGTGGTCAGTGTGCAGTGAAAATGATTCCTAACATTATAAAGTGATTCAATTAACAAAGTGCTGATCACACTAGCAAACAATTTGGCTTTAATATTGATCAAACAAGTAAACAACTTTCAAGCAATTAACAAAGACAAGTCACACCCAGGATTCAAGCAAGTAAACAAAAAGCTATCTCATGCAACTTAACAGATGAACTATCAACGATCAACACAGATTGACTAACTAGATAAACCTTAGGCATCCACGCTCGCTAACACTCGGTACTGGTTATCAAACGGTCCCTGCCAGTGTGACTCAACTAAGGGCAAACGTGTGCTTCATCATATTCAATTAGTCAAAACAATCGTATAAGCAGTTATCATAGCAACTGGCACAAGAATCGTTCTAATCGAAATAAACCTAATCTGACTGAGTGCACAATAATACTAGACATCAATACTCATAGATTAATCAAAGATGGTTTCAAATAATTCGTTCTTAATACATGAGAAACTGAAAGATTAAAACTATACATCCCGAGTATGACTCGAAGGATTTAGCCGCGTCTCGGCATCTCTCGGGCTTCAGTTATGATGTTATGGATCATATCTATGGCCTTGAGATGATTGGAATTGATGGTTCTCATTCTCGCTGCTCTAAAAATTTCCTGGAAAGTGAATGATGACGTCTAGGGTCGTCAAAACGAAATATAAAGTAAAACCCTAACTTTCACGATTATGGGGACCATCGCGTAGTGCAATGGTCTCCTGTCCTGGTCCATCGCGCTACGCGATGGACCATAAGTCAACGCCTGGTCAATATTTACAGGGCATCGCGTAGCGCGATGCCCCACCTTCAACACCCATCGCGAGCGCGATGGGTCTCTTCACCCAGCCGGTCCAAATAAATGCCTCGGTTCGCGTGCTGGACATCCCGGGTCTTCATTACGTGCTCGTACAGGTCCAAATTAAACGCATTAAGTACTTGTGACCTGAAACACAATAACCACGTTTGAAGTACCAAAGTTCCTAAACTAAATGAATAAAACGACTAAGTTAACATACTAATATATGTACAAATAAACCGAACATCAGCTGACTAAAGTGATACCACCTGCAAAACAGAACATAGTGAGCTCGTTACGAGAAGGAGATTGTGGGGGGGGGGGGGGAGTTTCTTCTCGTAACCACCCTCCGGCGTGAGAATCACTATAAGTGACTAGATAATAGAAATCACCAAATACTATTGAGTTTATTAGCAGAGAGAATGGGGCCCCTTTTACCATTGAAGGTGAGGTGGTATTTATACTCTGAGGGGAAGAGAAAATTGATGGGTCAACTATCATGTCAGAAAATCCACCAATCAGAGAGCTTGCAAATGCTTAAGAAGAGTCGATGAATAAAGTAGCTGACTGATGGTGACATTTGTACTATGTTATAATATCAATGATGTGTTGTTAGCATTCTATCGGTTGGACGTCCCTTTTGCTGAGATACTTCTCTTTTGCACCATACCTAAGAAGATCTTTGAAGTCAAACCTTCTGGAACGTTAGAGGGAATGTTTGGCGTGAGGTGGGACTTCCGCCTAATATCATGTACTCTTGTTCTTAAGTATAAATGTTCCGTAGAGGTTGTGGGTCTGTCGAAAAAAGTTTTTATTGTTCTTAGTTGGGTGTGGAAACCTACCACTTTAGTTTTATATAGGTAAGAAATAGAATAAATTTTAAAATAATAATAAGAAGAAGAAGAAGAAGAAGAAGAAACAAGGATTTAATTATATTATCGGAAATTAAGAAAGTCAATCAAAATGTGATACTAACATTATAATAACAAACTAAATAAGTGAACAAAATTAAAAAAATGCATGACTAGGTGAGTATTCAACATTAACGATTATGATATTTAATTCGATAACATAATGCAATTATTGATAACTTTTAAAATTGAATTTTCATTGATAGATAACAATCATAAATGAGAATTTTTCGGTTAGAGTTCTCTCATTCTAAAAATTTTTTCTTATCAAACATCGTTAAGTTTTATTTGAATTTCAACTAATGTTTTATGGCTTTTGAACAGAAGAATCACACTAATTGATTGATGTAAAACTTATTTTGAAAAGATGCTTCAGACACTGAAACGCTGCCTTAATTTGGGTGTTTGAACTACCAATTAATAAAAATCAAGTCGTTTGGAGCACTGTTTTGATATAAGTTTTACCTTAATTGACTTCAATCCTCCTTCTGATCAAAAGTTCTAAAACATCAGTTTGAAATTCGGATAAAACTTAACCCCGTTAAGTTTTTTAACGGGGTCCAATGAGAATTCATATATTAACATTTTCATCTAACTTTGTTTAGTAGAGGTTGTACCTTAAGCTTTACATGTGTGTATGTTGCTGACTTATGCTGACCTCATCTCGTTTATTCATTATGTTAACGTCTGTCGGTGAATGCTACCTATCAGCTTGTTGTTCTCTCTCTCTCAAGCTATGATGAAAACCTATTGCACCACCTTCTTAGAAGCAACATTGATTTCTACCTATTTGTTTCTTACACCGATGATCATTTTCGTCTCCTTCTGTTGCCGGGTTCGATTTTGAAACCCTAGGTGGCAGGCAGTGGCTATGGAGGTGGTTTGGTAGGCTGATGGATTTGCATATTTGTCTTTTTTCAACGATGGTGGGTGCCGGAACGTCATGGTTTGATGACGCTGCTGTCATGACAGGTGAAGCCGTCGGCCGGTTGTCATAAATCCGATGAGTTGTGGTGGTTTGCTTCTCAAAAGTTTTCTGACCTACTGTGTTCGGCGGCTATACAACTGTCTATGGCAGCAGTAGACAATAATTGTGACTCGGTTGGGTTGATACGTATCTAAACCTATTTGTGATTCTCTTTCTTAATAACCTTTGATTGTTGGTTTTGGTTTTCTTTGGTTTGATTTACGCTTTACTGTTGGAACATGTCAGTTATAATTTGTATTGATCATATCATTTTGTAGTTCCAGAATGTTAAATATGAAAAATCTGTTAGTATTTGAATGTTCCATGAACTTGCTTCAGGTGGAGACTACATATCTATAGGTATAGTTCATCAAAAGTATCGGATGCATAAGAGTCGGGCACCTGGAATTAAGGGTATGAGAGCATTTTTTCCAACGACCTCACGATCAAAACATGAAAGGTACTATTCACATTTGTAATAATTATAGTTTAAAAATCATATTGCTAATTTGATCATCAATGTTTTAGGTGCTTCAGTTAACGACGATACTGAATTGCCTTGTAGTTTTTTGAGTTTGTGACGTCGCGAAATTGTTGACTATGTGATTATCTGATGTTATTGGATCTTTAATCATGCTATTTATGGGTAATTGTTATGCTGAGTTAAGCATAGGCCTTGCTATTTTTGATATTTGTAATATTGGTAAAATGTGACAGACGGGTATTGTTTTTTCTTAATCAGGTTATCGATTCCAGTATGGTGCGTGTAGGGGTATGGTACTAAAACCCGGTTCTACGACCCTAATTCTATTATGTTTGGGCTTATTTTATTACATGGACTAATACAATGTTATTGGGCTGAGGGGGTTTTGTGAAGGTAACCCTAATTGGGCTAGGCCCATTAGGGTACCATGATGGTGGCCATGAGACTCTCTATATAAGGAGGTCTCCACCTCCTTATTCGGGGTCATGCTCAATAAGAGCCACCACCACTTTTTTGTGTCTGTAAACAAGAAATCCTCAGGATATCTTAGCAGTCACCTCCACACCTCCAAAAAGCCATCGCAGGTCTCAAGCGGCCGAAGAAGAAGATCAAGACGTGGTTCGTTCATCTCGAAAATCCGTGGAAACATCGTCATGAATCTGGTCAGATTCATTTCGTGCTTCGACATTGGCGCCATCCGTGGGACGGCAACGAACTGCCCTTCGATCTTCATCTCGGCTGTCGGATCTCTCCCAAGAAAAACCCAGATCTGGAAGTTTACAGAAAAAAGCTTCAAGGCTTGTTCTATTAAAGCTCAAAAAGATCCATAGATCTAAAAAGAGGCTTCCAGATCTGGGCAAGAAGAAACGGCCTGATTCAAATGATCAGGTCTTCGGATCTGTGATGGTTTTAAATCTGCTCCGAGCTTCTGATCTACCTAGATCTGATTTACAGTTCTAGATCTAGATTACAGACCTGGATTTTAGGTCTAAAGTTGCAGGTCTGACTCTAAAATTGCAGATCCAGAAATTACTAGACTTCCGCCGCCATGTACGCGCGCCCGCGGATTCTCACTCCGCAGCCGTGCATGTGCCGCCGCGGAAACCACCATCTGGGTTTTGCGCAAGAGACCTCCGCCATGCACACGCATTCACGAGTCACCACTCCATCGCCGTGCATGCGCGCATCAGGCCACGCGCCAAACTTCAAGGTTGGGAATCCTCATAATATCCCATATGGCTACGCGCCAAACTTCAAGGTTGGGAATCCTCATAATATCCCATATGGCTACGCGCCGAGGTTGGGAATCCTCATAATGTCCCATATGGCTACGCGCCAAACTTCAAGGTTGGGAATCCTCATAATATCCCATACGGCTACGCGCCAAGGTTGGGAATCCTCATAATATCCCATATGGCTACGCGCCAAACTTCAAGGTTGGGAATCCTCATAATATCCCATATGGCTACGCGCCGAGGTTGAGAATCCTCATAATGTCCCATATGGCTACGCGCCAAACTTCAAGGTTGGGAATCCTCATAATATCCCATATGGCTACGCGCCAAGGTTGGGAATCCTCATAATATCCCATATGGCTACGCGCCAAACTTCAAGGTTGGGAATCCTCATAATATCCCATATGGCTACGCGCCAAGGTTGGGAATCCTCATAATGTCCCATATGGCTACGCGCCAAACTTCAAGGTTGGGAATCCTCATAATATCCCACATGGCTACGCGCCGAGGTTGGGAATCCTCATAATGTCCCATATGGCTACGCGCCAAACTTCAAGGTTGGGAATCCTCATAATATCCCATATGGCTACGCGCCAAGGTTGGGAATCCTCATAATGTCCCATATGGCTACGCGCCAAACTTCAAGGTTGGGAATCCTCATAATATCTCATATGGCTACGCGCCAAACTTCAAGGTTGGGAATCCTCATAATATCCCATATGGCTACGCGCCGAGGTTGGGAATCCTCATAATGTCCCATATGGCTACGCGCCAAACTTCAAGGTTGGGAATCCTCATAATATCCCATACGGCTACGCGCCAAGGTTGGGAATCCTCATGTCCCATATGGCTACGCGCCAAACTTCAAGGTTGGGAATCCTCATAATATCCCATATGGCTACGCGCCAAACTTCAAGGTTGGGAATCCTCATAATATCCCATATGGCTACGCGCCGAGGTTGGGAATCCTCATAATGTCCCATAAGGCTACGCGCCAAACTTAAAGGTTGGGAATCCTCATAATATCCCATATGGACACGCCAAACTTAAGGGTTGGGAATCCTCATACCACATGCTCATGCACCACATATGCTCACGCATCACATATGCTCACGCATATTACACATGCTTACGCATCACATGCTCACACATATCACAGTCTACACGCACGCGCATGCAACATCTGCGCGTGGCGCATAACACATACCAAAGTCTACGCGCACGCGCATGCAACATCTGCGCGTGGCGCGGGACATAATACAGCTCATAAGACGCCTCGCGCGCAAGCTGTTATTATTCTTATAGCTTGTAAGACGCCTCGCGCGCAAGCTTTTATTATTCACACAGCTCATAAGTCGCGCGCAAGCTGTTATTATTCTTATAGCTTGTAAGACGCCTCGCGCGCAAGCTTTTATTAGGAATGGCAACGGGGCGGGTTTGGGGCGGGTTTTGCTTAACCCGAACCCGAACCCGAAACCAAAAACCATCCCCGTACCCGCCCCATTACCCGTCGGGTTTAATTCGGGGATTCCCCGTTTGGTTTTTTGTACCCCCCCGACCCGCCCCGTCCCCGAACCCGAAAACCCGAAAACCCGAAACCGATAAGAGAATTAGGGATCTTACATTACAGGTGGTAGCCTGGTAGAGTGGTAGGATGAGAACGAGGAGGAGGAGGGTGGTCCGGTGGTGCAGACGGGGCGATTGAGTGGATGGTGATGGTGGTGCAGACGGCGATTGAGTGAATCGGGGGCGGAATGGCGGTGGCGCACTGGTGCTGCAGATTGATGGTGCTGCGGACTGCCGATTGGTGGTGCACTGGTGCTGCAGATTGAGTGGTGCACTGGTGCTGCGGACTGCCGATTGGTGGTGCACTGGTGCTGCGGACTGCCGATTGGTGGTGCACTGGTGCACTGGTGGTGGATTGGCGGTGGATTGGTGGTGGATTGGTGGTGCACGGTGGATTGGTGGTTTAGGTACTGAGACAGTGGACGGCGATTCACGATTGTTAGGTTTAGATTTGAGATTGTTAGGTTTAGGTTTTTAATATATGTATATATATATTATTTTTATTTATATTTATATATATTATATCGGGGCGGGTCGGGGCGGGGGTACCCAAACCCGAACCCGAACCCGAACCCGAAACAATCCCCGAAACAATCTCCGAAACCCGACCCGAAACCGAAAAAACAAAACCCGACCCGACCCGAAATAAGCCGGTTTTCGGGTTTCCCCGTCGGATTCGGGGATTTTTGCCATCCCTAGCTTTTATTATTCACACTGCTCATAAGGCGCCTCGCGCGCAAGCTGTTATTATTCTTATAGCTTGTAAGACGCCTCGCGCGCAAGCTTTTATTATTCACACTGCTCATAAGACGCCTCGCGCGCAAGCTGTTATTATTCTTATAGCTTGTAAGACGCCTCGCGCGCAAGCTTTTATTATTCACACAGCTCATAAGACGCCTCGCGCGCAAGCTGTTATTATTCTTATAGCTCGTAAGACGCCTCGCGCACAAGCTTTTATTATTCACACAGCTCATAAGACGCCTCCCGCGCAAGCTGTTATTATTCTTATAGCTCGTAAGACGCCTCGCGCGCAAGCTTTTATTATTCACACAGCTCATAAGACGCCTCGCGCGCCAGCTGTTATTATTCTTATAGCTCGTAAGACGCCTCGCGCGCAAGCTTTTATTATTCACACAGCTCATAAGACGCCTCGCGCGCAAGCTGTTATTATTCTTATAGCTCGTAAGACGCCTCGCGCGCAAGCTTTTATTATTCACACAGCTCATAAGACGCCTCGCGCGCAAGCTGTTATTATTCTTATAGCTTGTAAGACGCCTCGCGCGCAAGCTTTTATTATTCACACTGCTCATAAGACGCCTCGCGCGCAAGCTGTTATTATTCTTATAGCTTGTAAGACGCCTCGCGCGCAAGCTTTTATTATTCACACAGCTCATAAGACGCCTCGCGCGCAAGCTGTTATTATTCTTATAGCTCGTAAGACGCCTCGCGCGCAAGCTTTTATTATTCACACAGCTCATAAGACGCCTCGCGCGCAAGCTGTTATTATTCTTATAGCTCGTAAGACGCCTCGCGCGCAAGCTTTTATTATTCACATAGCTCATAAGACGCCTCACGCGCAAGCTGTTATTATTCTTATAGCTCGTAAGACGCCTCGCGCGCAAGCTTTTATTATTCACACAGCTCATAAGACGCCTCACGCGCAAGCTGTTATTATTCTTATAGCTCGTAAGACGCCTCGCGCGCAAGCTTTTATTATTCACACAGCTCATAAGACGCCTCGCGCGCAAGCTGTTATTATTCTTATAGCTCGTAAGACGCCTCGCGCGCAGGCTTTATTATTCATACAGCTCATAAGACGCCTCGCGCGCAAGCTGTTATTATTCTTATAGCTCGTAAGACGCCTCGCGCGCAGGCTTTATTATTCATACAGCTCATAAGACGCCTCGCGCGCAAGCTGTCATTATTCTTATAGCTCGTAAGTCACCTCGCGCGCAAGCTTTTATTATTCATACAGCTCATAAGACGCCTCGCGCGCAAGCTGTCATTATTATTATAGCTCGTAAGTCGCCTCGCGCGCAAGCTTTTATTATTCATACAGCTCATAAGACGCCTCGCGCGCAAGCTGTTATTATTATTATAGCTCGTAAGTCGCCTCACGCGCAAGATTCATTATTATTAAAGCTCATAAGACGCCTCGCGCGCAAGTTGTTATTATTATAGCTCGTAAGTTGCCTCACGCGCAAGCTTCATTATTATTATAGCTCGTAAGTCGCCTCGCGCGCAAGCTTTTATTATTCATACAGCTCATAAGACGCCTCGCGCGCAAGCTGTTATTATTATTATAGCTCGTAAGTCGCCTCACGCGCAAGCTTCATTATTATTACAGCTCATAAGACGCCTCGTGCGCAAGGTGTTATTATTATAGCTCGTAAGTCGCCTCACGCGCAAGCTGTTATTATTATAGCTCGTAAGTCGCCTCACGCGCAAGCTTCATTATTATTATAGCTCGTAAGTCGCCTCACTCGCAAGCTTCATTATCATTCTCATAGCTTGTAAGTCGCCTCGCGCGCAGGCTTTTATTACAACATGTCACCATCATGAAGAAAACCTCCCAAAACTCAAAAGACAATAAAGACAAGGCCAAAGAAAAGGGAAAAAACCGCCTCACACCTTATAAAGTCCAGCGCTCCACCTAGACGCTTGCGCGCCCAGGAGCAACGCTGGACTTGGGGGGCTTGTAGGGGTATGGTACTAAAACCCGGTTCTACGACCCTAATTCTATTATGTTTGGGCTTATTTTATTACATGGACTAATACAATATTATTGGGCTGAGGGGGTTTTGTGGAGGTAACCCTAATTGGGCTAGGCCCATTAGGGTACCATGATGGTGGCCATGAGACTCTCTATATAAGGAGGTCTCCACCTCCTTATTCGGGGTCATGCTCAATAAGAGCCACCACCACTTTTTTGTGTCTGTAAACAAGAAATCCTCAGGATATCTTAGCAGTCACCTCCACACCTCCAAAAAGCCATCGCGGGTCTCAAGCGGCCGAAAAAGAAGATCAAGACGTGGTTCGTTCATCTCGAAAATCCGTGGAAACATCGTCATGGATCTGGTCAGATTCATTTCGTGCTTCGACAGTGCGATCATGCAAGCCTTCAAAGATACTATTTTTATTCTATGATTTATGACTTTCTTGAACATGATTATATTTTTAATAATAATATAAATAGTTAACTATGACTTTCAAATATATTTTGCTCCTCTAGAAGTAGCAAATATCATATCATTATTATTTATTTTGCATTTAATTAAGGATGGCTGAGGCAGTTCACATATAATCTTAGTGTCTAATTTGGTTTATATATGCAAAACAGGAGTGTGTTTTGGTGCTTTTATCAGATCTTGGCATCTCGCGGAGTATTATTCTCCTTGTAATGAACTCTTTGGTTATAATATGTTCAGATAGATGCATAGAAAAATGATAGCGAGTGGTTGGCGGTTAAGATGTTTATGGTTTATGGTGCCGATTCAGAACCCTATGTAAGTAGCTTTTTTATGGTCTCCACTTCAGAGTGTGAACCAAATTGGTTAACTTTGATTAAATGCTTCTTTTTATCTTTTTTTCAGTTCGTTGGCTAACAGCTTGGGTTAGAAGGTTTGAACCAAAATTTATGCTCCTGCAAGTTGAGTGTTGTGGGTAATGAATAACACAATATCATGTTCCTTGATCGTTGTACAGTTAAAAGTTTTGCGGGATAGTAGGTTCATATTTGGGGGTTCTTACTTGGCAAGCTTGGGGCCCTGAGATGTATGGAAGGTGTTAATCAAGTGGGCATATATTAGCTTAAATTCTATGATCATGATCTCCACCAGGACTCAAAACTATTATATTTGTTTTTTTAAAGAGTTTTATGTGACTAAGTGTGTTGGTTAATTACTTTTTACTATCTTCTTTCATCGCGAAACCAGAATCCGAAAGTTTGTCACAACATCCCCCCCCCCCTTCTCCCCAACGTACTCGGCACAACGCGAGGGTTGAAAATACTAGTTTATTTTCAAAAAGATCGGAGATTCAGAAGAAATATTTCAGTTGTGATTATTGTTGGCCAGCCGCCGCACAATTATGAAATTACTAAAATACAACTTGCCTATAAAATATACATAGTATTGAAATAGATTAAAAGTGATGAAAGGGAAATGAAACAACAGATATGATTTATAAATGGTCACTTTAATAATGGCACACTTGATGTGAATATGTGATTGATCAAGTCGTAACCACCCATGAGACTCCCCAGCAATCATATGGAGCTATGCTGAGTGGGTTCTCAATATTTTATCGAGCAATCATATGGAGATATTGTGAGTGAGTTCTCTATATTATAATTTTTTTAAAGTTTATTGAAAGTGGTTGTAAGTGGAAGAGAGAGAAAATGTAATAATAAATACATAAAAAATATTACTTAATTCAAATGAGAAATAAAAATTTAATGTTTTTTTAATGTAATTATAGAGTTGGAGATAGAGATGTTGCTGGAAATGTTAACGACTAGCGAGAAAGTGATTGGTGATCAAGATTCATACTCAAATTAATGCACAACCGTTTCTAAAAAATACAAAAAAAGTGAAAATAGTCTTTTCAAAAGTACCAAAAGGATCATACACAACCGGATTTAAGTTTCTTGATTAAAAGTAGGCGGGGCCGGCCAGGGGGTGTGCGATCATACTTTATATATATATATATATATATATATATATATATATATATGTAAATATATCATTGAAATATTCTTAATAAAACGATGCCGTCAATTGGTCGATTTGGTAGTTAATTGCGGTGTTTAAAGCTAGCCGGAAAATTAGGCTCATTGGAAAAATATGCCGGAAAGTGGACAGTGGTTGGGATGTAGATGACTCAAAATCAGGTTTTAAGAAATGTCAAAAACAACCCTGTACTTTATTTCATAATTAAATCTATTATTTACGCACTCAATCCTTTTTGTTTTGTTTTAATTATACTTCACCCTTAGCTTAATAAATTTTGATTCAACAGCATACCATTTCGGCATTTTTGTAATACTTTATACAGTTTAAAAGAATGATTTTATTTAAAATAACTATATTAATTCTCATAAATTCTGTATTAATAGCTCGTATAAGCATTAAATTTAGGGTTTCGAAAATTGGGGTATTATATTAATACTATATCTTTGTTATGTTTATTGTTATAACATTAATCGTCGTTTATAAATATTAGCTTGTATTTTTCGTTATTCATTAATGCCTATGGGCCTTTTTATTTCGGCTTGGCTGAGTTGTTTAAATTTTCAGATACGAACCCTGAAAGTAGTAATCAACTTTTTTATATATAGAAAATATTGTTGTATAATAAATTGTGATAAAATTCAGATATTACAAAAGTAATTCCAAGACGGGTAAACTTTTATTTGATTTATGATTATTAACAATTATGTTGCAATGACCCTCATTAATTAATGATGCTTTATTGGATTTTAATAATCTAAACTAAATTCTATTGATCGATAATAATCTTAACTGAGTTTATCGTCGCTGATGGTATAAAATTTAAAAAACTTTGCCCTTGGGGGGTCTCCCGTTAAAGAAAACTTAATGACGTTAGGTTTTTTATGAATTTTGAATAGATTTTTAGGACGTCTGATCGTAAGGATGATACGAGTTGATTGATGTAAAACTTAGCTTGAAACGACGCTCCAAACGGCTTGAATTTTGTTAATTGGAAGTTCAAACACCCGAATTGTAGCACTAATCAAGCCGTTTGGAGCATCGTTTCAAGCTAAATTTTACATCAATAGACTAGCATAATTCTTCCGATCAAAAGGCCTAAAAAATTAGCTAGAAATTCGGAAAAAAATTTAGTGCGGACAAGTTTTTTTTTAACAGAGACCACTGAGAGCAAACTTTTTTAAATTAGGGACCACCAGTGACGATAAGCTCAATTGAAATTATTATTAGTCAATAACATTTAGTTGGGATTATTAAAATCTGACAAACCATTAATGGTTTATATGCTAAACACACATCCACTCCATTTAATTATCTAACCAAACACAGTTCATTGATTAGAGACAACCAACTACTCTAAGCTCAAACATTTTCTGATCTTCGTGTGCGCTTTGCGATAACAGAAATATCGATTATAATAAAATGCACACGCCACTTGGAGTGTTGAATTAGATTGTGTGCCACTTGGAGTGTTGAATTAGATTGTGTGCAACTATGAAGAGTTTAAATTACCATAAACTTTTATTTGTTTCTTCATAAGAATTAAAATCTTACTAAGTGTTTAACCTGAAGAAATTTGTTAGAAAAATTAATAAAGCAGCAAATTTCATTAAAAGTTGAACCACATAAAACTTCTTTCTTTTTTTTTTTACAGAGAATAATCAAAATCAAGAAACAAACTTAAGTGTCGTAAAAAATATTAATAATCAAATAAAATATAACTGAACACAAATTAATTCAATCTACCTATTTTAATAAAGTAAAATAAATGTGGACACTTGTCATGTTTTGGTTAATTCTCATAATTTTTTTCCCTCCAAAACTAAAACACCATAATATATGTAACTAGTTTCAGAGCCCGTGTTAAACACGGGATAATTCAAATTATAAAATTATAAGTAAAAAAAATAATTACATAGCGTATATGAAAAAAATGTATTACATCTATGCTTGCATCTATACAATGTGTACATAAATTGATTTTATTTATATCACAAAATGATTTTTTAAAATGAACTTAATAAAAAAAATGCCTGTCACACCCCGACCAAAGGTGGCGGAACATGCCGAGGTGTAACGATTGTCCATAAGCACATGACACTAATTAAAGTGACAGTATTTAATAAATTCATTTCATTTCACAACATCGAAAATGTCACATAACAATTATCCATAAAATAACCATAAACAAGATATCACAAAATATGGCAAATTGATATTGTTCATTTTTACTAATATCCTAAGGTCTTTGATGTCGTTTTCTTCACAATCATAAATCAACCAAGATGCAAACCTGCAACATTTCATAAAATAAAGTTTGTCAACACAAAGGTCGGTGAGCAATTCATAAGTTTGATCATATTAGTATATAATAAAGATAGCCACAAAACTTGCATACGAAACGATAAATAAAAGTGGTAATTTGGATAAATAGATATCGCTAAACACATTAGCGACACCTAGCTATAAGGGGATGCCAAATAGTCTAGGATTTTATAGTTATCGTTAATTGCATTACGCTAACGACACCTTGCTATAAGGGGATGCCAAATAGTCTAGGATTTTATAGTTCCACCAACCAAAAGCGATAAACACATAGGCATATAAGCATAGAACACCAAATCGAGCAATAATTTAGGTAAAGTATACAACTACGTTTGTGGTTTAAGATTCAAATATAAAGCATTTTGTTGAATAAGTATGAAATGTCACCCCAAAATAAAAGATGGAAAATGGGGTATGAAGTACTCACCTTCAAGTGGTAAACTTGAAAGATGATAATTTGGAGATTTGTCGGAACGACGAGTTTAATGCACAATGCCTAAAAAGAAAAGAAGTCTTAAATTTAGAAAGGTTGTCTTGAAGGTCTTTAAACAAAATAAATGTTGAGAAATGTAAATTATTAAAGTTCAAGGTTTAAAATGTGACTATTTAAGAATTTATAATAATAACCCTTTAAAAATGTAAGTTTGCTCGAAACCGGGTTAAAGTATCTAACCTTAATATTTACTCAACCTATGTTAAGTAATAAGGTGGGTAAAATGCAAGAATGCAAATCCCTTTGGAATAAAGATACTAAAACGGGTTTTTTTTATCGAGTGTTCGGGTTGTCGGTTCGGGTCTTGATAATTGGTCAAACCCAAAGTCAACTTTCCAAAATATTGAATGTTATGAGATAACTCAATAAAATTTAATAAGACTTAACCAAGTATGTATTTCCATTGTTTTAGAACTAACAACGCACGTTAAGCGAGTGTTCGGTTTTGTCGGTCCAAACTTTGTTATGAGATCAAGTTGGATCCAACATTTCCAAGTACTTAAGAAAATATTTAAAAATCAATTTGTAACTATTTTTAAAGAAATATACAAGTCTTGATGGTTAAAAAAAACACACTTGTGTGTCTTAAGCGAGCAAGAATCGGTTTGGTTCGGTTTCCATCTTACAACAAGTTCATAGATGGTTTCCACATGTCCAAACACTAAATAACTTGTATAATAATGTACAAATAAAAAAAATACCAAAAGTTAACAATAAAGTCTTTCAACAAAAGTTCGGTTTTCGGTTCGGATCGTGTTTCGGGTTAAGACCGAGGTAAGATTCTACAAACCCATAACCATAGAATTTGTAAAAATGATTTTAGAAACTTAGATCTAACACTAAGTATGTTTAAACAAACAAAACTAGTAACAAAGTTCGGTTTACGGTTTAGAGCTATTTACGGTTAAACCGAAGCATAGACTCTTAAAAACCCATAACCATGGAACTTGTAAACATGACCAACAAACTAAAATAAGCAAGATTAATATGTATGAACAAGTTATATAGATGTATAAATATCAAGGACACGAAGTCCTCCATGAAGCCTTGCCTTATGGGGTCCGAAACCTCACCGACCGGAATCGGAGAAGTAACTACCAAAGGGAAACAAGGGGTGTATATTATATATATGTTGCACAACCATAAACAAGTATTAATAAGGCTACATAAACTAATTAAGATGAAAGACCAAAATCCTTCAAGAACACTTAAGAAGATAACCTTGAATCTTTGATGTTTGAGAGAGTTTTTTTTTTTGGAGTTGTAGCAAGGGAAAATGAAGAGGAAAGGTGGTGTATATATAGGGTAATGTTGGTGGTCAAATATGGGTGTGAGACACAAGAGTTTTCATGCAAAATGAATCAAGACGAAAACACAAAACAACAAAAAAATAAATAAATAAATAATAAATAAATAAATAAAATACAAATAAAAATAGGATGTTTTCAAGACCCAACAAGTGTGAAACAATATTGTAACATAAATCCATCATTTTGATTATAACATAAGCTTCGGTTTACAAATCGGGTCGGTTTACATAATAAACAAATACAAAAACGAATACAAACAAGACCCGAAATTGACGAATGTCACAATGCCCGTACAAAAACGTACCCAAGAATGTTGCTTTCTATTGAAAAATTCATTCTCGGTGCCATATATGTATAATTGAAAGACTTTTGGTTATGAACCAATTTCGGAAATAAAGCTTCTCATACGATAGTAGTTCTAACCACTCAGCCTAAATACAAAGGGAGCGTTACCTTTATTGATATATTTATCAATTTACCACCCATCAAAGGAAAGTAGAACATTAAATTGTAACAATGGATGTTCTTCAAGAGCTATGTTTTTTTTGAGTTACACCATGAAAAAGATTTTGATAAGTTTTAGAGGGCTTCTCGACTTTGTCATAATAACAACATAAAAAATAACATGTTAACCCATTCAATTTTATGAATACATTTAAGCATAGTTTTGCATGACATGCTTCCCATACAAAGTTCTTATCACCATTGAAGGAAAAATTAATGTTGACATAAATATTTCAAATTTGATAAAAGTTAGAAGAATTGATAGGCATGGGGTGGCACGTCAAAAGTGTTCGCAATCTTTTCTTATATTTTAATAGTTGAGGGAAAAATAGTCAGTTTGTCAAATCGCGAACCTTTTGATTATTTCAAAAAATGCCCTTAAAAATAAATTTGAAACCCGAATCATGTTTAAACTTCTAACTTTCATAATTTTGACATTTTAAAGTCAACACTTTGAACCCATAACAAATTTGACGATAAATCTATTTTGTAATCTCAAACTTTGAAAAATACTCAAAATTTTTATTTTTGACCCGTTATAAATTTTAACCTAAATGCAGTTAACTTATACCAAACAATCTATTTACCAACTTTTGACTCATAAAATCAAATTTAAGTTCCACAAAAAACCCGAAACAATTTTCATTTGAGAAACATGATTTGTAGTTGATTTTTGAAATTCACCAAGTATTTTGAAATATATAGTAAAATAATATGTTAATATTTATATTTATAAAAATATATAGATATTATATAAATATAGTGTAAAAAAGGAAAGTGAATCATTATTGATTTATTAAATATATTAGGGTATCTTAGTTTTGGAGGGAAAAAATTGTGAAAATTAACCAAAACATGACAAATGTCCACATTTATTTAACTTTATTAGAATAGGTAGATAAATCAATAATGATTCACTTTCCTTTTATACTATATTTATATATCTATATATCTTTATAAATATAAATATTAACATATTATTATACTATATATTTCAAATACTTGGTGAATTTCAAAAATCAACAACAAATCATGTTTCTCAAATGAAAATTGTTTCGGGTTTTTTGCGAAACTTAAATTTGGTTTTATGAGTCAAAAGTTGGTAAATAGATTGTTTGGTACAAGTTAACTGCATTTAGGTTAAAATTTGTAACGGGTCAAAAATGAAAATTTTGAATATTTTTAAAAGTTTGAGAATGCAAAATAGATTTATAGTCAAATTCGTTATGGGTTCAAAGTGTTGATTTTAAAATGTCAAAAGTATTAAAGTTAGAAGTTTAAACATGATTCGGGTTTCAAATTTATTTTAAGGGCATTTTTTGAAATAATCAAAAGGTTGGGGATTTGGCAAACCGACTATTTTCCCTCAGCTATTAAAATATAAGAAAAGATTGCGAACACTTTCGACGTGCCACCCCCATGCCTATCAATGCTTCTAACTTTTATTAAATTTGAAATATTTATGTCAACATTAATTTTTCATTCAATGGTGATTAGAACGTTGTATGGGAAGCATGTCATGCAAAACTATGCTCAAATGAATATTCATAAAATTGAATGGGTTAACATGTTTTTTTTATGTTGTCATTATAACAAAGTCGAGAAGCCCTCTGAAACTTATCAAAATCTTTTTCATGGTGTAGCTCAGAAAAACATTGCTCTTGAAGAACATCCATTGTTGCAATTTAATGTTCTACTTTCCTTTGATGGGTGGTAAATTTTGATAAATATATCAATAAAGGTAACGTTCCTTTTGTATTTAGGCCGAGTGGTTAGAACTATTATCGTATGAGAAGCTTTATTTCTGAAATTGGTTCATAACCAAAAGTCTTTCAATTATACATATATGGCACCGAGAATGAATTTTTCAATAGAAAGAAGCATTCTCGGGTACATTTTTGCACATGCATTTTTTTTATTAAGTTCATTTAAAAAAAATCATTTTGTGATATAAATAAAATCAATTTATTTACACATTGTATAGATACAAAAATAGATGTAGTATATATTTTTTTTCATATGCGCTATGTAATTATTTTTTTACTTATAATTTTATAATTTGAATTATCCCGTGTGTGACACGGGCTCTAAAACTAGTAATAAAATAAACCGAAATTCTTTGATGTAATAAAAAAGTAGTAAAATGTCAAATAAGGTTTTAAAGGTATACAAAAAAAAATAATAAAAAATTAAAGCTTCAAAAATCATTAAAGCTTCAAATCATTCTCAATTTCTTATTGAATCCAGTCGAAAAATGTTCTCTTTTGTTTGTTTGCTTCACCGACCCATGAATCCATGATCCAATAATCAGCCCACTTAAATCTTTATTTAGTTCTCAGCAGACTAAAGACAACTTTTGAGCCCAACTCCCATTTTGCTCTAGCCCCCTAGCGGCCTAGCCGCCAAAGGAATAAAGCCCATAGTTCTTTTATTGCAGCTAGGGGTGTTCACGGTTCGGTTTTGACGGTTTTTGGGTCAAACCGTAAGCCAAACCGTTAGTACGGTTTTTGCTAATCGAAAACCGAAGCCAAACCGTTTAAAATAAAAATCAAACCGAACCGAACCGTTACTAATGGTTTGGTTCCGGCCGGTTAGGCTTTAATATGCCGTTGTCAAAAACTTAAACTCTAATTCACAAGTTCAAATTTCAAGTTGTCCAAATATAAAATAACCAAAATGTAAGTTTCCCATAATTAATCATATTGTCTAGAATTTAAGCCTATAACATGACGGGATACTAGACTTTTAGTAAACTTGGGCTAAATTACACAGTAGCTCTTATAGTGGGCTAAGACAAGAAGCCCAATTTTTAAAACATATGATATATTATAAATAATTATATAAATCTAATATAAAAAAATAAAATTTAATTATAAATAAATCCTACGGTCCGGTCCGGTTTTTACGGCCGGTTTTCAATAAAAACCGCAAGGCAAACCGTTCATTACGGTTTGAAAATTTTGAAGCCGACCGACCGAACATCAAAAAAAAAAACCGACCGCGAAGCCAAACCGATGACCGGCTTAGACGGTTTTATGGTTTTAAACCGATCGCTGAACACCCCTAATTACATCTGAAGTTTTAATTTGACCACCAACTTAAAGAAGATAGTGTTTGGTATTTGGAAATGGAAGGGAAAATAAAATCAAATATTCTTACAGGATAAAAGAATTGTTCTTAATAATGTTGGAATGAAATGGACAATCACACAAGTCATGTCTTTTTATATTCTAATAATGAGTTTCATTTCTTATAGCATAAATATTTTTTCTTCATTCAACTTTTAGAAGGAATGAAATGAAAATTTACATGCTAATCTAACCTTTTTTTTCTATCAAATTAATAATAACATAAATCCCTACTAAAATAACAATTCTAATTGAGATATTTTTAAACAATTAGTCTTTTTATTTTTATTTTTATCTTATTTGTGGCCTTCTTAATATTTTTTCACGCTTCATCTTCTTTTGTTATTAGCATATTATTTTGAGATCCCTCACTTATGGCCAAGTCGTACGAGGTTTGGGGTTCTTTAGTGGAGACTTAAGTTCGAATTCTATTTGTGTCACTTTTGGGTGGATATTGACAATGAAGGATTTGCGCTAGGCCTTAAGCAAAGGTTGTTAGTCCGAACCCTTAGCTCACCCGGGTTTTCGTCCCACAATGTGTTACGCCAAAGAGTTCTGCTCTTATGGTGGCACAACGACTGTCATGTGTCAGTCGGCTGCATGGTTTCTCAGGAGAACGTCCAAGCCAAACTCTGAAGTCAGCGTGACCCCGGTTAATATAACATAGTCTGGCCAAAGTAGAGCATCGGGCTCTCTAAATTTAGAGAGTACGGTAACCTAAATACATGAATATCGCCGTTCCGAAAAAATATATTATTTTGAGTATTTTACTAAGTTGTGTACTAAATAGAAGCAAAATATACATCTGGACTCATTAACACGTGAAAAATATTGGTAAATAAAATAATATTACCTTTTTAAAATATAAAAAAAAAACAAATTGTTCTCTTTCTAAATTTTTTTAGAACGAAGATTGTTTTAGTGTTTTCAAGCCATCACCTTTTTTAAATTGGAGAGCCCTGACATACTATGGCTAGACTATATTGTTTTAACTGAAATCACGAAGAGTTTGGTTTGGGCGTTCTCTCGAAAAACCATACATCCGGCTGCTACTTGACAGTCGTTGTGTCACCACAAGAACAGAACTCTCTGGTGTAACGCACCGTGGGACCAAAACCCTGGTTAGCTTGAGATTCGAAGTAACAACCTCACATGGCATAACTCAAATCCTTCATTGCCATAATCCAACAAAAATAACACAAAATAAAGATCGAACTTGAGTTTTCACTAAAGACTCCAAACATTCCAACCATTAGGGATTTTCTTTCTAAATATTACATGTAGAATGATAATTTGTTTCATTTAGAATGATAATTTAATAAAAATATATAAAAAAGAAGAAGAATAAAAACATATATCCTAACAACAGATGGGTAACTATTGTATCATTCAACTTCACCACACATTCAATTTTCTGTCATTTCATTTCGTCCAATCAAACAGTTTAAGTGTTCATTTAACTACCTGCAAATCAACGATAATGCATTTCTTTCTTTTGTGAATTCTTTGTTTTTTTACCCGTATAATAGTATTATTAAAATCAATCCAATCTAAAAAAGTTGATTATAATATTAAAATATAAAGATCATTAATTTAGAAGCAACTAGCTACTCGGTCTCTAACTTCATAATCGGTCTCAACTTCAGCATCTTACTAATATATTAAAACAAAATCATGTGTCTACATAGCATTCATCTAGGTTGTCTACATAGGATGTCACATAATCAATTGCCTTTTATATTTTATCCATCTCATTAATATTTAAATTAAATTCTAAATTCACAAAATATTATTAAAATCAAATCAATTCTTAACTTGAGACTTTATATCATTATTTAATTATCTTCTTGTATTTGGAAACACCTAAATATAACTTATTTAAAAATTAATGGTTAATCACCATTTAGTGAAAAATAAAGACAATACTTTGTTTTTTTTGTTGTGTTTTTGAATTTGAAAGTTTCTTTTTTTAGGTGAATGTCATATATAATATTGTATTGTTTTAATAGACTAGTAAGATTAAATAAAAAATGATATTTTTTACAGTTGTTTATTTTCATTTATAGCTTTTATAAGTTTATTAACAATCTTTTGATAGAAAAACAACTTTTGGTTCAATATTATCACAACTTAGTGTAATGTTAATCTTTTAACCCCTAATATTAAAAGTCTAAATAAAATGGTTATTATGACTTTAAAATTGTAACCCCTAAACTTTAAACGTTTAATAAATGGAAATTATTTAGTAGTTAAATGGTTATTATGAGTTTAAACTCCTAACCACAAGTTTACATGTTTAATATTTTGTTAATTTTTTTTTATTCTTCTTTAATATTTTTTGTTAAATAATGTTTGGAAATTATTTATATAAATTTGAAATTATATAGTGTTAGGGCAGATTTGGTTAATGTATTTTATGAGAATTGGAAACGGAATTGATAAACATTCCATCTATAATTGTGTTTGATTGGTAAGTGAAGCTATTTAAATGAGAAATCTTTCCTTCAATTAAAAGAATTCACTTTCTTTCTAATATGTGATGGAATTATAAACATTCCACTGGAATATGGTACAAATGTTTTTATTTCTAAAATAAATCAAACATGAAGGTTTAGTTTGCAACTTAAAAATAATAGTGTATAAATAATTAAATATATCAAAAACTTATAAATATAAACTATTATATAAAATAACTGAATTTACGTATTACAAATAATATTTTTTTTACTTTATTATATTTTATACCATGTGTAACACGGACTCTAACATAGTATGATACTATTTTTGCATGTACACTGGCTAGGTCAAATTCAACACAACCGTTATGAACATCTTGTCCACCTTTTTCCTCACCGTCTCTCACAATCGCTCAATGTTTATAAAAATAATCTAAAGTGGATTCCGTTTTATTATATTTCACAAAATAATGAGTTATAAATATATGATAAATGCAACATATATGGTCATAACTTAATTTTTATAATGCTATAAACGTAACCAAAAAAAAAAATAAAAAAAATCTAAACATTAATTTGGTCACTTACACCAATTTGTCAAAATTTTGTTTTATGTTTCTTTTAACATATGTGTTATACTTTTCCTTGACCTAGAATCTAAGGATTTGTTTTGCATCCATGCATTATCTATAATTAGGATAATAACCCGTGTTACGCACGGGTGGAAAATACATCAACAAACAATATAAAATATAAAATACGCATTCAGTCAACACAAATATTTGACATAAATTTTTTACCCTCAATGTTACAAAAGATGTTAGACTATGTCTATAACATAAAAAGAAAATACTTTATAAATAAACAATACAATGAATAAGAAATAATATAACATAAATGAATCATAGACCTGAAAAAAATAAAAAACAAATATTCGTACAAGATTTTGTAATATTAATTGAAAACTAAGTTTACAAATACATACCAACTTTAAACAGTATCACATTAAGTTTTCGAAAATCTCTTTGTAAACAGCTTTATTTAATTTTTTTTAAATGTTCCTAATTGTTTTAAAGAACGTTTTTTTCTTTTTTCTTTTAGAGTGTTTTTATATAAATAATTTTCAGAGATATCTATATTTTATAGCATTTTTTATGTCATTTCTTAATAAATAAATAAATAAAACTTAAAGAACATTCAGTTTGATCACCATTCACCGGTTCTTCTTCTTTTCTCAAGAGTAAATTAAATCATTGACAAGATGGTTATTAATTGAAATAAATAGACTTAATCATGGAGTTAATTGCATTAATTTGAATAAATAGATTTAATTGTAGAATTAAATGAATTAAATTGGAATGCTTATTTTATTGAATTTTCTCTGTCTATCATCTGGCTTTCTTGACAACACCACCTGACCATAAACGTACAATAGGAATGAGGATTTAAAATATTCTCTTATAATAAACCAACAATTAGCAAGAGGAATGTTGTGTTCTCAGTCGTCCACGGTTCGTTGCGGAAGCAAACCCGGTTGACATTGTTGCGTTGGTTCACCGGATTATTTGGATTCATTCATGGTCAGGAGATTGCTTTTATAGCATTTCGGAAGATAAATATTGTTTGAAAATAATTAATTAGTAATTATGAAATTGCTCACACTCACATGACCATAGCACATCTTAGTGAAGGTGAACGACATAGCAACTCCTGCATACGCGATGGTAAAATGGTTGCAGTTTGTTTCACCTTTCGGCCTTCACATGACCGTAACAAATAGTTTAACAAAAAATGGTTGCAATGTGGCTTAGTAATAAATCTACATCTTATGTATTGGTACAGTATCACTTATGGTAATTAGGCTCTTAAACGAATAGAAGAAACATGAACGGGTTACGTTCATATTTTTTGTTAAGGTAATTTAATCGAACATATACGCAATACAAACTAACAAACACATAAACGAACACATTTTCTTGTTTATATTCATTCGATCCGAAATAAACTTATTCGTATTTATTTATGTTAATTCATTAAAGTAACAAACGGACATTATACCTTTGGGTAACCTAAATATTATCATTTGCCTTTTAGATGAAAGAAAGCAACAGAAAACTCTCATAGCTAAGTGTAGATAGATTTTATCAGTTGTACCATCCCTCACTTGTAGAATAGCATCACTTAGAAACATAGAGGAGGCAGTTGTACCAAGTCGATCTGAATTGCACAGGTTTGAGCATGACTGGTTTAATTGTGACACCGCCATTGATATAGAGCGGTCCCGGTGTGCTTTCGCTTGTATTTATTGTTGTACTCTTTAAAATGGTGTTTATTTTTGTATTCTTTACTTTACTACTTTACTTTAAATCAGTTAAACAACGTATATATTAGAGACAAAATATTAGTTAGTGTTTATCTTATAAATTTACATAACTAGGTGAGGATTTGATTAGCATATCCAATTATAATGACGGTGACAAGAGGAACAACGACAGAGCTATTAGAAAGGAGCTACACCTTTTTTTTACAAAACGATCAACTCACACGGAGTCACACCCTTCCTCTAATTTATTTCTAAATCTACACATTTGTCTACAGTAGACTAGAACCCTCAATCACTTGGCAAGAATCACTATATTATGTACACACCTTATACCGCTTGATACAAACCCTTTGATAGGAGCTACAGCCTACAGGATATAACATTGTTCTGCCGCTGATTATTATTAGCCTATGCGGTGGTGGTGGGGTGGGTGGTGCCTGTTTCGAACTTTAAGGCGAACTCCTGGTTGGTGCATTGATTGCTCTACCTGCTCGTATATGAAAGCCAAACCATGGTCTAATTATATTGGGATTTGAAGTTCTTAATGGTGTTTTTGTCGAAAGGCATTAAAATCAGTCTTCTCTTACTGTCTGCCCCAGTCTCTCCGTCACACAGACACACTGGGTCCTGGCTAAGCTGCATGTGGTCATCAATGGCAACCGTGACCACTGGGTTAGATATCATTTAATAAGTCGCCATAAATATGGTGTTTTCAAATACTTCTCATAAAGATGTTGCCGTAAATCATGCATTCTTTGGATCATTCTCTCTTTTATAAACTAGTTTTTGACATTGGATACTCACCCTAGCTACTTAGTTTAATATTTTTGTTTTCGCTTGTGATCCAGTAGGAATAAAAGAGTTAAATGAGAATTACAAATGTTTGAAAATTAAAGAACTTCTTTGTAATGGACACTTGAACATATCAAAGAACATATAAATTAAAATATAATATTATGGTTTATAACTTTATTTATTTAATTTTCATTTGTGGTTAATGCATTCACACATTGAATGCATTATATAATCACCCTTCTATTCCACACTTAATTATATATATATATACATACATATATATATAGGTGAGATTTCAATTAAGAACCCCTTTGAGTTGTAAGAACTCGAAAGAACTCAGTGTAACGATTTTTTTTTTCGAATTTTTTTTACACATGCGTAATATATGTAAGTTACATACACGTAAAAATTACAGAATATTTTACGCACCGAGTCGACTTTTTACACATGTGTAACGGATGTAAAAGTTAGTGTAACCACTTACATATTTATTCTCTCTCTTACTTTGACTTTTTTGCCAGATTTAATCTCAACCACATATTCCAATCTATTTAATTAAATATGTGGCCTAAAATTGAGTTCTTAAGTTCTTAAAACTCAACATGGTTCTCAAAATATCTCTCCCATATATATAGGGGAGATTTCAAATGAGAACCCCTTTGAGTTTTAAGAACTCGAAAGAACTCAGTATAACGATTTTTTTTTTCGAATTTTTTTACACATGCGTAATATATGTAAGTTACATACACGTAAAAAAATTACAGAATTTTTTACACACCGAGCCGACATTTTACACATGTGTAACGGGCGTAAAAGTTAGTGTAACCACTTACATCTTTATTCTCTCTCCTACTTTGACTTTTCTGCCAGATTTAATCTCAACCACATATTTCAATCCATCTATTAAATGTGTGGCCTAGAATGGAGTTTATTAAGTTCTTACAACTCAACATGGTTCTCAAAAAATCCCTCCCCTATATATATATATATATATATATATATATATATATATATATATATATATTGTGTGTGTGAAGTCTTACGCCCCTTAACCAACTGAGCTAAGGACCACACTTAATTTTATGGTTCTCCCTTAAGTAGATCCAATTTAATTTTTTATGCGACAATTTTTTAAACGACTAACACACATTTTAATTATATTTCTAAATCTATTTCATTGTTCATCACTGGAGTTGAACACTCAATTTCATAAGATAGATCATTTTATGCATCCCGATACAACTAGGCCAGAGATCCTTATGCAATACTGATTTCTAATTGTTAAAATAAATAGATAGTATCGCGTGTAACATCCCAAAATTTCCAAAATGATATTAATTATATTACTTAATAACAGAGGGAAAGTTTACTCGGGTTATCAGGAGATAAATAAATAGAGTAGGAGTTGGTATGGGTCGGGCTAGTGTTGGGTAATGGATATGGGTTATGGACTTGGGTTATGAAAGAAGGAAGGAGAGTCCATGGGCTTAAGCCCATGATCGCTAACATAAATACCCTTAACCACCATTTCTCACATATTCCATACACACACCCAAAACACACACGACCCGAACCAAGATCCGAAGGCGAAAACCCGAGCTTGTCGGTGCTGGAACGTCGTGACGGACCAAAACAACATCAAGGCCTAACCGTGTTCGTAATTCGATTCGTTCAAGGTACGTTTATAGTTAGAAATCGTTCGTATAGGTTCGGTTTGATGTGAGAAATGACAGATCTGAGTTTGTATGGTAAAAACGAATCTAACAAAGCTAATCTTACTGAAAATGGTTATGATTTGATGGGTTAATCGATTGATAAAAAGAACCCGTACCTTTATGTCTAAATCACACCCTTTAAACATCGATGTTAGGTCGATTTGATGGTTGGGGTTTGTAGGCGCTGGTCAGACGATTCCGTGGGGTACCTAAATCGAGTTATTTGGTTAAGAAACGAAGGAGATTAAGGGATTTAAGAACGAACAATAGCTGCAGACGACAACTTCGCCTGCAAGCTAAGTTCGCCTGATGAACTTCGCCTGCAAGCTAAGTTCGCCTGATGACAACTTCGCCTAAAGCCAAGTTCGCCTGATGGCAACTTCGCTGTAAAGCTAAGTTCACCTAGCTGGTAACTTCGCCTAAAGCTAAGTTCGTCTAGCTGGTAACTTCGCCTAAAGCTAAGTTCGCCTAAGGTTTAACTTCGCCTAAAGCTAAGTTCGCCTAAGGTTTAACTTCGCCTAAAGTCAAGTTCGATTAGAAAATAAGTTAAAAACGATAAGTAAAAGTATGCTAATACTAGGCCACCAGATTGGATCAGGCGAGTATTGATACGTGTAACTTATACAGTCAGCCGAGCTCAGTTAAAGAAGGGATTTACAGCTATCTGAGGAAGAAGCAGAGTTCAGGTGAGTTTCTAGCCCCATTCCTTGTTATGTTTTCGGGGCTGTGTGCATACTCGATGTGTTGTTAATACATTTATCCTAAGTGATAAGTGTATGTCATATGTGATATGTGTGATAGATATGAATGATTGCTTGTCGGTACGCGAACGATCTTCGGATATTGCGCGTACTGTCAGGTTAAAAATAAAGGTACGAGTATTATATATCGAAGATGTATGAATATTACAAATGAATACTTGTCGGGGCGTGAACGATCTTCGGATATTGCACGTAACGACAAGGGGTATGGTTGTTAAATGAATGATGTAAAGAACGCCTAGAGTGTTCTTATGCTATAATGTAATTATTTGTATATGTGAGGTATGTGTATACAGGTACACGAATGGTATGTGAGTTCTACGTTCGACATAGTAAGTTAGGATGGCAAATCCCTCTAGCTTTTGTCGGACGTAGACTCGGCAGGTAATGGCGTAGTTAAGGACTGTGAGCTTTATACGTGATGTAGATGATAGATGTAAACGTAGATAAGGACTGCGGACCTTATACGTAACGTAGATAAGGACTGCGGACCTTATACGTAATGTAGATAGGCGTCAGCATAGGAAAGGACTGTGAACCTTATACGTGCTGTATTTGTAGCATAGGGGAGGACTGCGGACCTCGTACGTGCTATGAATTAGGTTGTAACATAGGGAAGGACTGTGGACCTTGTACGTGTTGTGGATGTATTTCAGCATAGGAAAGGACTGTGAACCTTGTACGTGCTGTAATTGTAGCATAGGGGAGGACTGCGGACCTCGTACGTGCTATGAATTAGGTTGCAACATAGGGAAGGACTGTGGACCTTGTACGTGTTGTGGATGTATGATGGTATAGGGAAGGACCGCGGACCTTGTACGTACCATAAATGGTGAACATAGGTAAGGACAGCAGACCTTGTACGTGTTCACAACCCTGAGTACAGGTATAGACGGCGGACTATGAACGTACTCTCGGTAGACTGAGGTTAGTGATTGTAGATATGTATGTATGTATGGTAGCAAGTATGTACGTAGAACAGAAGGGTAACTAGTGAAGTATGGATATGTATCTACGAATATGTATGTATGTGTATGTATTGTATGGCGTTCGATTAACTAGAACTCACTCAGCGTAGCTGACTTTTAGTATGCACGCAGGTGAGTAGGATGAGGCAGCTCGCTTGAGGAGACACGTGGTACTGAATAAGAGGCTGGCATCGGAAGACTCAAGACGCTTAAGTTTAATGTTTCGTTAATTTTAAAAGACAAAATGATGTTTTAAGACAAGACGTGTTTTGTTATGAAATGTTTTATGAAAGTTTTTATATTCCGCGAAAGTTTTAATGAACTCTAACTTACAAGAGCTGTGTTTATGAGTAAATCCGACGATAAAGTAAGGCTACCGGGTTCGGGGCCTTACAAGTTGGTATCAGAGCAAAGTTCGAGAGATCTGAGCATCCTACATGCTTAGACTCGAACAGAGAATGGGATTTAAGTAACTTAATAAAACCATTGCATGAACAATTATTCCTTCATCCAGCGTTCCTCTCTGCAGTTTCCCCAAGTCTTTATCCTTTCGCACCTCCCGCCCCTGATTCCTTGCAATCCCTAGCCATGTGGTCAGCTTTTCCACATGGCTATATATTTTTTTTGTAATAGTTTTGATACCAACGTTATAGATAAATACTACCTTTGCGACGCTGCATACACACACACTCGTGGATTTATGGCACCCTATCATAATACAAGGTATTGGTTAGCCGATTTTCGACGGCAACGTGCGTTAACTAAGGAAGAAAGATTCAATCATGCTCACTCACAACTCAGAAATGTTATTGAGCACGCGTATGGTGTTTTGAAGGCTAGATTCCCAATTCTAAAGCAAATGGCTCCCTTTTATTTTCCAATACAAAGAGACATAGTGATTGCTTAGGCCCTTTGAGGCTTTGAGCGCTAATAATAAGCAAAGTTTCCATGTAACATTTTATACTTTTAAGATATTTATAAAGAATCTACCCATTTGAATCTCTTTATCCTCATAAACAAGTTTTTTTTAGAAAAATTAACCACTTGTATGCGTTCATAAAACCATTATATCAGGAAATAACATCCGTTAATAGCTAAATATGTGCAGGTCAATGCAGGCGCATCTTTCAAGTCTTTTTTGTATCAGTTCGTTTTTTTAAAGGCCAAACTTTTATAAAAAACCAAGAAAGGGAACCTCAAGCGAGTAACGAGACGTCCAAAAGTACAAATAGAATAAAAAAAAGATAACTTACAAAAACAAATACAAAATGACATAGAAGCTGCAACGAGAAGTTCGCGATGCACAAATTGCACACTCATCAATCACATATTTCTTGCTATAACGCATATTTCAACATGATGCACAAATTGCACACTCATCAATCGCAGTTTCTAACTAATAGACAATTTAAAATATAAGAGATTACACATATTGCAAAATGCACAGATTACACACTCATCTACATACTAATCATGTATAGTCCCTTAATATGAAAACTCAAAAGCTTTGTACACAATCAGGAAATTCAAAAGAAGTCTCAAATGGAAAGAAGAACCGACTAAATCTTAAATAGTAATCACAATAACTCCAAAACCTGAACCAGATTTCTAGCACAAAAATGTTTCAAATTTTAACCCTAATTGACCAATTACTCTATAAATCTGAATAAAAATCAATTGGCATAACCTGAACATCAATTAGCATATATTTTCAAGACATAAGCAAACGAATGTATTGATGAGATTTACCATAAATTGAACTAAACCCTAGCTTCTAAGCCTAGCCGTTCGAACCATATCAGAACCGAAGAGGCCAGGAAACAAAAATCGAAGAGTGTAGGGAGACAGAAATCGTACCTGGTTGTGATTGGAAGCAGGCAGAAATAGAGCGATTATGGTGGTGGTGTGCGTTGGTCGATCACCCAGAAGAAAAGAAGGAATGAACGAATGTGTGGGCAATTAGGTCATCTTCTCATTCAGTTCTCATTCAGCGGTGTTTTAAAACTGAATGGGTAAAAGGCCCATTCAGCATTCAGATGTGATCTTGGAATGAAACAAACAGTCTGAGGGCTAAGTGAATCAGACTTTCAAACCCATTTAGACCCATTCAGATATCAAACAAACACACCCTTAGTTTGTTATGAGTGAGAGTATAATTTGCATTGACTTCTAACTTTTGAAAAAGCAATTGTAATAAAAGATGTAATGATCAAAAGCATATATAAACTGTAATATTCAATCATGTGTATAAAAGTTTTAACAAAAGGCATTATAATGTTCTATATATGTAGTAGAGAGTTAATAACAGTACTGGATCTTAACTAACCATCAAATCAGTTTCAATTTTTTTTTCAAAAACCCTTACTTTCTTCCACAACTCCTAACCTCCACAAACCCCATTAAAATTATTATAAACACTATATATATATGTGTGTGTGTGTGTGTGGGTAAAGGATCCAATACAACAATATTTTATCCTAAATTACGTACGCGACTACGAACACCCTTGATTAAAAAAAAACATGCGGTAACAAATTTGTAAATTCTTTCAATTCGTTTCCATCCTAATTAACCGTTACGACTATTCAACCATCGTCACCGAAGCCATTGTAGGCACCACTTCAACTGAATTGAAATTTTTCTTCTATTCATAAAAGTCTAAATGCGTTCCATATTTGATGAAATCGATAATCAAATCGATGGTTGGTTGATGAATTTTTGAGATTACGAGATTACATGAAGTGATTTCAGTGTTCAGTTTCATGTTACAGAAAGTTTAATTTCAGATCTGAACTTCTGAACATTTAAATGTTTGTTTTGAGTGTTTAAAGCCTTTTGTTTTGAGTGTTTAGATTTTGGTTCTGAACTTCTTAAATTTTTGTTCTAAATTTCTTAGATTTTCGTTCTGAATGTTTTAAGTTTTTGGTCTGAACTTTTTAGTTTTTTGTTTTGAATTTTTTAGAATTTTGTTCTGAGTGTTTAATGTTTGTTCAGAACTTTTTAGCCTTTTGTTATGAATTTCTTAGATTTTGTTCTAAACGTTTTAAGTTTTGTTCTGAACTTTTTAGATTTTTGTTCAAAACGTTTTAAGTGTAATTCTTTTGGTCATTTGTTCTGAGTGTTTTACTATTTTGTTCTGAACGTTTAAAGTGTGTTCTTTTTGGTCAGAACGTTTAAATGTATATAGTGTCTTTAGTTTTGTTTAGAACGTTTAAACGTAATATTTTAAACCCTAATAAGAGCTTAGTTGAGTGTATTATTCTGCAATTTTAAAAGCGATTGATGATTCTAAATCATTCTGTACACCAATTCGATTGATTAAATCATCAATTTTTGATCAATTTGAAGATTCTTGATGTTCAACGACATTCTATTTTGATTTTGGTTTTTAACTTTTGAGATTTCATACTTGAAACTCTGATTAGGGTTTAGAAATTGAATGAGATAGAGCGCGAAGTTCAGAATTTGGACAAGAATCGATTTGTAATCGATGAATTTGATCACAAACTAGTTTTGGGGTTATTTACGAAACTACCACCGCGCGTTCTGTTATATAATGCTCTGGAAAGTCACGTATGTAATGTACGATAAGCCACTATTGTACAATAACTCACCCCTATATATATATATATAATATGTATGTATATATTGATGTGAAATGGGTGTGATGATGTGGCGTCCGTTTTGTAGTCTGCAAGGAAGGACTTTGGTCCAAGGACTTTGCCCCACAACGTTGCCTGTTTTTTCTTCTTCGTTTGTGGACTGCCAACTAGACGAACAAAAGGTAAACAAAAAACCTGTTGTACACGCTCTTTGGAGTTAGAAGAATGTTTTGCACGTCTTCCCGTACGCTTAATTACTATATCATCAAAAGCATGTTTATACGACAATCATCCTTATTAGTTTACCACATGGGTGCTTGATCATCCGGAGTCTGAAGACTAAAATTGGGGTTGGGATTTGTTGCAGCGGTTGACTTTTATTAATCATATGCATATGATCTTTATCCAGTCATGGGCTATATATTGATTTATCGAGTCAAACTGCATACTACTTCTATTGTAATTAATCTCTAATCATGGCAATCCACACAATTAGTTAAGTTAGCTAGAGATATGAAAACTAAATAGTATCACATAAACCTTTCCTAGGTATGAATCGCTGAATCAATATGTGGTATATATCCCTTAAGAACTTTTTTCAAACACAAGTTAATTAAAAATTTGATCAATCAAACCTGAAAATGAGAGTTCTTACTGGTTCTTTATAAGTGAGATTGCCTTTTAGTTTGCACATTTATTATATGGAATTAGTTCTTAAAACAAATCCAACAAACTAAGTTATATAATATAATAATACTTAATAGCTAATCACACACTTTTCTGAACACAATTCCATATTTAGCTTATCTGGTACAAGACAGAGGTTAAGACAGAGGTTCTTACTTCTTTAATTGGTGATTCTGCACTTTAAAAAGATTCAAGCACATTTATTTGAATGTTTGTTCATAGAGAAATTAGCTTAAATAAACCAATAGAGCTAGAAGATGCATAGCACTCTATGATAAACTATAAGGACCTATCAATAACTATTATGTTAAACATCCATGTTGTTGGTTATTAAACTTCCTTGTCATATAGCATGTTAATAATGCCTTTAGTGCTTTATGACCATAATAAGTGGCTAAGGTTAACAATATTGTAGGTCCCGAGGCGGGTGGATCTAACAATAATCTTGGATCAACCGAGCTTAATGCTAGCGGAAATCACACTAAGCCACCTAAGCGGTCTCGGATCTTGAGATGTTATTTTCGGGAAGTTTGAGAGAAAGAAAGCTGAGAGAAAGAGAGATTTAACAAAAGGTTTTCTATTGATCAACCATTAACCCCTTCTACTTCTTATGGCATGCTTCCTATTTATAGGGAAGCATGCATGAGAAGTAGGTTACATCAAATGCCCAATGAGCTTTACAACATTATTTCTCTTGGGCCTATTACATTAAATACTAATAACTAAAGTCCAAAACATATAATTACAATACAAAAGACTACATCAAAATTGGACTAACAATCTCCCTCTAGTCTTTAGTATTGGAACCCGTCGGTGTCGTAATCCAGCCAACCGTCCTCGGGTAGTGGAAGTTCAACAACTCTTCTAACAAATTTGTTGAAGGCTTCCACTATCTGATCTGTGTTCTGACGACCGATGTCCTCGACGGTTCCCAAGGGTGAATTGTAGGGCTTCTTGATGTCTTCTATGTGCAGCCCCATAAGCTCGTGCTTGTCAAATACGCAAATTTCAGGCAGATCTTTGCAGCGTATGACGGCCTCCCCTGTTGTGTTGTCGAATTCCCATCCAATGAAGTCTCGGAGGATGTTGGGAATAAAGGGCTCTCCATGGTAGATGATATGACAATTCTTTGGTGCCCTGTATCTCCACATTGTTCGTGGCTCTCCGGTGGCTGAGTCTATTTCCCTTGGGTTCTTGTACTTCCGACCCTTATTCGGCTCAAAGTCTCTGTAGTCGACCTTTGACTGACGATGAAGATAATCTAGAATCCAACTATCCAATGTACTTCCAACCGCACCATGGCCTAGAGCTTTTCGAAAATAATTAATGTCAAGCTCTGGTAATGACTTCAGCTCATGGTGGTTGAGATAAATCAGATCACCACTATACCGTCTAATCGCCCAACACGCTTTCTCCTTATTATACTTTGCGTATACAATTAGCGAGTCATCATGGTAAGGATAGATGAGATCGCGGGCGCATGCACGACTTGACACAATATGATTCTTTCTCTTCCTCTTTGGTGGTTCCTGTGTCAAGTCGTCAGTTGGATTGAAGACGGGATCAGCAGCAGGATTCTCTGAAGCTTGAACTTGAGCAGGAGGAGTGTCGGGATTGGGCGAGTAGTTGATGTAGTCATCTTCTACTGCCTCCTCAGTGTTTGCAGTGATGTATTGCTCCAAGTCCACTCCTATTTCAATAAAGTCATTCATAACACCTGCAAAGTCATCAGGAAATAAATCTTTATACATGTCAGTAATCTGTGTATCATGCTCCCTGACTTTGCCAGCCGAGTCGTGAGCAGCAGGGTCTTGAACTTCAAATTGATTGTGTGGAGGTGATTGATTGTTATCTCCACCTCCACCTCCTGCTGCCCCGGCTCCTCCATCTCCTCCATTCCCGCCATCATCATCACCATTGTCATCATCATCGAAGCTATCATGAACGTCATCATCTTCTTCGTCATCATCATCCTCATTCTCATCTTCGTCGTCACTATCATTTCCACCACCAACACCGCTAGACTGGCCGCCTGTTGTACCAAATGACCAACAGTCGCCTCACCTTCAAACGCTCCCATCCTAACTCCTCGCAAGGCCACACCTGCGGTAAG
This sequence comes from Bidens hawaiensis, assembly GCF_021521415.1. NCBI lineage: Eukaryota > Viridiplantae > Streptophyta > Magnoliopsida > Asterales > Asteraceae > Bidens > Bidens hawaiensis. Next base: position 389,429 of record NW_027491624.1, on the reverse strand, counting down.
CTGTGAGCCACCAGCCTGAGAAGTCTCACCCAACCTTCTCCGGCTCCTGAAAACCGTATCAAGCCTATCCTCCAGACCATGAAAATCATCTTCATGAATACCCATAAGGTCTGAGGCAGCTTGGTATTTGCTCACCATTTCTTCATTTGTTTTGAGTTGAAGCTCGTTTAGACGATCATGTTCCTTAAGCTTCTCTTGAACAACCTCCATTTCGGCTCTGAGTGTATCGAGGGAACCGGATGAAGCAAGCTGGTTCTCTAAGTTTGTGACTCTAGAGTTTGTAGCTTCATTCTCAACATCCCATCTTCGAGTAGCATCCTCAATCTTCTTGTTGACACTTGTCCTGAGAGCACTTGCAGATGGCAGGTTTCGCTTAAGAGTAGCCAGTCTGTTAGCAAGTCTTGAATGGTCTGCTCTCAGATTTGCATTTTGAGATGCTTTGTTGTTTAGCAGCATTTGTTGATTTTGGACTCTGGTGTGAAGCTTGTTAGTCAATAATCTTTGATTCTCCAATTGAGCCTCATTCACTGCCTTCACTTCCTCCAAAACCTGAACCCTCTCCTTTAACTCCGCCTTCTCCTTCTCATCAGCAATCTTTTTTACTTTCAATTCTTTGATAAATCGGAGAAGCCCAATTTCACGTTCTGCCCTTTTTGCGTTTGATTCCTCCAGTGCGACGATCCTATCGAGGATAGGATCGGCGTACACTGGAGGTGTCGAAGACTTTCCTCGGGCAATGGGTTTGGGTGAGATAATGGTGGATGTTAAGGTAATGGACATTATGGGTGGTGAGGTTGTTTGCAAAGGTAGGGTGATGGGTTGGGTGAGGATTGGTAAAGTTGTAGTGGTGGATGGTGCTGGTTGTGTCATAGGTGATGGGTTAGGTGGTGTGATGGTTTGGGTTGGGGAAGTTATAACGATTTGGCTCCATAAGCTGGTTGTTTGGATTGGTGAGCTGAAGACGGATGATGTGAATATGGAGGAAGTTGTTGGTTCGGTGATTGGTTGAGTGGGTGGTGTTGTGATTTGGGAAGGCTCGGGTTCGGTTTGGGTTAGTTGTGTGACTGTAGTTATGGGTTGGTCTTGAGGTGGTGAGGGTGGTATTTGGGGTAGGAAGGTAGAAATTGGTTGGTCTGTTGGAGTGGTTTCGGGTGAGGAGTCATGTGAGTCGTGGAGCAAGGTTTTGGTTTTCTTGGATTTGGTTTTCTTTCTTGTCTTTGGCTTTTTATAGGTAGGGATTTGGATTTTGGTTACGTCTAATGCTTTGAGGGCTTAGGCTAGGGCTTCTTTGGTGATTTTGGGTTGGTCAGATGGTTTGTCTTGTGAGGAAATCTTGACAAGAATCTTAGATGACTTCTGGGAGTCCCCAAGTTTTCTCAGACGCTTCAAGGGCGGCTGGTCTTCCTCTTCCTCCTCAAGCTTAATGATCTTGCCCTTCTCAGCCTCCTTCCTCTTTAAATCGTGCTTGGCCTTTGTGCCGTCCTCAAGAGGCTCATCAGATGAATCTTGTTCTGCCTCGACCTCTGGCTCATCTTCCTTTTCACTTTCAACATATGCCTCATCCCCAGCAGGCTCTGTTTCCTCAAACAATCCAAATTTAGGACCCGGCCTTGGTCCTATATACTAGTGTCCCCTTCCTTTGGTGCTAAGCAACACACCAAAGATCGACGTTGTTATCTCATTCACATGATAGGGCTCAGGAAATGACTTCTTGTCCTTAGCTTTCTTTGATCCTGGCCTAGGGACATCTGGAATTAGATCATTTAGAAGCATCTGTACAAATCTTGGGTACATAAGCCATGTCGCCCCACTCTTATTAATCCCCAACATGCATAGGAATATCCTTCGAGAGTAATTGAACTTTTCTCGAGTCGTCAGTGCTAACATAATGCAGACCCAGTCAGTACTCATGCTATCAACCCCTCCACGAATATCAGCAAAGCAATGAGTGACTATGTGGAATAGAAACCTCCAGTATGGTGGAAGATGTTTCTTTTCGAGGCTCTTCCACTCAGTGTCGTATCCCATCTGCGTAACAAATTCACCCAACTTCTTTCTATCACCCTTCTCATACGTATAATCTGGCTGGTCAGCAATCTTCAACACCCGTCTAATATCTGCTTCAGTGATGGTCATCTCTTTTCTTGCAATTGTTGTTGTAAACGATAGAGAATCATCGGCAACCTTGGCAAACGCCCAGAAGTCCAAGACCCACTTGTAGTAAATAGCTGGGTTAGCTGAGATGGCATGTGCAAGGGGTGATTGCTTGAGCCCCTTGACCATAGAAGTGAATACTTTATCTGCCTTAGACTAAGGCAACCCGAGAGCACAAAAGTTATTATGACCCTAAAATTAAACCATAAGATCATGAAAATCATCATTAGAACAAGATAAGTTATATACTTATGCATTAAGTATTTACATATTATATAATTTAATTAATTAATTAAAGTTAATAAATATTATGTACATTATAGTTTTAATAAGTTAATAAGTTATATTTTGTCAATTTATAAGCTACTAAGTCCAAAAAGTACAAAGATTAAGTCCAAATCAGTCCAAAAGTTCAAATGACCCAACAGTCCAGTAGCTTAACTCAAAAACTTGCTAAGTGTTGCTTTTTCGCATGGCTCTTATTTCGCTTCGCATGGGATGCGACGTGAAACAAGAAGGTGTCTCGCTTCGCATGACCAAGCGAAGCGAAACAAGGACTCAATTCGCTTCGCATGACCATGAGAAGCGAAACAAAGAGTATTTCGCTTCGCATGATCATGAGAAGCGAAACAAAGATTATTTTGCTTCGCATGATCATGAGAAGCGAAACACAGCGTATTTCGCTTCGCATGATCATGAGAAGCGAAACCTCCTTCCAAGCGAAAAAGTTCCTTGGTTTAATTTTGATTCCTTTTCCTTTCCTTGGGTGTTGCCCAGACCTGAATTAGTTTTTTGGAAAGTTTGAAGGCAAACCCCTTAGATTTACCTGGTTAATTGAACCCTTGAACATATGAACAGGCCTAGATCTACAAACTGTTCAACAAACAAACCTAAAACTAACGATTTAAGGATGATAGACGCGATATAAAGTCCTAATATCAGAATCTAAGCATGATAGCAACTCAAATTATGAAGATCTATCCTTAGATCTAGCCGACGGTTCATTATAACCGCCGTCTCGATCCATGAGAACCCAGAAACAAGGATGAGTTTGAGGAAACAAGGTGTTTATGAAGTTATACCAAGGAAGGATTATCAGGATTCAACGGCATGTTTGATAATGAAGGGTCGGATCTATGAGGATTTGAAGAGGGTTTAGGGTTTGAATGCTTTGAAGATGAGAGAGAAGAGAGAGTGAAAAGGAAAATTCTTTGGTGAATAGTGAAAGATATTTTAGGTTTCCCATTTATATAGGGTCAGCCTATCTCGCGATAAGGTTAAAACATCGCGAGTATTCACCGAAAATACACTCTCAGTCCTCGGTCTTTAAAAATATTTGCATTTTCAAACCCGAAAAACATTTACCCACCGAATCCAAGCACTTGTTCAGTTTTTGTAGTTTTCTTTTGTTGGTCCGTTACTGTTAAAGTTTGCACAAACGATCTCTTAAGCATAAGCATAAAAATAAAATAAATAAAAAAATTTAAAATAAAAATAAAATAAAAATGAAAATAAAAATAAAAATAAAATTAAAATAAAATAAAATTAAAAATAAAACTGAAAATATTAAACTATACAGGTACCTAATATTTTAGAAAACAAAAAAACAAAACAAAAAAAAACTAAAATAAAATAAAATAAAAGAAAATTTAAAACATTTTAAGTTAAAAATTATCATTGAATTAATTCACATAGATCTTTTCTTTATTTAATTTACAAAGAACGATCGCGACACAGAATCATATTGATTTGCAAAGCCCTAGATCACGTCTCAATTTTGAAGTTATTGTGACACAAATTCATCATTGACTGTAGATATTGTCCACCTTTTTAACTTGATAAGTGTTTTAATGTCAACGTGATACATTTAAGATTCAATTAGGCACGATACTTATGTTGTCCCCACTTAATTAGACATGTTACTGATTCCATCATATCTCGGGTGTTGATACACGTTTTATACGTCTCAGTCTTTATCAGGGCATTAATGTAATTAGTTTAAAGTATAGGGATCTTAATGTAAATATGGCTAAATGGGCCATTCGCTCTAATGTAAGTTACATTCGTTACCCCGTAACGAATGTAACACATTCGTCTAATCTGTAAGCTCATTCGTTAACCCAGATTAACGAATGAGATAACGAATGAGGGCTATTCGTTATATGTTAAATGTATTAACGAATGAAGAGTTCATTCGTATGGTTTAATGTAACGAATGACACATTCGTTAACTGTTAAGTTAACGAATGTGGTCATCCCCTATCTATAGTCTATAAATTATTCATTAATGTAAGTTTTTAGTTTGTTTTATTAATCCTCTCTCGTTACTCTGCCAATTCATTCTCTCACATCATTCATATCTATCATAACGTATATCAACTTTAATCATACATAAACATCATGTATCATCGTAATCATAAGTTCTAGATCCTTTCCGTGCTCATCCAAGCTCTTTCAAATGGTATCAGAGCCTTGGAGCTGATCTTCGATACATAATCGATTTAAAACCGTAATCAATTGATCAATTTCGAACAAGAATTGATTGATTTTGTGAGTTAATTAAAGTTCAAAACCAGAGACTGGTTATTCGTTAAATTGAACCTGATTGAAGAATGTTTGTGACTTCGGACGTGGCTAGATAGGTTCGGATTTGGTATTTGATTGTTTTGATATAAGTTTTAAGTAGTTTCAGTAAGATTCGGACGAGTTCGAAGTTGAAATTGGAAGTTTGAATCGTAGAAGACTGATTCGTTAAGATGAATTCTTATTCGTTAGGATGAAGACTGATTCGTTACACTCATTCTCTAAGACCTAACCACTCATTCGTTACAATTTCAATCTGATTCGTCACCTTATTCACTAAGATCAAACCTTTTCGTTCAACCTTATTCGTTAAGCCTGATTCGTTAAGCCATATTCGTTAACGAATATCTTAGACATTCGCTAAAGTAATCAACTTTTAACAAATATCCCATTCGTTAAAGTATCACAGTTTTAACGAATATCCCATTCGTTAAAACCCATTCATTACTAGCTCATTCGTTAAAGGGTTAACGAATGTGAAGAGATTCATTCGTTAAAACCCATTCGTTACTGGTTCATTTATGTGAACAGTAAACTTTGTTAATCCCTGAAGTTTATCAGATGATTTATCATGGCTGCTCAGAATTCATCTTATTATGCGTTAGCGTCACAGAACGTCTTATTGCAACAGATGCTGACGATGGATAACGAGATAGGCAGTCATAATAAATGTCCCAAGCTGTTGAAACTTTCGGACTTTGCCCGTTGGGAACCAAGATTCCGTGCACATCTGGGATCCGTGCATCCTAGCAGTGTTCGTTTTCTTGATGATGTTTATGCTGCACCACTGATCGGTAATGACAACACGAGTTGGACTCTGAAACCTTTTAAAGAGTATGAGACATATGAGTTGAAGGACTTTGAAAGTGAGACGAAAGCATATTCTACACTCACTATGGCTTTACCGAAACATATTTTTCATCAATATAGTACGATCAAAGTCTGTGCTTCACTGTTTACTACCTTGAAAACCAGAAGTTTGGGTAATACTCTCGAAAGCAAGAAGACTTTAGTGAAATTCCAATTCAGAAACTTTATTCTGATGAAAAATGAAACTGTAGAAGAAATGATCAACCGTTTCAGCCACTTGATTGTTGAGATGTCTTCTTTTGATCATGAGCCAACAAAACAAGACAAGATTGATACTTTGAAGAATGCTTTACCTACAGACTATTCGACTTTCCTGTTTGTGCTTAAAGAAAACGGATTCTTTCAGAAACCTAAATTGATTGTTGTACAATTCATTAACAGGATTGAAGAAAGGGAATTCGATCTTAAATGCCAATCTTCTTTGAAATAAAATCAAAATCAGTAGTCGTCAACTCAAAACCCGTTACTTTATGGTGGTGCATTACCAGCAAATAATGCGACAAGCTCAGTGCCTATTAATGCATTCTTTGCTCAATCCCAAGAGGATCCTAACGTAAACAGTCCCCATAATGTATGTTTCATGGCGAGTGGTGCAACTGGCAACTCAAATGCTCATACTTCAAGCTTACCCAAGGTTAATTTACAAGAAGTTGAACAACAGTTCGCTTTTGTATGTGCGTTCATGACTTTATATGAACAACTGGTGGGAAGTAAGATTGCTACGAGCGATCTCACAGATGAGGACTACGATCAAATCGACCCAGATGATCTTGAGCTTATGGATTTGAAGTGGAACATGGCCATGATTGTTCGAAAGGTTAAAAAATTCATGCAACGAACGGGAAAAGATCTTCCCACGTTGAACAAAAGGGTTGGGTTTGATAAGTTAAAAGTCAAGTGTTATAATTGCAGTGAATTTGGCCACTTTGCCAAAGAGTGTGAATTTGGCTCACGCAATTCAGACCGTTCTTCTACAAAGTCTTCATCTGGAGGAGATAAAAGTAACACTGCTGGCTCTGGTGATTAAGACAAATCTCTCGTTACTCAAGCTTTATTGGTAAATGACGGAGTTGATTGGTCTCAGCGTTTATTGGGAAACCAGGCAAACGTTGCAATCGTTGAGCCTGTGAAGAATTTTGAGGATGCCAGTAGCGATAATGTATTGGAGAGTAGTGATTCATCTGACTCGGAGACTGACAGTGATCAATCTCTGTCATCTCAACCAGAATCAACTCCTGAGAAAATTGAATCTTATGTCTGCATGGTTAAGATTGATGTGGTATGTCCTACACCTCAAGTTAATGTAAATGAACCTGCATCAATAATGGTGGATTGTTCTGAGTGTGCTGTGTTAAAAGCCAAACTTGAAACAGCATTAACTCAAAACAATATATTTACTAATGATTACTTTACGATCAAGGAATGCTATAAGAAAAAGACAAAATTGCTTGAGCAAGCTAATCTGAAAATTCAGATGATCTTAAAGTAAAGGTTCATTGTAAAATTATTGAAGTGGATCAACATTTAAAGGAGATTCTTCGTCTCCGAACTTGCATTTCCAATATTGAACAAGAAAAAATGGAATTAAATCATAAACTTAGTAAATTAAGAGATTCTTCTTTTTTGTTGAATGAAATAATCGAGGTTAATCATTCACATAAAAAGAACGGAAAAGCAGGTTTGGGATACGTCGAAATTCCTCCTCCATTTAATCAGGATTACAGTAGCATTACTAAGGCAGAAAATTCTTTAAATATGCCTACTGATAAACCTGAAAATGTTGATTCATTTGAACCGACTCGCGAACTAGTTAATATTGAAAGCAAAAAGGTGTTTACCAAAAATGAAATGGATGGTTCAATCGAGGAGCTGACTGAAACTGATGTGATTGTTAAAAATAAGGACATTCCGATTGACAATCACATTCTCTGTGAACCAGAAGATTTTGAAAAAGCTGTTTATGGAGCAAAATCCTCAAGTGTTTCTTCAAAAAATTCACGTGTTCCTATGGATATTCCTAAAGTAATTCCAAGGGAACATGTTAATGTAACTTCCACAGACAAGCTTTCAGTGTCTGATGAGGAATTAATGCGATTCATTAATCCTCCACTGAAAACTTCAACTGGAAAAGTATTTAAATTAAAAGGTCTCTCAAAAGTGTTCTCAGACAAAGAAGTTCCATTGAATCTTCTTAAACCAGAATTGATTGAAAGTGTATTTCAAGATGAAACTACTGAAATGACTGAACTTGAGAAGAAATTCTTTCAATCAAAAACTAGTAATGTTCAAAAAAAAAAAAATGTTTTCAAACCTATAAAATTCATAAAATCATCAGGTTTGAAAAATTCATCGAATTTGACAAATCTTGAATTTTACAAAACGAAGAAGAGTTTAAAACATGAGTCATCGAAGAAGGCCACTTTTGAAACACCTAAATCTGATGATCTTAAAACTTTGATATCACAACCGACCGGTACATCATCACAACAAAGTTTAGACTCTCAACTGTGTTTCAAGTGTGGTGAACCGGGTCATGTCTCAAGACGATGCAAAGCAAAGATCAACAATATCAAAGATTATTCAACTTGCAAGACTAAATCTTTTTCAAAAACAAAGGAAAATCAAGTTGATGATTCTATGATAATGTATTCAAACATCAATCCGAGGAAAGTAATTCGGGTTGATGCACTTAAAGTATTAAACACATGTGTTGATCGTGCTCAACCCATCTGTTTAAACACAGATTCGGAAAGAATCCTTGATGGTTATCTTAAGAAAAAAACTAAGAAAACTGCCACTTATTCTCAAGTACTGAATACGTGTGTTAAATTATTAAGTTCTCCAAAAGTTTCAAAGGGAGGGCCCAAGACTGAGGCTTGGGCTGCGTTTGTGGACTAATCATTTTACTTGTTTGTGCAGGGTACATCTAGGTTCGTATCAAGTCAAAAATGGATATTGGATAGCGGATGTTCTCGGCATATAACCGGCAACCTAGACCTTCTGAACAACATTAAAGATATTCAAGGGGGTTATGTGGCGTTTGCTGGTAATCAAGAAGGAATGATTACAAAAGAAGGGGAAGTTTCAAACGGTAGAATAACGTTTGAAAAAGTTAATTATTGTGAAAAGGTGGATCACAATCTGTTGAGTGTTTCACATATTTGCGATAAGAAGTTCAGCACCATATTCACCGACAAGGAATATGTTATTCTTCAACCGGGATACACAATTCCAGAAGACATGGTCGTCATGCGATCACCTCGATCAAATGATATTTATGTACTTGACATGAGTTACGATGTCAAAGTTTCGCCCTCATCTACTTGCTTCGTGTCTAAAGCAACAGAGAAAGATTCTATTCTTTGGCATAGACGCATGGGACACATTCACTTAAGAAAAATGAACTTTTTGATGACAAATGATTTAGTGAATGGAGTGTCCCTTAAGAACTTCAAATTTAATGATCATTGCGTCGCATGCAAGAAGGGGAAACAAAAGAAGAAATCTCCACCGACCAAATCACTAAACGATATAGTTACTCCTCTAGAACGACTTCATATGGATCTCTTTGGTCCAGTGAACCGTGCTAGCATTGCTGGAGATTTTTATTGTTTGGTTGTGACGGATGATTTCTCTCGTTACTCGTGGGTATTATTTATGGGATCGAAAGATCAAACTCCTGTGCTAATTCAGAACCTTATTACAAAGATGGAATCACTTTACAAACTGAAAGTGCGACGAATTCGTAGTGACAATGGAACTGAGTTCAGGAATAATGTATTGGATTTCTTCTGTATACAGAAAGGAATTCATCGGGAATTTAGTGCACCTTATGTTCCTCAACAGAATGGGGTGTCTAAACGAAAGAACCGTACGCTGATTGAAGCTGCACGTATAATGCTGGCTGATTCAAAGCTACCTGTTCAATTCTGGAACGAAGCTGTGAATACCGCTTGCTACACATTGAATCGCGTACTAACGGTAAAGAAGCTCAACAAGACTAGTTACGAGCTTCTACATAATTGTAAGCCGAACTTAACGTATTTGGAACCATTTGGGTGTCTATGTACTGTGTTGAAAAAAGACGTTGGAAAGTTCGATGAGAAAGCTTTTGAGGGTTATTTCTTGGGTTATAACTCTCCGAAGAAGCGGATTTTCAATCTTTCTTCTAGTTGCGTGGAGGAATGGTATCACGTTGATTGTCAAAGTTATACGACTCCACCAACTGGTATAGGTCCGGATTGGATGTTCGACTACGATCGATTATTTAATTCATTTACATCAACAGTTATTGAAATACCTGAAGATCTCGTTAGATCGTATTTGGAGGACCAATGTCCTCCAAGTCCAAGTGACTCTCCTAATGTATCTGAAACGTCAAACGATGTTTCTGAATTTTCCGATTATGCTGAGTTTGTTGATTCGTCATCTGTAATGGTAGATGAAGCTTAAGATACTACCGAGCCTATTCTAATCAGTGATGATTCATCATCCGTCTCTTTAGACACCGCGGAGGAGAATATCACCAATTTGGGTGATAATGTATCTGTTCCTTCGAATCCTACTTTACGGATTCATTCACAACATCCACAGGATCAGATAATTGGTGATGTGAACGACGGGGTTCGCACAAGGAACCAATTGGCTAACATATGTGATGATCAATCTGATCATAATGTATCTCCTACTGAGGATTCGATTGTTTGTGCTTATGCGGATTTGCACTCTTTGGGTATCCTTAGTATCGCACAATACACCTGCTTTCTATCACAGATAGAACCGACAAGTGTCGCAATGGCACTCAAGGAACCATCATGGGTTGAAGCTATGCAGGAGGAGCTGCAACAGTTTGTTAGACTGGGTGTATGGGACTTAATGGACAAACCCGATCGCGTTAAAAAGGCGATTCCTACAAAATGGGTTTTTAAGTGCAAGAAGGATGACCGTGGGGTTATCGTGCGAAATAAGGCACGATTGGTCGTTCTTGGTTATAATCAACAGGAAGGCATAGATTATACAGAAGTGTATGCTCCGGTGGCACGACTGGAGGCTATACGAATCTTTCTTGCCTATGCAGCCTACAAAAACTTCAAAATTTATCAAATGGATGTGAAATCGGCATTCTTGAACGGAGCAATTCATGATGAAGTGTACGTGAAACAGCCTCCTGGTTTCGAGGATCCAGACTTTCCTGAGCGTGTTTACTGTTTAAACAAAGCTCTGGATGGTTTGCCTCAGGCCCCGAGAGCCTGGTACAGCACGTTGGCTGACCATCTGATTGAAAGTGGATTCAAGAGGGGAACTGTGGATTGTACGTTATTTTACAAGAATATGGGTGATGATCTGCTCCTCGTCCAAATTTACGTGGACGATATTATTTTTGCTTCGACAAACGATATTTTTGAAAAGAATTCGAGAAAACGATGCTGACAAAATTCGAGATGAGTTCGATGGGAGAAATGAGTTTCTTTCTAGGTTTGCAAGTTCACCAGTCTGACGCCGGGATCTTTATCCATCAGACAAAATATTTGAACGATGTCTTGAGTCGATTCAAGATATCTGATGGCAAAATTCCCTCTACTCCTCTTCCCGTGGGTCATAATTTATCACCGGATGAATTGGAGGATACCGTAGATCCGACCCTATATCGAGCTTTGATTGGATCACTCATGTATTTGACTACTTCTCGACCGGACATTATGTTTGATGTCTGTTTGTGCGCTAGGTATCAATCGAGTCCCCGAGTGACCCATCTGGCGGCAGTAAGGCGTATCCTACATTATTTGAGGGGAACTCCAGACATCGGGTTATGATACTCCAAAGACGATAAGTTCTATTTACTGACTCGGACTATGGAGGTTGCAAGATCAATTTCAAATCGACAACGGCGGGATGTCAATTCTTAGGAAACCGTCTCAACCTCAACAGCCGAAGCGGAGTATGTGGCGGCCTCGAGTTGCTATTCACAGGTTCTCTGGATCCAGCAACATTTGCGGGATTATGGTTTGAAGTTTCTTACTACTCCTATTTTTATTGATAATTCTGCTGCAATCTCTATTATCAAAAATCCGGTTCAACATTAAAAAACAAAACATATTGAAATCTGTTATCACTTTATACGTGATTGCTATGAAAAGAAATTAATATCAATTGATAAAATTCATACGGATTTTCAAAAGGCTGACCTTTATACCAAAGCTTTTGACAAAACGCGTTTTCAATACTTTCATGGTATAAACAGTTCAAAATCTTTCACAGAAATTCAAAAGCTTGGTTAGATCATTTTTTTATGTTATTTCAATTTTTACTGTTTTTAGGGGGAGAAAATAGAAAAATACAAAAATATTGTGTTTTCGTTTGTATAGAAAAATTCTATAAACTCCAAAAACATTCAAATATTGAAAAACCTAAGAAAAACATTAAAAAAAATGCTTCTCAAAATGAGTTTTGAAGCATAAAGAGAAAATGATAGTACATTGACTTAGTGGACCTAACACATGAATAAAATAGACTAAAAAGTGTTGTATGATCAATTACATGATGTGTATGATAGGCTTAACAGATCGTATAAGTGCTGAAAAGATATAAACCTAAATGCTTGCCAAATCTAGTGGTGTTACATCTTGATGTATAGTTAATATCTGTATTAAGTATCAAAAAGTTTTAAGATTGCTGTGTGTGCATACGTTCATTTTTGAGGAAAATTCTGCTTTGTTTTATCTTTAATTTTGCAAAGAAATTCAACTTCATTTTTTCTTTATTTTATTCAAATCTTGGATCCTCTCCTAGGCGATAAGATTATTCGACCTGAGGGTTAAAATCTTGGACTTTCTCCGCACGATAATACGGGATTATCCGAATTGAGGGTTAAGATTTTATGCAATTTCTGCTTATTTTTATCTTTTTATTTTGTTAAAATGGAACCTTATCTGCGTGTAGTAATACCGATCTTAAGGGAAAATTTTAACTTTCTGCTTTATTTTCTTTTTATTAACTTTTTGTATGAGTCATAGCTAATCAATTCAAAGAAAACTGAAAAACGTACATGTGAAATTCACTGTATAAGAGATATGAAACTGTGTCTGACAGGTGGGTTCCACATAAGATTTGTGCTTAATTGAACCTTAAAAAGTATCGTAAATTTACGGACGGATCTGTCTAAAGTTTAAAGTGGACAATTATATCTGCAATCATCTTTGGGTTACGTGCATAATAATGTCAAAATTGAAGAGTAGTCTAGGACGTTATTAGTCAATATGATTCCTTGCTTAACTCACAAAAATATGTACTGCTTTTCATTTGCTGTGTTTAGTACTTTGCTATTTGAAAATTTTCAAAAGATACAAAAAGATTTTATATTCTTTTTATTTTTCTACTTTAGTTTCGATTTGCCAAGCTTGCGAATTAATCATTGAGAAAAGGAAAAAGAGTTAAACCCCGGAAAAAGTTTAAGTTAAATCGTGCTTAACGTATTTTCAATTGGTAACAATTGATGTTTTTAACGTAAAAATCCGTTTAAGTTAATCAGTATCGATACTTGTTGGTCGGGAATTTTAATGTACACAATTAAAACCTAATTTGGATTTAATTGATTAATTTAATTCATTTGAAAACCCTAATTTGGTTTTTAATGATTATTTAATTCCTTAATGAGAAATTATTTTTCTCATTCGTTAAGGAGGTTTGGTGATTCGTTAACACGTTTAACGAATGTAAAGCCGTTCGTTATTTAAATATAACGAATGAGTTACCTCATTCGCTATATAGACATTCGTTTCCGTTGTGCATAACGAATGGAAGACATTCGTTTAAACATTTAACGAATGAGAATGGTTAATGTATTATTCGAATGAATTATTGATTCGTTAAAGATTAACGAATGACTTAGTTATTCGTTAACAATTTAACGAATGAGAGAAGATTCGTTAAAAATTTTTAACGGGATTCAACAGTTAACGAATGACGGTCCATTCGCCTAACTCCTATTCCATTGCCTTCTCTAAACGAAACTCTGCCAAAATTTCATCAGAATCCATTACTTGCATATTTGCCTAATTGATTGTTATATTTGTGATCAGCAGGTAAATACGATAATCGTCATATGTGTTTCACGAAGATTTATCGATGGTTTAAGTGTCAAACTGATTCATTAAATGAGTGAACCTTACTTGAATAATTAGAAATCGATAATATTCATATATGAGATTACGTTGAATTGATAATTGATGGATTATTACATGCATTTGATTTCCGAACACAAACTCAATGGTTAATCGTACAGATTGTTTGGAATTTTAACAGATTTTGATATGAACATGACGATTTTGACTATAAATAGTCAAAATTGTTTGTATTTTGACTCTCAGATTAGTCAAACAGACACTCTAAACTGATTCGTTATTTTTATAACGAATGAAGCATGATTCGTTATCTTTATAACGAATGTAGCTTGATTTGTTAAGACAGTTAACGAATGACTGTCTGATTCGTTAAGGTAACGAATGGATTGTTTAAATTCATAACGAATCAGATTGGATTCGTTAAAGTATAACGAATCAGAGTGATTCGTTAAATTTGATTCGTTAATTGTAACGAATAGTTTAACGATTAAGGATAATTAGTTAAAGATAACGAATGAACCTGTTAATGTATAACGAATGTCCCATTCGTTTATAGTTTTTAACGAATGTGATTGTCAAATAGTTTGATTATTTTGGAATATTTTACTAATGTATGTTTGTTCTTAACAGAAATGGCACTGTCTTGGAATAAGAGCCACAACATTTGTGCGTTTTTAGAGTCGAACTTTGAAGATACTCCTATATTTGGGGGTATGATTAGTTTTCTCATCCGCTCAAGAATCTACAAGGCCATTTCTACCCGTACAGTTGTTTATCAGAAGATAATACAAGAGTTTTGGAATACTGCTAAGTTCAATGAAGAAGATAATCAGATAGAAGCGGTTATTCAGGAAAAACGGGTGGTGATTGATATTGGCGTGATTAGAGACTCACTGAGATTTAATGACACAGTTGATGACAGATGTGAGTTCGATCGAGCATTGATCAGAGGGTTATTTGGTCATGTAAAGTATAATGGTGATTTGGGCAGATCTATGTACAACAAAGCGAACTTGTGTGAACAATACAAGTATTTGCTTCACGTATTGATTCATTGTCTCGGTGGACGTAAGGGTGGATTTGACGAGTGCCGAGTGATGCTTCAATTTGCGTTTGTTGCCGTTGTTCTTAATAAACCATTCAATTTCTTCGAATTGGTTTATTATCATTTGAAGGAAAACATCACCAGCAGACATAAGTTCTTAACGTATCCCAGATTTTTGCAAATGATGATAAATGATCTGGTGCCTGACTTGGAAAAAGATCAAGCAGACGTGATGAAGCTCGATCATATGAATGAAGAGACGATGCGATGTTTGAGATCGTACAGAGGTCAGATTTTGGCAGATCGACCAAGGTATAAACGTTTGATTGGTCATCTAGCGAATATTGATTATGTCGCGCCACCTAATGATCGTTGGGCTCATGACGATTCCGATTCAGAACGTGAAGGTGGTGATGGTGATGATGGTGGTGATGGTGGTACATGACCACAAGTCGAGTTAAGTTATGAACAGAAGCGTAAGCGTAAAGGTAAAGAACCGATGACGGAAAAAGGGGAGAAACTCAAGAAACAACGAGTTAGAAGGGGTTCGGGTATTGAGATACCTAGTCAGCCATTTGTGCCTTCTACTGCTGTTTCTACTCCTATTATTTCTTCTACTGTTTCTCCAGTTCCAGTTCCACAGATTCCACGATCTCCTACTCCTACTACAATGACAGATTTTCCTCGTTCTCCAACACCTGTGTAGATGCCTATGTCTCAAATGCCTCCAACTCTGACTTTGGCTACTACTGGGAGGCCTGATCCTCATTTTGGAGACATATTACATAATGTATTGGCACAGATGCCTACACCACAGCTAACGACATCTGTTACTCCCGTTACTCCAACACCGTTGCCGAGGCCTGAGCACTCTTTTATGTCATTCAGTCGTCCTCAAGGTCCTATGCAACCAGTGCATCCTAATTTCTATCACATGGCTCCTCATGCTCAATGGTTTCACATGATGAATCTGTTGCATTTACAACACACTCAAATGCAAGCAGATAGAGCTGCAAATGAGCTAGCGCAACGAAATTTGCTGAGGCATCTTCTATCGGCTCAGCGTGAGAATAAGGAACTTCGAGCCCTAGTTGCTGCTCAGGGGGAGAGGTTAGACAAACATGTTGAGATTATTCTTCAACTGACATGCAAAGAAGATGAATTAAAGAAGTTGAAGAATAATGAAGACGATCAGGATGGTGCAGGGGGTGGGGTAGATCAGCAACCGGGCGGAAGTTCCACACCGTCGGCGGGTAATAAGACTGATGCGAGCGTTGGTGGTGGGTCTGAAGCTAGTAATCTACAGATTGTTCCATATAAAGATTAAACGAGAGCCAAGCCAATAGATGTTATTCCGGCTAACATGATTCTGTTTGTAGGAATGGATGGGATTGTATACAGTATGGTGAATGCTGATGAGATCGAAGAAGGTGAATTTGTTGATCATTCTTTAATGAAAGAACAAATTGCCTTGCTTCTGATCTAAATGATGATGAGATTGAGGAATTGGGTAAGAACGTGGATGTGGAGATGGAAGATAGTACTGATACAGGTATTCCTCACGGGAATGTACCTGATTTTGAAGAAGTGGAAGTGGAAGATGTTACTGCTGAAGAATATCCAGAGTTTTACACAGATAATAACAATGACTCGGGTATTGCATTCTTTACAACTGAGCATTTCAATGCGGCAGAGCGTCGATTACAGGAAGAAAAAGATAAGTTAAAAGCTGCAGAATCGAGCCATGTGTCAACTACAGAGAAGAAGCGGAAACGTGCTTTTGATGGTATGTTTGAGCATAACGTTGAGAAGATGAATAAGATGATCGAGACTTAATCTTAATAGTGAAGCCGCCGAAGATGATGAAGAGGGTTCCGATGAAGATATTCCCTCAGAGTCTCTTCACCTCATTTAATTATTGGTATTATGATAATCATATAGGTGAAGCGGTTATTGTTTATGGCCAGGGTTCACGCACGAAGACGTTACGTGTAATTGATCCGATGTGGCTGGTCAATCTATCTGAGTCTGACAACGACGCATTATTCACAAGTCAGATCAGATTCGCTAATGTAAAGGATTATGATCTTGCAACGCATTTTCAGAGGGTTGTTCATGTCTGCTACGCTTACAAGATTCATAGCTGCGTTGATTGGATGACAAAGATGTTTCAACGCTAAAGTATGATAAAGAGCTCGAGACGAGGGGGAGTTTGTTGATACACGTTTTGTACGTCTCAGTCTTTATCAGGGCATTAATGTAATTAGTTTAAAGTATAGGGATCTTAATGTAAATATGGCTAAATGGGTCATTCGCTCTAATGTAAGTTACATTCGTTACCCCGTAACGAATGTAACACATTCGTCTAATCTGTAAGCTCATTCGTTAACCCAGATTAACGAATGAGATAACGAATGAGGGCTATTCGTTATATGTTAAATGTGTTAAGGAATGAAGAGTTCATTCGTATGGTTTAATGTAACGAATGACACATTCGTTAACTGTTAAGTTAACGAATGTGGTCATCCCCTATATATAGTCTGTAAATTATTCATTAATGTAAGTTTTCAGTTTGTTTTATTAATCCTCTCTCGTTACCCTGCCAGTTCATTCTCTCACATCATTCATATCGATCATAACGTATATCAACTTTAATCATAGCTAAACATCATGTATCGTTGTAATCATAAGTTCTAGATCCTTTTCGTGCTCATCCAAGCTCTTTCATCGGGCTTAGTTTGTGTTAACATATCACCTCAACTTGAATTAAACCTTTCTTAGTTGATCACAGTACTCTTATTAACATACTTGACTTATTGTACATTGTACACATGACACTTTGTACTTTCCACACTTGACTCGATCTATAAAGATTAAAATAAAGCAGAGGTTCAGGCCATAAAATCAGGTCGGATAATACCATATTATCGTGCAGAGAAAGTCCAAGGCTTGAACAAATGAAAGAAAATAAAACAAAGGAGAAGACTCGGGGCCTTAACAATCAGATCTTGTATGACTACAAACGTAGAAAGTCCAAGGCTTGAGTCGAAATAAATGAAGAAATAAAACAGAAGTTAAAATTCCTAGGACTGACTCTTGTTCTGACTCTTTTTCTATTGTTTTTCTGACTCTTTTGTTTTCTTTTTCTTGCTTTTCTTGATGTTTACTTGACTCTTTTCTTGACTCAATGAAAATTAAAATTGACACTGACTTTCATAAGACCACAGTGATCAGGTAAAGAGAGGCTTGGGTATGAAATGTGTAATTACAGTTCATCCTTCATTGATATGACTTAAATAGAATCATGCAACCGCTTCTTAAACGTGTAGCCACTAGCAATGGCAGAAATTTAAGTTTATATCACCCACACTTACTTGTTTGTCAAGCGTATCTACACATCGATGAATGACTTTGTAGCCTTTTGTTCTATTCTTTTGACATACTAGGATCAATACATACCAATGTACTATCACTTTCCAATGGTCGGATCAAGTTCTTAATTGAAAATTTTAAATGTCCGACTCCCTCTACGAAGGAGCTCCTTCTTACAGGGACAATGCTTTTAGAGTTTTCTTAAATAGGAGTAAGGATGAAATTAATATTATATATAAAAATTAAAATCTTTTTGTTAAGTCCTCAAATGACTTGATTTTTGTTTTACTAAAAGTAAATTTAAAATCCTTTTGGTGAGTTAAAGTTAACTCAATTTCTCCCTCTAAAATTGTGACATATTTGAAAAATATTTACTATTTTAAAACCAAATTTTTTATTTTTTTTACTCAAAAGAGATCATGCCCACTGACTCCACGAGAAACAAAAATCGGGTACGACTAAAGGCTTTAGTAAAGAGATCTGCAAAGTTATAGTCAGTATGGACCCTTTTATGTCGACAAGTTTACGATCATAACAATCACGAATAAAATGTATTCGGATGTCAATGTGCTTAGTCTTTGAGTGTTGGACCAGGTTTTTAACAATAGCAACGGCCGCCTCATTATCACATTTGATCGTGGATCCATAGAAATTCAAACCTTAATCCAGCAGCTAATGCTGGATCCATATCACTTGAGAGCAGCAGTTGGATGCGGCTATGTACTCGGCTTCTACTGTGGAGGTGGATACGGTGACTTGTTTCTTGCACTGCCACGAGATCAACCGATCACCCAGGAATTGACATCCACCAGATGTTGACTTTCTGTCCAAGTTGCATCCTCCATAATCACTATCAGTGTAAGCGTGAAGTTCCAAGGGTGACTCCTTTGGATACCAAAGACCCAAACGTGGTCTACCTTTCAAGAATCTAAAAATACGTGTTGGTACATGTGTGTCAGTAGTTCATAGTCTAGCATTTGTAATCGAGTCTGTAATGTAATTATGTTTTGTTTATGATTGTTTTGTACTACGCGAAGTTGTCAACAAGTTCGCTATGGCGAACTTGTTGAATCAGCGAAGTTATGGACAACTTCGCCAATGGCGAAGTTGTCGTGTATAAAACTGTTTCGCTGAAACAGTTTGGTTGTTGGTCGTTTTAGGGTTTGTTTCAGTGTGTTTCATATTGTTACGTGTTATTCTCTGTAATAGTGACCGTGAGTCACGTGTTCGGTTATCAATATAACGTGGTTGATTTATTGCTCGTGTGATTCTATCTCTACACTCGTAACTACCTGCGCAGGGATTCCGCACCTGCGTTGTTAGCGATATCCCGTGTACGATCCGACCAGGAACCTACAATTGGTATCAGAGCTAATCGGCTCGATTGTGAGGTTCGGGATTTCACGCGGGTGTAGAAAACGTCTCGTTTGACCTATTCGCGGGACGTGTTTTTATTGGGATTGAGTTTTGCTAGTGCTTGACAGTCATTTTCAAGCCTTTGCATTGATCGGGAGCTGCTGGATTGATGAAAACAGATCAGAACAAACTTCCCTGTTCATCGGGCGAAGTTATCGTTCATCGGGCGAAGTTACCATTCTTCAGGCGAAGTTGCCGTCGCTGGAATTAGGGTTTTTGGCGAAGATATAAGGATTAGCGAAGTTAACTACAACTTCGCTCACTTCATAAGTTCGCCTTAGCGAAGTTATCCGCAACTTCGCTTCATACCCAAGTTCGCTCAACTCATAAGTTCGCCAGAGCTAAGCGAAGTTATTTTTAACTTCGCCAAATTCAAGCGAATTTAAGATCTCAGCGAAGTTCTCTTTCAGCGAAGTTAACCTTCAAGCGAAGTTATTCTTAACTTCGCCTACTGAGCTGTTTTAATATTTTTTTGTTTTTCCAGGTTTTTCAGGTTTTTGCAAGGATGTCGTCGATCAACATCTCCGATTTGGTCAAGATGGAAGTAGAAGCGGGGTCTGCCACTAAGGCCCCGAGGCTGATGAAAGGAACTGACTTCGTGGCATGGAAGGATAGATTCATCCAATACATCAAATACCAGGATGCCAAAATGTGGGTGTGCATCCAGGATGGATATATCCCTCCAACTATGCAATACGAAGGCCGTGACGTAGTTAAGAAGTACAGCAAAATGGAGGACGAAGAAAAGAAAATGTACGAGGCCGAAAGCAAGGCCCATGCTGCGATAACAATGGCACTTCCTCAAGAGGTTCTCCATACGTTCCGAAAGTACACTTCTGCAAGAGAGCTTTGGGATGCTCTTGAAAATAGATTCGACGGGAATGTGGGTATCCGTGCATCGAAGGTAAAACTTTTGAAGACCCAGTTCCCCGTCTTCAAATTTTTGAAGAACGAATCGCTGGATGATATTATCACCAGATACTATCATCTAATGACAGAGCTTAGCAATTATTCGATTGCTTACCGAGAAGAAGAGATCGTTGAAAAACTTCTCGATGCTCTCCCACCGAAGTGGGAAATGTACACCGTTCTTATGAGGGAAGACAGAGACTTTCCTAATTATGATCTTGAAACGGCAGTGAACAAGCTCAGAACTTATGAGCTTAATATGGTTCGAAAAGAAACACCTACAGATCAGATACAAGACCCTGGTATGTATGGTGCAAAGGTTAACTCAGGCTCAAGTTCGAGGCCTGAATCTGCTGCTTATTACTCTAAAGGGGAGTCAGGTTCTGACTCGTCTCATGAAGGAAACGTTTCTGTAAACACGAATGGTGATGTATGTTTCGTTGCTGGAGGATCTAGTACTTCAAAGCCTCAAGCATCCACAAGTAGTTTTTCTGCAAATGCATCTAGCAATAGTTATTCCAAGATGCATATGAGTGTAAAATCTGCTGAAGAGCAGTTTG
The DNA here is from genome assembly GCF_021521415.1 of Bidens hawaiensis. Classification (NCBI taxonomy): domain Eukaryota; kingdom Viridiplantae; phylum Streptophyta; class Magnoliopsida; order Asterales; family Asteraceae; genus Bidens; species Bidens hawaiensis. The sequence goes on along the minus strand of NW_027491624.1, from coordinate 368,400 downwards.
CAGTCTATGCATCATTTATTGCTTCCTACGAAAACTACATCCAGGGGAAGATTGTGGACCCTGCTGTACTAGATGAGGATTACGACCAGATCGATGCTGATGATCTGGAGGAGATGGACTTGCAATGGCAAATGGCAATGATTGTGAGGCGTGTGAAACGGTTTATGAACAAAACTGGGAGAAAGTTTGTAGGTGGTCGGCCTGGGTTCGACAAATCCAAGGTATGGTGCTATAATTGTCAACAGTACGGGCACTTTGCCAAGGAATGCAGAAATGAGAGGGTTGAACGAGGACAAGGTCGACCTACACAACACTCAGGAGTTGACAGAGAGATAAATGCCATGTTGACCAGAGAGGCAGGAGAGTACAACTGGAATCAACGCTCAAGTGGTTCTGGTGAGCAAGCAAACATGGCTGAGTCTGAAGCTGAAGAATGTGAGAAGGTTGAAGAAATTGAGAAAGCAAATGAAGAAGAAACCGCTTTCATGGCAAATGACAAAGATAATCGCTCCGAGGTAAGTCCTAAAACTATTTGTACTAGTTGTGAGAATTTGTCTGAGCAACTTAAAACGATAACTGATCAGTATGTCCATTTAGATGCTGACTTTAAAACTATTAAAGAAGATCACCATTTTACGAAAGCAAGAGAAACGAGTTATAAAATTAAAATAAAAGCATGTGAAAAAGATGTTCAAAGCTTAAAAATTAAACTTGCTGAGAAAATTGAAATAATTGATCTTAGTTATGAAGTTTTGGAGGAAAAAACTAAAGTGATTGCTGATCGGGATAAACAGATTGCTGACCACCAGGTAAAGGTGGTGGAACTGAACCGCAAACTTGAGCAGTTCAGGAATTCCTCAACCATCCTTGATCACCTCGTGAGTGATCCAGGTACCTCTGCAAAGAGGGGAGGAATCGGATATCACGAAGTTCCACCACCCTTTAACCACAATTATACATATAATCCGAGTGTTCAGAAATCTGTTGATTTCGAGGTTAATCAGACAACTCCAATTAAAATTTCAAGGGTAGAATCAAGTGTTAGCTGTGGCGAAACGAGTTCGCCTGTTTCTAGTGTGAATATTTCTGTCTCAAGTCCTGTCTCATCGGATTCGGATAAGATGTCCGAATCTGGTCAGACGAAAGAGAATGTAGTGTTACCTACCGGTGGAGATAAAAATAAATCTTCTAAAAAGTGTACTCCACTCAACCCGTATGTTCCACCTTATGTGAGACGAACGGCTGGTAACACTGCCTCTACATCCAAACCAACATTTGACAAGAAATTGGAGAGTCGGTGTTGCTTTAGATGTAACAAATTAGGGCATTTAGTTGCAGATTGCCCTCTGGAGCCGAGATTCAGAGGTGTGAAGCCAAATAAAAATGAGAATAAGCGTCATTTTGTTCCTGCTAAAAATGAAAACTTTAAAAAATGCCAAAATGTAACGAATTCAAGCTTTCATAAAGACCAACCTCATTTTTACAACCAAACCTCAAGATATAACACTTTCAATTCTCAAAGGTTTGGAAGGCATTACACCCAATCTGCAAGGAGATTCCCTAACAGGACTTACAGAAATTATCCTGATGCTAACTTGAGAAAGCCAGGGTACGGGACGTATCGATCCAAGACCAATTGGTCTTGGGTCCCAAGATTCTAACTCTTTGTTTTATTGTGCAGGAACAGTTGAACAGGGCTGCCAACAATCTTTGGATTGTAGATAGCGGCTGTTCCAGGCACATGACGGGCAACAAACACTTGTTGCAAGATTTAAAACCTGTTCAGGGAGCTAGAGTTAGTTTTGCTGGTGAAAGCGGTGGAAGGATTACTGGTAGAGGAACTGTGTCGAACGGGAGAATGACACTTGAAAATGTAAACTTTGTGGAGGAATTAAAGCACAATCTGCTGAGTGTGTCGCAGATTTGTGATAAAGAATACACTGTCCATTTCACTAAGAATGAAGCGATTGTATTAAAGCCTGGTTTTCATATACCAGAAGAATGGATAGTAATGAAAGCTCCACGTGAAACGAATACGTACGTGATGGATATGAGGTCTACTGAAATGGCCACCGGAGAATCCTGTTTAATGACAAAGGCAAGCGAATCAGAATCAGAATTATGGCACAGGAGAATGGGACATATTCATCTTCGTAAGATGAACTTCATTGTCAAAAATGGGCTTGTGTGTTGGGCGTTCCCTTAAAGAGTTTTAACTTTGAAGATAAATGCATAGCGTGCAAGAAGGGAAAACAACACAAGAAAAGCCATCTCACCAAGACGATCAACTCAATTGCTGGTACTCTAGAACTACTTCATATGGATCTCTTCGGTCCGGTGAATGTACAAAGTCTAGGCGGTACTTCTTACTGCTTGGTGATAACTGATGATTACTCGCGATACTCGTGGGTATATTTTCTGAAAACGAAAGACGAGACGACTCAGATGGTGAAGAATCTAATTACAAAAGTCGAGAACGTCATGAGTAAATCAGTTAAATTCATCAGAAGCGACAATGGGACAGAGTTCAAGAACTTTGAGATGGAAATCTTTTGTCTTCAGAAGGGTATTGAGCACCAATACAGCGCTCCGTATACTCCACAACAGAACGGAGTAGCTGAAAGGAAGAACCGAACGTTGATTGAAGGAGCCAGAACTATGCTGGCAGACTCTAAGCTTCCTGTGATGTTCTGGGCTGAAGCAGTTGCTACAGCCTGCTATGTTCTGAATCGGGTGTTAACCGTTAAGAGACTTGGAAAAACTTGTTACGAGCTTATGCACGGAAGGAAGCCCAACTTGTGCGGTCTTGAACCTTTTGGGTCTCCTTGTTCGATTTTGAAGACTAATTCGAAATTTGGTGAAGTAGCTGATGAGGGAATCCTAGTCGGTTATGTTGTTGGGACTCCCAACAGACGGGTCTTCAATACGACAACTTGCAAGGTGGAGGTGGTTTGTAACACCGACATTACTAGTTACCAACCGCCAAAACCAAGCAATGGACCTGCTGAGCTGTTTGACTATGTTAAACTTTTTAAGTCGTTTAACGTACCTACTTTGGAAATTTCTGAAGAAGACGAAAGAGCAGTGACGAAGATGATATTTGATGAGGAAGAGGAGGTAGTGCAACATCAGATGACAGAAAAATCTCAGCCTTCCACATCAAACCCTGTCGATACCCCTGCGGCCTCAACTGAAGATGAGTTTATTAATCCTTTTCACTCTCAGCCTGAAACTACCATAGATGAGATCTCTTCAAACTTGGAAGACAATTTGCATGTCGGTGCTGTTCCGACCACGAGAATTCACAAAGATCACCCATTGGAGAATGTTATAGGTGATGTGTCCTCTAGTGTACAAACCAGAAGTAGCTTGAATGAGCACACCTGTGTTTATACAAGCATTAAAGATACAGGTATCATGAACGAATGTTTGTACTCTTGCTTCATAAGACAAGTCGAACCGAAGAATTATCAAATGGCTTTAAAGGACAGCTCGTGGGTCGAAGCCATGCAAGAAGAGTTGGATCAGTTCGAAAAAATGGAAGTTTGGACTTTGGTTGAAAAACCAAAGAATGTGCATGCTATAGGCACGAAATGGGTGTTCAAGTGCAAGAGAGATGAAAAGGGGATTATCGTGAGAAATAAGGCGAGGCTGGTTGTTAAAGGTTTTAATCAGCAAGAGGGTATTGACTACAATGAGGTTTTCGCTCCTCTTGCCCGGTTAGAAGCGATTAGATTGTTTTTGGCGTTTGCTGCATCTAAAAAGATGAAGGTGTTTCAGTTGGATGTAAAGAGCGCGTTTCTTAACGGGAAAGTTGATGAGGTTGTGTTTGTTGAGGAACCTCCGGGTTTTCCTGACCCAGACTTTCCGGATCACGTATACAGGTTGAGCAAGGCGTTATATGGGTTACATCAGGCACCTCGTGCTTGGTATTCAACGTTATCAGACTACTTGCTGGAAAATGGTTTTGAAAGAGGATTGATTGACAGTACGTTGTTTGTGAAGAGAGAAGGATGTGACTTCCTACTGGTTCAAGTCTACGTGGATGATATCATTTTTGCTGCATCAAGAGTATCCATGTGTCAGGATTTTGAAGCTGTCATGAAGAAACGATTCGAGATGAGTGCTATGGGTGAACTAACCTTCTTTCTAGGATTGCAGGTTGATCAGAAGAAGGATGGGATGTTCATTCATCAAACAAAGTATGTTCATGATGTGCTGAAGAGATTCAAGATGGAGGACAGTTCTCCATATGACACCCCAATCTGCGTCAATCACAAATTGGGCACTGAATCAGATGGTGACGCAGATGTGGACCCTACTCTGTATCGGGCGATAATAGGTTCATTAATGTATTTAACTGCTTCTAGGCCCGATATAATGTTTTCTGTTTGTCTTTGTGCTCGTTTTCAGGCAAACCCAAAGGAATCTCACATGAAAGGTGTGAAGAGGATTTTGCGGTATCTTAAGGGCAAGCCGAAACTAGGGTTGTGGTACCCAAAGGGAGGAGACGTTGAACTGGTGGCGTATACAGATTCTGATTATGGTGGATGTAATCAGAGTCGGAAGTCAACAACAGGAGGCTGTCAGTTTCTTGGAGGAAGATTAGTTTCCTGGCAGTGCAAGAAACAGACATCAGTTGCAATTTCAACATGCGAAGCTGAATACATGGCAGCATCCAACTGCTGCTCTCAGGTTTTGTGGATTCAGCAACAATTGCGCGACTATGGTCTGAATTTCTTACTTACTCCTATTTTAATTGATAACACTGCCGCCATCTCAGTAATTAACAATCCCGTGAAGCACAGTAAAACTAAGCATATTGACATTCGTCATCACTTCATACGGGATTGTGCTGAGAAGAAACTGATAAAGATCGAAAAAGTTGATACACTTGAAAATTTTGCTGACTTGTTTACAAAAGCGTTTGATAAATCCAGATTTCAAAACCTAATTGAGCTAAACGGGATGATCAATCCCGAGTAACCATGTCTTTGTTTTTTAAAAAAAAAAAAAAAAAAAGGTCATTTTTGCTTAAAATTAGTCGGTTACCTCAGTTTGATGGACATATCCTCGGATATGTTTTGGTCCTCGTTTTTCGACTTAGAAAATAAGGATAGCCATTAACCGGAAGACTGAAAGTAACCGGGGCAGCTATGACGTGTGTTCTTTCAGTTGCTGAAAATTAGTCGGTCATACTTAGTAAGAAGGACACATACTTGTATGTGGTCGGTCCAGTTGATCCATTGGATCTTCAGGATAGCCGTTTACCTGACGACTTTGATGTGACTGGGGCGATTGAAATTAAAGTTTTTTTTTTTTTTTGGGAAATGAAATTACTTTTCAAGTCTGTTACGTCGTAAGAAGTTCTATGCTGTGTTTAACAGAAAATTGATCCAACCTTGGAAAATGATGTATATACTGATTGTGTGTGCTTAACTAGTGAAGTTATTAGGCTTAAAAGGCTTTAGGACAGTCATTGTATGTCATGGTAATTTTTATGGTGCGTAAAAGTGTATGTGATACGAACTTAAATTTACTCGAATTTACGTGGAAACTCCTTAAGAGTTTTTGTATGTCTTCATACATATCTTTTCGAAGGATAGGCAGAAAAGCGACTACCCAGTCATACACGAGCCCGTGAGTGTTCTGATTCCCGTGAAGAAAGCATTTCAAGATACTGCAGTGATCCAGATTCGGGACTTGCAGTGGTTTAGTACTCCGAAGTCGATAAAAATGTTGATTTAAAATATATATATATATATATATATATATATATATATATATATATATATGTGTGTGTATATTTTTAAATACTTATGAGACATAGTAACAATCAAGACTTCTCACGTCTGGAGTTAGAAGAAAACGGGAGGCAGACATCGTGTATCTACAAGATAATCAGACATTATGGGTCGAAGTCAATTCGGGGTGACTTGGGTATAGCCAAATACGCTTTGAGAATAGATAGAAGACATCATTATCTCTGAGATGTTGCCAACTTAAATTTTTGAGCTTAACTGAACCTTAATCCGTATCACAGAAACGATGAAAACCATTTACGTTATTTACATGCTTACAACCTGTGTCTCTATGTCATAATACAGCTAAACACGGATCTAAGTGACAGTCACATCGTTAGTATGATTCCTGTTAGGATCTTTTCTAAAACGCAGTGGTCCCTGACTAGACTGAAATTTGATCCCTTATTTCATTAAAATTTTTCTAGTTATATTATTGTATTGTTGGTTACTGGGTCTTGATCATATTTGTTTAACTCTTTTTGGTAACTTATAAGGTTAAATTCAAGATTATTCAAACTTAAAGGGCTGATTTTGAAAATTACGGGCGAAGTTGTTGAATTCGGCGAAGTTGTGCTTAACTTCGCCTTGGCGAAGTTAAGCATAACTTCGCCTGAACCAACTCTGCCCTATATAAGGGATTTTAAACAGTAACAGTATCACTTATTTTCGAAATTCCGGCGAACTTGTTACAATAACCATTATATCCGGATCTTGTTATTCACTTTCGATTTCGATCTTGTGTTCCTTGTTTCTACTATACTAGTGGTATGTGTTGTCAATATCATCCTATCTTTCTCTTTATAGTTTTACCCGGTTTGAGACCTCGGGTCGTCGAACCTTAGAAACCAAGTTTTTCGACCTCACGTTACGTGTTCATGGACGACTTTTTCGTCCTAACACCATTGAAATATGTTGGACTTCATTGTTATATCCTTAAATCGGTCCGAAACGTCGGATAAAACTTGTTTGAATCTGAACAGTCGCCGTTTCAGATTCCGGCGAAGTTAAGGTTAACGCGAAGTTATTCTCAACTTCGCCAGTGGCTTAAGTTCGCCTTCAGCGAAATTATCCACAACTTCGCTTGAAGCTTAATTATCCATAACTTCGCCTATGGCGAAGTTATCCATAACTTCGCCTTGAACACAACTTCGCCTATTTCAAATTTTTTATAAGATTTCAGACGAACTTACAGATGAAGCGAAGTTGTTTCCAACTTCGCCTCACCTTTAAATTCGCCTGTACATCACAACTTCGCACATGGTACACAGCGAACTTGTGAGATGGTTATATGGTCTCTAACTTGATTTGTTTTATGCAGATATGGCTGCTGTTGGAGGTGCTGGTGGTGATGATGGTGATGAGCAACGACAATTCTTTCCAGCCCATAACCAATACATCACTTTGGATCCAGACGCACGAGGCGTTGAAGACTATAGGGAGATTATCACATTTCTCCAACGATCACGAGTTTTTCACGCGATCACTAATACACTACCCATATCTCTGCCCAACATTCAAGATTTCTGGCAGACGGTGTATTATGATTGCAGACCTGAGCCTCCAGTGATGCGAGCAACTGTCAATGGTCAAGATATACAGTTTTCCTCGGAAGATATACGGTTGGCTCTGCAGTTCGGTGATGAAACGAGAGACGACCCAACGGAGTTCGTAGCTCCTTTCCGTGACGGAGCTTACTTGAGGATGGGTTATTCGGGTCCGCTGGGGGACTCGCAGAGGAGGAAAGGCTTTCTGCTGGATCAATGGCGCTTTCTGATGCATGTGTTAATAGTATGCATGTCCGGCAGAAAGGCAGGAACAGACGGGATGGGTGCGACGATGCAATCGGCCATGATTGCGCTGACTTACAACCGCAGATATTCTTTTAGTCAGCTAATCTTTTACGAGATTGATCGTCAGAGACGGGCGACGGCGCGCGAGCGTTTTACTATGTATCCTCGATTTCTACAAATGATTATTAATCATGTCGCTCCGTCTATACCGCAAAGACGCCCTATCAGATACGTTGAGTGCGTAACAAAACGTATCTTTGCTCAGTGTAGGACGTCGAGCACTCGTAGCAACCCTGAGCGGCGTCCCAGGCATACTCCACTTTTCGGGCATCTCATCAACCCGGAGTATGTTCCTGCAGGAGGGGACGAGTTCAGGGATCCGCAACCACATCAGGCGGCAGCACCTCATGCTGTATCAGCTGCGCCTGTTGTATCTTCTGCTGCTGTGCCAGCTACTATATCTCAGGCTGTGTCCACTGCTGAACAAGTTGATCTAGATGCTGCTTTTAGTGGACATGGTTTGTTTGATATGGATGTCTCGGGTCCTCAGTTTATGGATGTTACCAGAGCAGCTACTTCGGTAGCTGACTCTGATCTAGACGAGACGTTTGCTGAGGCAAGAAGACTTATGGTGTCTCGGGAACGGACTACGGGAAAGAGGCCGAGAACTGTGGAGGAGGATGAGGATGAAGTGGATGAAGAGGAGGCAGTACAGATTGTGCTAAGACGTTCAAGAAGAGAACAGAGAGGTATAGGTTCGGGAGCTGGAGAATCTTCAAGGCTAGTACGTTTTGCTCCACCTGCCTTATCTGGTATGTCTCTTATTCCTACTACAGCACAGGTTACAGCTATCGAGACGTCGGCACCAACAGTTGTGTCTCTACCACCACAACCGCTTAATCCACCGGTGGTAGTTGCACGGTTTGTGGAGTCGACCATCACTTCTACTGCAGGGTTACCAAGGGTACCACCTGCGGTCACTTCAGCTACTGATGTTCCACCAACTCCATTGCCTACTTCAGATACTGAGAGGATCCTTTCGCTAGAGCGGATTGTTACTGAACAGTCAAAGACTATTGACCGCCTAGTGGAATCCAATCGACTACAAGCTGCCCTCCTGGTTGAACATGGAAGAATAATAGATGCCTTCAAGGATTACTTGGCATCTCAGGGGGAGACGACGTGTAGGGGCGATGAGTTGAGAACGAAAAGACGAGAAGATCATGACGATGATCCCAATGCACCTTCCGGTGCAGGTGATGAGCTGCCAAGAACCTCTCAGGCTCTTGGGGCTTCCACAACTGAGGGGGAGTCTACAAATGCAGCTGGTGATGATGTTGTAGTTGTGGATGACGACGCTGATGTTGAAGACGTTATCGATGCTTTGAAGGAGTTGGATGAGGAGGAGGACGATGAGTTGATGGATGATGACGACGTGTTGCCTATGGATGAGATTGAGAAGATTGGAGAACAGATTAATGTGGAAGATGTATTAGAAGAAGGTGAAATTGTGGATGATTCAGTGGAACATGAGATTCCAGCTGTTGAGAGATCAGAATTGGGGGATGAGAGCGTGATAGAAGAGACTGTATGGGAGGAGCAGCCGAACTGGAAAGAAGGCTGTGCTCAGTGGTTTGTTAAAACCAAGAAGCCTGCAGTGCCAACGATGTTCAGAAAGACTTATAATATAAAGGGCTATGCAGAGTCAAAGAAGGGAATCATATGCTGGTTGTACGACAAAGAGCTAAAACTATTTGTGATCAAACGGTACGACGGCATTCAGTACTTTAAGAGATTGTTGAGATCTTTGAATTCCTTACCAGAATGTGAGGTGAAAGATCTAGCGAGATTGGGGCTGATCAATAGAAGCAATGATGATATGGCAAGAATCATTGAGAAGATCGTATGGAAAGAAGCCATTAAAGACAAAAAGTTTGAACTGCTAAAGCCTCAAAAAGGAAAGTTGATAGAAGACAAAGATCGTGGAATGAGGGCTGACGGCAAACCATGGATGGTTATGAAGTATAAACCAGTCCGTCATTTGAAAGAAGTACCGATGAAAGTTATGCCTAAGAACGTCCTAAAAGATCTAAAATGGTGGTACGTGGATTGTGAGACAGCTGAGGCGGTAATGGAAGATGAGGATGAACAAGAAGTTCTTCGGGTGTACGACCCGATGCATCTTGTTAATCTGTCGCAGGCTGATTTGAAAGTGCTCAACGAGAAGAAGATCTTCTACATTCCTGCTTGGAAGGATCAAGCTAGGAAATATCAAGGGGTAGTGTCGGTATGTGTGAGAGAAGGGGCGCACGCGTAGAGGTGAAGATTACAAGACTCAAGATTTGAAGATCACGATATGAAGCTACTGCCAAGGGGGAGTCTGTTGGTACATGTGTGTCAGTAGTTCATAGTCTAGCATTTGTAATCGAGTCTGTAATGTAATTATGTTTTGTTTATGATTGTTTTGTACTACGCGAAGTTGTCAACAAGTTCGCTATGGCGAACTTGTTGAATCAGCGAAGTTATGGACAACTTCGCCAATGGCGAAGTTGTCGTGTATAAAACTGTTTCGCTGAAACAGTTTGGTTGTTGGTCGTTTTAGGGTTTGTTTCAGTGTGTTTCATATTGTTACGTGTTATTCTCTGTAATAGTGACCGTGAGTCACGTGTTCGGTTATCAATATAACGTGGTTGATTTATTGCTCGTGTGATTCTATCTCTACACTCGTAACTACCTGCGCAGGGATTCCGCACCTGCGTTGTTAGCGATATCCCGTGTACGATCCGACCAGGAACCTACAATACGTTTGACAGCCGTCATGTGGGATTCTCTCGGGTCAGACTGATATCTTGCACACTGACAAACAAGGAACATGATGTCCGGTCTGCTTGCAGTGAGATAAATCAAGGAACCAATCATTGACCTGTAAAGGTGTTGATCGACTAGTTTTCCCGATGGATCAGGAGCGAGAATAGGTCACGTAGCGATTGGAGTCATGAAAGATGTTGAGTCCTTGAAACCAAATTTCTGAACAATGTCGTGAACGTACTTCTCCTGGTGTATTAAAGTCCCACACTTCTTTTGTTCAACTTGTAAGCCCAGGAAGAAAGTCATCTCCCCTAAGGAACTCATTTCAAATCGCTATTGCATAACCTCAGAGAACTCCTTGCACAGATCCTCATTCGTGGACCTGATGATGATGTCATCAACATAAACTTGGACCAGAATCAGATCACCGTTGACCTTCTTGACAAAGAGAGTTTGATCGAAAATTCCTCTCTTGTATCCATTCTTCACTAAATGATCGGCCAGTGTGGCATACCATGCACGAAGTGCTTGGTGAAGACCATAGAGTGCTTTGTCAAGGCGGTAAACATGATCAGGATGACTTGGATCTTCGAAATCTGGCGGTTGACTTACGTAGATCTCTTCCTTTACTTTCCCGTACAAGAAAGCAGTCTTCACATCCATTTGATACACTTTGAAGTTCATGTACGAGGCGTATGCCAGAAAGATGCGAATTGCTTCTAGTCTGGCTACCGGTGCATAGACTTCATCGTAATCAAGACCTTCACGTTGCCAAAAACCTTTCACAACAAGCCGGGCTTTGTTTCTAATAATCACCCTTTGTTATCTTTCTTATTTCGGAACACCCATTTCGTTCCGATCGGCTTCTTATTCTCTGGTTTCTTCACTAGCCTCCAAACATTCAGCTTCTTGAACTGCAACAGCTCTTCTTGTATGGCTTCAACCTAGGAGTTCTCTTTCAGTGCAACTTTGTAGTCGTTGGGTTCTACCTATGAAATAAAACAAGCAAAAAGACATCTGTTAATGTTACCGGAAATACTGCATGCTTGGATGCTAGCGGATGGATCTCCAGTGATGTTCTCAGTCGAATGTCAACGATGAATTGGTAGCTGTGGTCGACATGCTCGACTGGTGTGGCCTGAAGCTGAATAGTCAGGCTCTCTATGGGATGAAAAACAGTGGTCGCAGGGACAGAAGCACTTGGTTGAGGATCAATTTCACCTTCTTGCGGTTCGACCAAGTGTTCTGGAGCAATGGGACCTTCCCATAGGTCGTCATAAAATGGGACAACTACTGCTGGAACAGATGTAACACCCCGTAACCGCAGCGGAAACGTACACGGGATGCGACAGACACCTCTGATATCAACCACATTGTTTATAAAGAAAACCGAAGGCATTAATATACTTCAAAATTACATTATCTCGTCTTTCATTACTGTCTAGGTGATACACACATCATACAATACGATTCATAATTCTATCTGTTATAATGTATCCTAACGTCCAGCACGCAAACCTTACACACATCAAGCACTTAGCACGTAATCAATCACTTTATCTTAGTTGTACCTGAAAAGCATGGGAGAAAACGGGTCAACTACGAATAGTTGGTGAGTTTCACTAATTTAAATAAACACTGACAGATCATTTTAATAATCATTTATTAGCAATGTAATTACGTTGGAAACTATGTTTCCCCAGTACATTTTCATTTATCTTCTGGGAACTATGTTACCCCAGAACAATAATAACCTCTGGGAACTATGTTACCCCAGAACAATAATAACCTCCGGGAACTATGTTACCCCAGAACAATAATAACCTCCGGGAACTATGTTACCCCAGAACAATAATAACTTCCGGGAACTATGTTACCCCAGAACAATAATAACCTCTGGGAACTATGTTACCCCAGAACAATCATAACCTCCGGGAACTATGTTACCCCAGAACAATAATAACCTCTGGGAACTAAGTTACCCCAGAACAATAATAACCTCTGGGAACTATGTTACCCCAGAACAATCATAACCTCCGGGAACTATGTTACCCCAGAACAATAATAACCTCTGGGAACTATGTTACCCCAGAACAATCATAACCTCCGGGAACTATGTTACCCCAGAACAATAATAACCTCTGGGAACTAAGTTACCCCAGAACAATAATATCCTCTGGGAACTATGTTACCCCAGAACAATAATAACCTCTGGGAACTATGTTACCCCAGAACAATAATAACCTCCGGGAACTAAGTTACCCCAGAACAATCCCACTCAATAATCAATTTATATATTCTGTGCATCAAACCATATATATAAAAATATACAAGTGTTTCCATACGATCGGTATGTACTTAAATACTTTAATTAAGACATGCTTTCCGCCCCGGGAAAATATTTAAAACAGTTCAATAAAAAGGGGCTCGTGAAAACTCACCTTAGCACATGCAAGTAGGCAACAACGATCAATATCAGTTAACCCGTCCAATCGGTAATATGATCCCTACGATCATTATTATACAATTATTGTTTATATAATCTTTAATCTTATCAATCGGTACACCTGGGGACACTGTCAACCCAGCACTGTACCCGTTCTGGGGGCAAGGTTAACCCAGAAATACTTCTCCGGACTCAGATTGTGATGTCGTTTAGAGTTCCAAGGTCACAACTACTATTAGTCATTTTTCTCGTTTTGCGTGCCTAGCACTGTTATCCGTTTTTATGTTTCAAAAATGAGTTTGGTCACACACGACCCGAAAATAGTGGTTGACGGATAATTTAATTAAAGATGTGAAATTATAGCTCGGTTTAGACGTCCCGATTGGCCGCGGAACCCGTTTCCGTCTTTGGCGTACCGGAAACTATTAAAATAGATTAAAATTACTCAAATCATCCGAATTATTTTCGGATGATTTATTTTTACTTGTTTAGTTCATTTATATGAAAATAGTTCATTTTTACGGTTTTTGTACACCAGTCAGTTCGCTTAAGCGAACTTCACCGGTTTACGCGTTTTACTTTAAAAGTTTGATAATTAGCACAAATAATTATCCGTTTACTCTCGGATCTTGAAAATTTGCACAAATCACTTTTTAACAGTGGGTAATTTTATAAAAATATTTCCAGAATTAATTCTTATATTTAAAATTTACTTATCTATTTTTAAACACCATTTAAACACTAAATATGTCGTAAATACTAAACGATCTTAGAAAAATCCCAAATTTCTCCTGGATGTCCCCTGCCATCCACATAGTCCCCTGTAATTTTTCCAAAACCAAAATCTTCTTTTAAATGCCATTTTTACTAAAACCGAGCTAGAAATCCCTAGAACTCGTTTAACCGAAAAGCCTACTTAGACTTCTCCAACAGACCTCAAATTTTGTGTGTGACTTATACATGATATGAAAAGCTTATCCACAATTTTCCAGAATTTTTCATGACATTTAACTATTTTTCACCATTTTTGGCCAAAACGGAGCATTAAATTCACCAAATATTCATCCTTTATCCAAAAATTACCAAAAATTCACAGAACTCATATTTCCATGTGTTTAACACCTCTGTAAAATTTCATGACCTAACTCTAAACGACCAACAATCTGTCCAAATTTCCCAAAACCGAACATAACCGAATATACCTTTCGTTTTCCGCCACTACAAGCTACAAACTCATCTTTCCGCCTTATCTACCACTAAATACAGAGCCTACAAACAACATACCACAATACCAAGCAAGTTACACTCACGATCAAGCCATTTATTTCATGGTTACGGTTAAAACATCAAAACAAAGATTTTGACCGTAAAAATTCGTTTTTGACTCTTTTAACTACTTTCTTGGACCAAGATCCCTTGTATAACTCGTATACATCACTTGATCATGCAAGAATCGGTTCCATCTCGGGTTTTCACCCTTTTTCATTTGGAAACCTCCTTTTCTTGCAAGAACACTCAAGAAACAAAGATAATTACGTACATAACACGATCTTTACCTCGGTTTTTCTTGTTAAAAGTCTCGGTTTTTGATCAAGGGGGTTGAGAGAGTTGAAGGTTTGATGGATTATTGGATGAAAAAAAAGAAAATGAAATGAGGTTGGACCAAAGGGTCCGATCGGCCTAAGGTAAGAGGTGGGGTGGGACCCACAAGTTCAATCTTGGCCACATGTTTGGATTCTCGTAATCCGGATAATGTTTTGGATAATCTGGTTCTGTTCGTTTCTCGGTTAAACGTTTAATTCGGTTTACAACGAGGCCAAAATGGTTGTTTTTCGGCTTAAAATAAAATTTATATAAAACCGATTTAAAAACTTAAACCATGGCATTTATTAACTCGAAACGTCATATTATTAGTTATTACGCATCTTTTTCGGCTTGATCGATCGTCTCTTGCTCGGTTTGGTATTAAAGGTTTCGTTTATCGTACCGACGTACTATTAAATCGAAATCCTTTTTCTGTGCTTTAATCCACTTATCCCGAAGCTTTATTACTTCGTAACCTCACTAAATATCATAAATCTCGTCTATAATTGAACCCTCGATTCATTCGGGTTTCAATAACTATCGATCGTTTGATCGCATAATCAATACGGTGAATTATATATTCACGTACAATCAATACAATGAATCATGTTTTCTCGTATAATTACCACGGTAACTCATGTACCCGACGTTACATATGACGTAACTAACGTCTACCGGTTAGGGTATACCTGGTTTCGTCGGAATCGTTACATTCTCCCCCCGTTAAGAAATTTCGTCCTCGAAATTTTACACGCCCACTATCTCCTTTCGAGAGGAAGGTGGGGGTTTTTCTTTCAGAATTCATCCTCGCGTTACCAAGTATAATCTGGTCTTCGCTGTGAATTCCACTTAATCTTAATAAAACTTGGTATGTCCAAACTGTTTAGTTTTCCCGACTATTATTTCTACGGGATTATTTATGATATCAAGCACGTCTTCTATGATTACCTCTATTACTAGTACTTTCGTTGCCTCATCGCTTAGGCACTTTTCAATCCGTATACATGGCAAAACATCATGTACAGTACTTAGCCCCTAGAGTACTTTAATCGATAAACTAAATGACCAACCATGGAGATAGTTCTCATGGGGTCCAATTTATTAAGAAGCTATTTTCGGTTTTGCCAAACCTCATATCACCTCTCTAAGGTGACGCCTTAAAATACCTTGTCACCTCTCTCCGGCGACAATGGTTTCCTTTGAATGTTGGCATAACTCCTTTGCCAATCATGCGCTGCTTTCAACTTGTCTTAAATATTATAAATCCGATTGGTTGTTTCTCTAATCAATTCAAATCTTATGGCCTGAGTGACGCCCAATTTCAATTTAACAACTTGGTGATAATCACTTCACCCATAGAAAGCTTCAAGCTCTCAATGTTTCCTTCCCCGTCTTCCAATATTGGGAGTAGGATGACTATTTTGATCTGAGATAATTGAAAATGGCACTCCACGACGAGATACCATTTCACCAACAGGAATTTAGGCAAGAATTCATTTTGGTAATCGTCATAGATTGGAATGAAATGCGAGGATTGGTTAATCGATCCGCGATTACCCAATTTTCCTCATGCCTTTGATATATCTTGGGAATTTGCATCCCGAAATCCAATGTAATTTATTCCCACTATCATTGGCGACTTTTCTGTTATTGTGGCGTTCCCAATGGTTTTCGGTATGCAGCCTTATCTCTTGCATAACTTAAATTTTCACCAACATACGTAACCATATCTTTCTCCACTCTCGGTCATTAACAACATCCTTTCAGAGATCTGTATCATCAATAGTCAAATCCGATCCCGGATGTATGGATCATTTCGATCTATGCGCTTCGTCAATGATTAATTCACGAAGGTCATGGAGGGTCGGGATCCAAATCCGATTTTTGAAGTAGAGAATTTCGTGCACGCGTTGCTCGAAATTCTTCTCATTGCCGTAAAGTTCCTCCTTTTCCAATTGTTCCTCTTTCAATGCCCCACGTTGAGCGACTCGAATCAGTTTCGAAGGTTCAACTGGACTATCATCCCCAACGCCCTCATTCGCAATGGCTTAACCCGATCTTTCCTACTCAAGGCATTGGTTACGACGTTAGCCTTGCCGGGTGGTAACGGATGTCACAGTCTTAATTGTTTAACAACTCAACCCATCTTCGTTGCCTCATATTTAGTTCTTTCTGATCGAATATGTGATGCACACTTTTATGATCAGTGAAGATGGTGCACTTCGTATCGTAGAGACAATGTCTCCACACTTTAAGTGCCTAGATAACCGCTCCCAGTTCTAAGTCGTGAGTAGTGTAATCTTACTCGTGTACTTTTAACTGTCGGGAAGTATAGGCTATGACCTTATTATACTGCGTCAACACGCATCCTAATCCTTTACGCGACAGAACCATCGTCTCCATCGGGGAGACTCAAAATCGGCGCTTGGTACAATTTTAACGGTTTCTATCTTATTTGGATCTTTGCGTATTCCTTGTTGCTTTACAACATGACCAAGGGATTATGCCCTCTTTATTCAAAATCACATTTCGAAAACTTCGCGTATAGCTCCTCTTGCTTTAACACTTCCATAATTTTCCTTAACCATCGTTCGTGCTCTTCTTTACGTTACGAATATATCAAAATATCATCAATGAATGTTATGACAAATTTGTCTAAATAAAGTTTACAGACTTGGTTCATGAGTTCCATGAATGCTGCCGGCGCATTTGTTAGCCCGAAAGGCATAACTAAGAATTCTTAATGGCCGTAGCGATTCCGAAACAATGTTGTTGCAACGTCTTTCTCCTGGATTTCTCATTTGGCGATAACTATACCTAAGATCGATTTTCTATTCTTGATCGTCACTTTATTCAACTTTCCGTAATCAACACATATCCTAACACTTCCGTCCTTCATTTCCCAATTAAAACTGGTACACTCCATGGTGACTAATTAGGCCGTATAAAACCTTATCCAGCAATTCTTGTAACTGATTGGATAATTCTTGCATCTCAGACGGTGCAAATCGGTAGGGTGCTTTAGCAATAGGGCCAGCTTGAGACATTAAATCGATTCTGAATTCGACCTATCGGGTTGGCGGTAGTCCAGGAAGTTCTTTTGGGTAAACTTGTGGAAATTTGCGTACCACCGGGATATCTTCTATATGCCTTCTTTTAAATACTTTGGTAATTACGTTTGTTAAATATACCACGACTTCTTGTAGTAAATATTATAACATCTCAAGATGAGATTTGAGTGGCAACATAGTACCGTACACTTTTCTCTGTATTTAATCACTTCATCGTCCGAAAGAGAGCTTCTAATCATCTTCTTTTCATATTTGATTTTTGCTTCATGCTGAGTTAGCCAATCCATGCTAACTATTACGTCAAAACTTCTTTGCTTTACTGGTCGTAGGTCAATAAGGAAAGGTTAATTGTTCAGAATAATAGGACAATCCCGTACAATTTAATTAACCATTAGGGATTTGCCGTTAGCGATTCTACAGTATAGGGTTCTATAGTTTCACTAACCGGTATCTTTCCAAAGGGTAGGAGGTTAGCAGGAACTAACTTATATCGACGACCGTAAAAATATCACTGAAGCCTATTGATTTAAAACTACAACGTACTTAATACCACTTTTGGATCATGACGAGCTTTATTTGAATTACTCACAAAAGCACGGCTCCTTGCTTGATCATAGGTTGATGCTTGTCATGAGGTTCATCTTCCACGACACCTTGGTTCAACTTTGGGCAATCTCTCTTGAAACGTTCTGTACTGCCACATTCATAGCAAGTACAACTGTTTGGTATAATTTGGTTTCTTTGGATGGATTGTTATTGAAGTTGTTGGCTTCGGAGTGGTTGTACACAAATGGGTTGGGGTTGCCGGTCCACATGGCTTCAGTTGGTTCTACAATTGGGGCGTTACGTCCATCTTTACCATACCGTGGCCTACTATCACCCGACATTCTTGTTTCTGCCGATAACTATATTTTCCACATTTAAGGAAGGACCCTTTATGCGGTTCATGTTTTCGCACCAGAACTAGTCTTAGTATAATTCTGGGTTGTAGGACGTACCTACTTATTCGCAAGTCTATCTTGCACTATACCTTTACCATTTCCCTTCTTTAACACTCGACGTCTCACCTAACGTCCTTTCATTCCCCTTCCCATAGAATCAAATATATCAATGCTGGCTTGCGACACAACCCTTCCCAAAGGTTGTATATTTTACAGGTTTGACTATACTCCTTATCGATGGAGTTAGTCCCCAATATTGCACTTACTTCGCTTAGTTTCAGGAGTGATTAGTCATGTTACCAGACATGACCATTCCTTTAAACGATTAACGCGTTCTAAGTGATCAGCACACAACATTTCTATCTTTCATAGCTCAGTTTCAAATCTCTGAACTCAATTACTCGAATAAGAGTGCCCCGGTACTAGAATTTTAAATCCTGACCATATCATCTGAGTAATAATTTTCCAACTATAATTTTTTTTTACCATCGTGTTCCATCACGATACAACATAATCTACCAACATATCTGTAGCATACTACACAATATTCTAGACTCTTACCAATATCCTTAACCATTTCGATCTTTTCTATCCACTCGTTAATCTATCCCTCCCTTTTCCATCAGTAACTATTACTAATTTCCTTAACACCCACAACAACATATCCTTCATACCGGGTCTAATTCATTTCGACTACTAATCATGTTTAGTTCATAACTAACACTTGTAGTCATATTAATATTCGGTGGGACATAATCACTCTTAGCAATAATACTAAGAATTTAAATATTCATAATCATGTGATTGCTCGATCTATAATTCTGCGATCACATTCGCATCGACACTAGCAGTGATCTGTGATACGACATTCGGTATCATCATCTGCTATCTTTGAGCAATCAACTGAATCACAACAATCTCCACCCTTGGAGTTATTCTTTTTATGTCATTCTGCCGTACTCATCCCGTACGCAGTAATCAATACTACTCTCACCATATCACTCGTTACCAGTTCAATCATAACAACAGGTACACATACACACCAATTATTATCACATATATTACACATACCGGCATCTAGTATATATGCCCCACAACTATAATAACTTATGGACTTAACCTGACATCGGTTAACGTTTAAATAAGTTTCATAACCCTTGTCACCAACTGACATATAGATCTTTCTCAACAAAGATCAATGTTTAACATGCCTGCTTTCAATATCTTTCTGCATGTCAGTATAACCGATACATGCTCACCGTGAGCACCAAACGATTACATACCACGGAGTTATAATATCCGTGTTTATTCGTATATCCGGCATACACAGTATACCACCTACGAACGAACAACCAACTATGCTATAATGATTCCAACACTTCTTTGTGTATAGGTAATCATTCTATTCGAGCATTCATGGGTGTAAACATCTAACGGATGTAAGGATAACATAGGAAGTTATTAGAATAGGCGGTACCGGTGTTGGTAGGGTATGGGACTTATAAAATTTTTTTTTTTTTTTTTTTTTTTTTTTTTTTTTTTTTTTTTTTTTTTTTTTTGTGGTTGGGAGTCACGGTTACTAGATATTTCTGGTTAATGTCAAACGGGAGATTTGACTTGGTACCATCATAACTATAACCTGATAAGTCCGACTTATCACCAATCGATGCTCTAGAAATTTCAGCATTCTCGGTACTTTTTATTATCTCATCCCCCGGTTCCTTATCCGGGTCTTATTTCACCATACTTGTACCCCCAAGATATGCACGTACATATATATATATACACATTAGCACACATAAATAATATTATATACTTTACACATATGTTGCCATTTTTACCTATTAATGTACCGCGTGACTTCCCCTGAATTCCCTCGTGCGGACAAGTCAGTTATTATGTTCCGGACCATGATAAATCACTTGTCCATCCAAGTTCATCCAGACCTCGTCACTATAAATTATTAGTTGATATTCAGACCCTATAAGACTTGAGCTACTGGTTATATTTTAGGTATCTTTTAAAGACATCCTAATTCTTTATAACCAATGGCTCTGATACCAAGTTCTGTAACACCCCGTAACCGCAGCGGAAACGTACACGGGATGCGACAGACACCTCTGATATCAACCACATTGTTTATAAAGAAAACCGAAGGCATTAATATACTTCAAAATTACATTATCTCGTCTTTCATTACCGTCTAGGTGATACACACATCATACAATACGATTCATAATTCTATCTGTTATAATGTATCCTAACGTCCAGCACGCAAACCTTACACACATCAAGCACTTAGCACGTAATCAATCACTTTATCTTAGTTGTACCTGAAAAGCATGGGAGAAAACGGGTCAACTACGAATAGTTGGTGAGTTTCACTAATTTAAATAAACACTGACAGATCATTTTAATAATCATTTATTAGCAATGTAATTACGTTGGAAACTATGTTTCCCCAGTACATTTTCATTTATCTTCTGGGAACTATGTTACCCCAGAACAATAATAACCTCTGGGAACTATGTTACCCCAGAACAATAATAACCTCCGGGAACTATGTTACCCCAGAACAATAATAACCTCCGGGAACTATGTTACCCCAGAACAATAATAACTTCCGGGAACTATGTTACCCCAGAACAATAATAACCTCTGGGAACTATGTTACCCCAGAACAATCATAACCTCCGGGAACTATGTTACCCCAGAACAATAATAACCTCTGGGAACTAAGTTACCCCAGAACAATAATAACCTCTGGGAACTATGTTACCCCAGAACAATCATAACCTCCGGGAACTATGTTACCCCAGAACAATAATAACCTCTGGGAACTATGTTACCCCAGAACAATCATAACCTCCGGGAACTATGTTACCCCAGAACAATAATAACCTCTGGGAACTAAGTTACCCCAGAACAATAATATCCTCTAGGAACTATGTTACCCCAGAACAATAATAACCTCTGGGAACTATGTTACCCCAGAACAATAATAACCTCCGGGAACTAAGTTACCCCAGAACAATCCCACTCAATAATCAATTTATATATTCTGTGCATCAAACCATATATATAAAAATATACAAGTGTTTCCATACGATCGGTATGTACTTAAATACTTTAATTAAGACATGCTTTCCGCCCCGGGAAAATATTTAAAACAGTTCAATAAAAAGGGGCTCGTGAAAACTCACCTTAGCACATGCAAGTAGGCAACAACGATCAATATCAGTTAACCCGTCCAATCGGTAATATGATCCCTACGATCATTATTATACAATTATTGTTTATATAATCTTTAATCTTATCAATCGGTACACCTGGGGACACTGTCAACCCAGCACTGTACCCGTTCTGGGGGCAAGGTTAACCCAGAAATACTTCTCCGGACTCAGATTGTGATGTCGTTTAGAGTTCCAAGGTCACAACTACTATTAGTCGTTTTTCTCGTTTTGCGTGCCTAGCACTGTTATCCGTTTTTATGTTTCAAAAATGAGTTTGGTCACACACGACCCGAAAATAGTGGTTGACGGATAATTTAATTAAAGATGTGAAATTATAGCTCGGTTTAGACGTCCCGATTGGCCGCGGAACCCGTTTCCGTCTTTGGCGTACCGGAAACTATTAAAATAGATTAAAATTACTCAAATCATCCGAATTATTTTCGGATGATTTATTTTTACTTGTTTAGTTCATTTATATGAAAATAGTTCATTTTTACGGTTTTTGTACACCAGTCAGTTCGCTTAAGCGAACTTCACCGGTTTACGCGTTTTACTTTAAAAGTTTGATAATTAGCACAAATAATTATCCGTTTACTCTCGGATCTTGAAAATTTGCACAAATCACTTTTTAACAGTGGGTAATTTTATAAAAATATTTCCAGAATTAATTCTTATATTTAAAATTTACTTATCTATTTTTAAACACCATTTAAACACTAAATATGTCGTAAATACTAAACGATCTTAGAAAAATCCCAAATTTCTCCTGGATGTCCCCTGCCATCCACATAGTCCCCTGTAATTTTTCCAAAACCAAAATCTTCTTTTAAATGCCATTTTTACTAAAACCGAGCTAGAAATCCCTAGAACTCGTTTAACCGAAAAGCCTACTTAGACTTCTCCAACAGACCTCAAATTTTGTGTGTGACTTATACATGATATGAAAAGCTTATCCACAATTTTCCAGAATTTTTCATGACATTTAACTATTTTTCACCATTTTTGGCCAAAACGGAGCATTAAATTCACCAAATATTCATCCTTTATCCAAAAATTACCAAAAATTCACAGAACTCATATTTCCATGTGTTTAACACCTCTGTAAAATTTCATGACCTAACTCTAAACGACCAACAATCTGTCCAAATTTCCCAAAACCGAACATAACCGAATATACCTTTCGTTTTCCGCCACTACAAGCTACAAACTCATCTTTCCGCCTTATCTACCACTAAATACAGAGCCTACAAACAACATACCACAATACCAAGCAAGTTACACTCACGATCAAGCCATTTATTTCATGGTTACGGTTAAAACATCAAAACAAAGATTTTGACCGTAAAAATTCGTTTTTGACTCTTTTAACTACTTTCTTGGACCAAGATCCCTTGTATAACTCGTATACATCACTTGATCATGCAAGAATCGGTTCCATCTCGGGTTTTCACCCTTTTTCATTTGGAAACCTCCTTTTCTTGCAAGAACACTCAAGAAACAAAGATAATTACGTACATAACACGATCTTTACCTCGGTTTTTCTTGTTAAAAGTCTCGGTTTTTGATCAAGGGGGTTGAGAGAGTTGAAGGTTTGATGGATTATTGGATGAAAAAAAAGAAAATGAAATGAGGTTGGACCAAAGGGTCCGATCGGCCTAAGGTAAGAGGTGGGGTGGGACCCACAAGTTCAATCTTGGCCACATGTTTGGATTCTCGTAATCCGGATAATGTTTTGGATAATCTGGTTCTGTTCGTTTCTCGGTTAAACGTTTAATTCGGTTTACAACGAGGCCAAAATGGTTGTTTTTCGGCTTAAAATAAAATTTATATAAAACCGATTTAAAAACTTAAACCATGGCATTTATTAACTCGAAACGTCATATTATTAGTTATTACGCATCTTTTTCGGCTTGATCGATCGTCTCTTGCTCGGTTTGGTATTAAAGGTTTCGTTTATCGTACCGACGTACTATTAAATCGAAATCCTTTTTCTGTGCTTTAATCCACTTATCCCGAAGCTTTATTACTTCGTAACCTCACTAAATATCATAAATCTCGTCTATAATTGAACCCTCGATTCATTCGGGTTTCAATAACTATCGATCGTTTGATCGCATAATCAATACGGTGAATTATATATTCACGTACAATCAATACAATGAATCATGTTTTCTCGTATAATTACCACGGTAACTCATGTACCCGACGTTACATATGACGTAACTAACGTCTACCGGTTAGGGTATACCTGGTTTCGTCGGAATCGTTACAACAGAGGTAGTTTTGGTGTTATCGGAAGCATCATTCGGACTTGGTTCAACATGCACATCTGATGCATTGACCTCCATTGCAGGTCCTTGATTGTCTTATTCGTAGGGAGGTGTGGGGACAGATTCCAGCATACTTGGTTCTGCAGGAGGTAGCTCTGCTTGATCTACTTGAACATTTTGATTGTTGTCGGCTGACACATATGAATCAGAATCTGAATCAGTCATGTCTTCAACAACTGGCATTTCAGTGGTGTCGACAGAGGGCTGCTCATTATCAACCGGGGTTGGTTGATTCGCCACGGTTGTATATTAAGTATAGGTGCAGCAGCAGCTATGTTAACATGTCCAAGATCTTTCAAAACAGCATGCATCAGGATAGACTGATCATCAGCAGGTTGAACCGGTGGAGAAACAACAGGGGAAACCATTGGTACATCGGGTGTCATGTACATTCCACGAAACTGTTTGAACAAACTTTCATAATCACACATCCAGTCCGGACCATTGTGTGCATCAGTAGGGTTAAATTCTTGCCAATCAATGTTGAAAGATTCTAAGATTACTGTAGTTTTCTTGTTGTAGACCCGATAAGCACACTTGTCGGCAGCATAACCAACAAAATAGCACTCATCCGCCTTTTCAGCAAACTTGGAGGTTGTTCCAGCATTTGTTTGGAGTATGGTACAGGGACATCCAAACGTTCTGAAGAAATTTACCCTTGGCTTCGTTCCATAGAAGACTTCATACGGAGTCTTGTTCAGTCTTTTGTTCAGAAGCACATGATTTTGAGTAAAGCAAACAACATTGATGGCTTCACCCCAGAAAATCAATGGTAGTTTGGAATATGAGAGCATTGTTCTAGCGGTTTCCACCAAAGTACGGTTTCGTCTTTCAGCCACCCCATTTTGTTCGGGAGTGTAAGGTGCGTTGAGTTGATGAACAATTCCCTTGTTGTGACAGATTCATTCACTACCTTGTTGAAGAATTTTATGCTGTTGTCACTTCTGATACAATTCACCTTCTTGTCAGTTTGATTCTCAACCAACACGATAAACCTGAGTAGAAACTGTGATGTCTCGTCCTTGTGCCCTAACAGAAATGTCCAACTGAAACGCGAGAAATCGTCAGTAATAACCGGACAATAGGCTTTTCGACCTATTGCCATCGGTTGAATTGGACCGAAAAGGTCCATGTGCAACAGCTGAAGAGTGGGATTTACAGACGGTTTTGGGTCTGTGAGGGAGTTTGTGATGTTTGCATTAAGAACAAGATAAACATTTTTCAGCACAGTGAAAAGATTTTACTGGTAAACCCCTCACATGGTCACCTTTAACCAACTTATTCAAGTTCTTAAAGTTGACGTGACCCAACCATCGATGCCATAAAGATGAATCATTCTCCGAGGCCTTGGAAATTAAGCAAGACGCAAAACGCATGGAATAATTGCTTCTCATGTCCAGAATGTAGGCATCATTATGCCTCGGAGTGCGCAACATGATCTACTCTTCAGGGACTTAAAACTTGGTTTTAGAATGAGACATTCATTTTCTGTAAGTAGGGTTGAGAATTTCTTATCACAGATTTGAGACACGCTGAGCAGGTTGTGGTTGAGCTGTTCCACCAGATTTACCTCATAGAATGTCAAAGTACCATTCGAGACCTTTCCTTGTTTGGTTATTTCTCCTCTAATGTCGCCGGCAAAAGAAACGTGTTCACCATCGAATGATTTGATGTCGAACAATAGGGACTCGTTCCTGTTATGTGTCGGGTGCAGCCACTGTCCAAGTACCAAATACTATTGACTGGCCGTTCTGGCTGACCCTACACACACGAGCAACTAGTTAGTGAAGGGTTTCCCAAGACGTACTTGTCTCGGGAAAATTAAACACAAAATCACCAAGTTTAATTTTATGATTTCTGAAAATGTAATCTTTTGGTGAGTCAGAGTCTGAAGAGCAATCCCTCGAGGAACATGAATTTTGATTTCCTTAGTTTTGAAATGGTTTTCTTGATTGCCTTCGTTTTGGTTTAGGCTTAACCAAAAAATCTTCTTGATTAGCCTTTGAGAAAACCTTTGAAGGGTTCTTGGGCTTTTCAGCTTCAGATCCCTTAGCTAACCTCTTCCTTTCTCTTTGGGTTAGCCAGAAAGGTTTCTTGGGTTTTTCAGTTCTTTTGGGTCTGAAATTCGTCTCACTGGCAGAAGTGTAGGTTTGGTGAGGCATTTTCTTATGATGAGTAGGAAATTTAAAAAATGTCTGACCAAACTTACTATTTAGATCTCTTGTTGCTTATGCCAGTTTTTGCAATGCCTTGCAAGATGAGACGGATTCCCGCAAATAAAACAGCATTTTCTTTGGTTGCATTTATAGATATCTTGGTCACTGAGATATGTGTGATGGGGTGATGTAGTTGGGTTAACATTTCTGTAACATATATCTGTTTTATAATGATGAACATTTGAAAATTTTGAAGCAAAATAGTTTAAATGTCTAGGTTTCTGCTGAGAATAATAATAGTCACTATCAATCTGATCATAATATTGAGCACTGTTATTCAAATTTGTATACTGAGAAAAAGAGGTTTTCTTTGGTGGCACGTATTTATAGGAGGTGCTTGGTTTTTCATTTTCAAATATGGATTTCTCCTTTGATAAGTTCTCAACATTATGATCAGTTGATGAGCAACTCTGACTAGTTTGTTCATTAACCTTGACTTCTATGGTTTCATCAAAAACAGTTTCACATTCTAAATCAGAAGAAGAACATTCACTTTCATTACAAATATTTGTACAACAGTCATTTCTAGATGTTTCACAAAACACAGCTTTTGTTCCTGACATCAAGCTTCCTAACATTGATTCACACACTTTATTACAGACAGGATTGTTAATCGTTTTTGTTAGACCCACACAAGATTCAAAACGGGGTTCTAACTCTCCCTTTGGTTTACAACCCTAGTTAACCTTCCCACAATCACCACTTACATCACCTGCTACACAAGACACGTTGACGTTAGACTTATCAGATGATGGAATTTGAGATTTTGATGGAGAGGCAGCAGGAACGAATTTCACTGGTTTTGGTACCTTACCAATCCCATAGGCCATCTCTTCATCAGGAATAGTATTATAGCTAAAATGGGGTAGGCAAGTGTAATTATCATTCATTGGTGGAGGCACCGCCAAATAATCATAACTTAGCCCCGATTTAACTTTAGTACTTCTTTGAGCTCCAATAAGATCATCTAATTGTTCAGATGATGCTTCAAATCTTTCAACTTGTTTTTCCTTTTCTCATTTATCAGAAATATCAAGTTTCAACTTTTCAATCTCATCTTTTAAGTTATTAATTATTTTCTTGTAATAGATGACATTGTGCTCGTCTCGAAAGATTTTAAGTTTAAGATTTGCAACATCATCGTGATGAGTTTTAATCTTTTCAACATAGATCTTGTCAGCCTCAACATATTCAGCATTTATTTGACGAAGTTTTGCATTTTCTTTCAAAACTTCGTCCTGAAGATATCTATAATATGTAACTTTGTTCACGCAAGCTTGAGAGCAAAGATTTTTATTTACCTCATCAGAGGGTGATGCATTAGAACTTGCAGCAATGGATGAGGATGCTTCATCATTTGTCGTGAAAGCCATGCCTGCCATGTTGAGAGGTTCTGCAGCTCTTGAAATTGATCATCCCAATCCATACTTGTTTGGACCTCCGATTGGGAGACAAGGGCCTTTGAGTGTGTACTTGAATTGGCCTTGTGTGGATGATTCCCAACTCTTTGAGCTGAGCTGCTTGGCTTCTGCACTTCATGCCTCTTTCCAGCAACTTTGTTGTTTTCTTCCTCTGTCACTTCGGTCACACGAATATCATTTGCTGGCTTTGAGGGATTCGTGCACTCTCGCGAAAAGTGACCCATCTCACCACAGTTGTAGCATCGTAGCTTCGACTTGTCAAATCCAATCCTTTTCCTGTCTGAGTTATTGAAGCTATCCTTCCCATACGTCTTCATGAAGTTTGTGGCTCTTTGCACAGCCATTGCCATTTGGTACTTGATATCCATCTTTTCAAAATCCTTCTGATTGATATCTTTCAAATCCCCAGTCTCAAAGTGTGGTGGCAATAGATTTCCCTGCAATAATTCTTCATAACATGACAGAAAGGCATGAACTATTGAGACATTTGAGTTATTCAACAACGGAAGAGCTTCATAGTAACTTGAAGGTTTGCTTAGTTGAGGTTTTGAAGATGAGGAAATCCCTTAAGCTTTCAATGCTTGGGCAACCACACTGTCGACTGCCTTCTGAAATGAACTTGTACTTGAAGAGTCTGATTGATTGCTAGTTGAGATGAAAGCAGATGGTTGTGATGGTACACTTGGGGAGTACTTAGGAGTGGTTACAGGATACACGTTCTGTTGAGTCTTGCTTATGAAAGCAGTTGGCATTGAGGAAGTAGTACTCACTTCATCTTGATTCAGAGAACTTAGATGATTGTTCATTCTCATCTGCTCATCCATTTCAAATGATTTGATAGTAGAAATCAAATCACTATTTGTCATGGCATTCAGATTAGTTGTTCTCTTGATCGTGATTGTGTTTGTACTCCAACTGTAGCGCAACGAATTCATTAACTTATGATTGACCTCAGAGTTGGTTATGTTGACACTGGCAGCTCTGACTCTAACCATCAGTTTCTCAAATCTCTTTACCAAATCCAACACAGCTTCACCTTGTCGATGGTTGAACATATTGAACTCTTCCTTCAGTAGGGCCTTCTTGTTTTCCCTAATTTCAGCATTGCCTTCAATCTTTTCAACAAGTGCTTACCATAAACCCTTGGCACTTGTGTGTTCACGAAGAGTCTCAGTGATCTCATTTGAAAGACAGACAGTTAAAATGAGATAGGCTTTCCTGTCTTGTGCTAATAAGTCTCTGTCTGCTTGATCATAGTTTTCAACAGTCTTAAGTTGTTCCCCAGCATCGGTGCGAGTCACAGGAATATGAGGACCTTGTTCAAAACATCTCACTAGATCAGTTTCAGTCAATGAGATGTAGTTCATGAACCTCCATTTGAAGTTGGCAAAGTTGTCATCTAAGGTCATAAACTTAGGAGGCTTCTGAGGGGTTCCCACTTGGTTTTCCAACAACAAATATCCCTTTAACAGCTCAGAATCAGTGCTCGTCATGATTTCAGTAGTCTCAAACACTTAACCAACCTTAAGAAAACTTAAATTTTAAAACAGTTAACTTTTTCGCATGAAACAGCTTTCAAGCGAAGTGAAAAAGATGTTTCAAGCGAAGCGAAAAAGTTAAGCAAGTGAAGCGAAGCGAAAAAAAAAAGAAAAAAATTGTGAACAGTAAAGCGAAGCGAAAAATTCTTATGCGAAGTGAAAAAGGTTCAAGCGAAGTGAAAAAGTGAACAGTGATGCGAAGCGAAAAAGTGACAAGCGAAGCGAAAAAGTGAACAGTGATGCGAAGCGAAAAAGATATATGCGAAGCGAAAAAAGGTTCAAGCGAAGCGAAAAAGTTTTAAGCTTCCAAAAGCAATCTTTCTCGGGATCTGTTCCACCTAACTTGTCAGTACAAGGTCAAAGGTTGGTACACTGATTTTAATGCCATGAGAAGCGAAATTCTTAACTTGTTATTTTTAACACTTTTCAACAACCAGTAACACCAAATTTTATCACCTTTTAGCCTAAGACTTTTTAGATCTAAAACTTGAACACTTGTTATCTTCACCAAGAACACTTTCTAAGACATCTTGCCCGATTTTGTTTTTGTATTTTTCTTATTTTTGTGGTTTTTGTGAACTTTCTTTTCAAGAACACTTGTTTTCTTCTACTCAAGATCAAAACCCAAGGTTGTGATCCAAAACCCTCAACTAGTGAGCCGAAGCTCTGATACCAATTGTAGGTCTCAAGGCGGGTGGATCTAACAATAATTTTGGATCAACTGAGCTTAGTGCTAACAGAAATCACACTAAGCCACCTAAGCGGTCTAAGATCTTGAGATGTTATTTTCGGGAAGTTTGAGAGAAAGAAAGCCGAGAGAAAGAGAGATTTAACAAAAGGTTTTCTATTGATCAACCATTAACCCCTTCTACTTCTCATGGCATGCTTCCTATTAATAGGGAAGCATGCATGAGAAGTAGGTCACATCAAATGCCCAATAGGCTTTGCAACATTATTTCTCTTGGGCCTATTACATTAAATACTAATAACTAAAATCCAAAACATATAATTACAATACAAAAGACTACATCAAAATGGGACTAACAAATATAACACAACTTTGGAAATACAATATTGCTCGCATGTAGTGCTTGTTTTACCGAAAAGGAAGATAGGTGGTCTAAAATGCATGAACTTTAAACTTTACTAGGTGTTTTTAGCGAAATATTTTGACAAGGTATAAATTCCAATTAAATGAATATTTTCCAAACCTTTTGCCACTTGCTTAGTTGCTTCATATATCGATCAATTATTTAGCCTAAAGTATTAAGGGCTTCTATTGTAATTATGTTACGTAGTCAACATCAATCACTAACTTCCTACTCTATCAAGAACATGTTGGCATTCTTAACGTATGATTTGACGAGAGAATATGTTAACACAAACAACATGTTCAATGTAAGATGACAAGGTACAAAAATGTTATGAATGCTTGTTAGTAAGATTAGATTGTTACATGCGTTGAGCGCAAAATGTAGTCATACAAACATCATGTAGCAGTCAACTCCACCATTATGCTCTTGTTATATGGTAAAGCAAGATTGTGGTTATACAAACATATGCATTTTCTAAGTCATAAAAGAGGGTCATTTCTTGATATAACCCTCCTAGTAAGAATCCAATAATACTAATATGGGTATGCATGTCGCTGCTCAAATTCATGAGTGTAGGTCTAAAATATACAGCGTGTCCATCTTCATCTAAGTCGTTAACAAATAGTCATACGTTTCTAAATGATAGAAATATCAAGTAACATCTCTCAAAATTATAGTGTACTAAGTAGAACACCACAATTCTACTATTTACACAGTTACAATAACTATTTCATTTTTAACGAGTCCTAAATTGGATAACCAATTAAAGAAGTTTAAGCCATTTGCGTTATCATTTTCAATGAATGATCTTGGAGAAAGGTTATTGAAAGAAACTATACGGATTAATAAGTTATTTTTAAAATTTTCTTATGACTTTTACTGGAGGGGAGGAGAGGGATGAATAGGTTATTATAGCGAGAGAGAGGTGTTTAAAATTTTCTAATGAATTTTGCGGGAGGGAGGTGTGTGTATATATATATATATATATATGTACGTGGGTGGGTTAATGTACAATAATTGCTTAACATACATTAGGTACGCTAATAAGTTCAAGGTTAAAACCTAAAATGTTCTAGCTTCAAACCTAATACTTTCATGATTAACAACCCACTATGCTCATATCAAAAATTGATTCGATTGAAGATTCAGATGTGTTTGTTTGGATGAATTGATGAATAATTTAATCAATTTTAAGGCTAATTGATCCATTGGCTTCAGCAATTTCAATTTCAGTTGGTTAATTGATCAACCCACTAAAATACACAAACCTATGAACAGCGATCAAAGAGTCATCGATGATCGTGACGGAAGAGGACGATGCTCACAACGGTAGACGATGGTTGCGATAGTGGATGGTGGGCTTCGACGGGACGAAAGAGGCAGTGAACGACGACCATATCGCTTAGTTGTGATTTTAAGGTTAGCGTGTTTTTGAAATCAAGGGTTTAAGAGTGTCACGTACGTAATGTATGATAAGAGATTATTGTATTTGATCCTTTTTCTATATATATATATATATATAGAGAGGGGGAGGAGAGAGAGGTGGGGCCATAAATTAAATTAAATTAAATTAAATTATTATTATTGTTATTTATTTAAAGTGATGTAGGCCTAGTGTTGATACATCAGTTTACGTCTCGTTCTTTGTTTAAATGTATTTTGTAACAGGTTAAAGTATAGGAGTTATTTTGTAAATGTAAGGCTCATTCGCTATGTGATGTATAGCGAATGAAGACCGGTTTTGTGCCTCAATCATTAAAGATGTTAACGAATGAGAAGTGTAATGTATTAGGGCCATTCGCTAAGGTTGTTTAGTGAGCGAGTGTGATGCTCATTCGCTATGCATATATAGCGAATGAGTCATCCTCTATATATACCCTATAACCTATTTCATAATTAACAGTTCTTATCATTATTGAAATCTTTCTCGCTACTTCGTCCAAATTCACTCTTGTTACACACAGTTAATCTAATCATCGTTCTAACAATCATATCAAAGACTAGATCATACAGAGATGAATCTACAATGGATTATGACCTCGAGATTTTGCATTGTCATTTTGATATTTTTAACCAATAAGTGTAGTTTAGTGATTTCACATGCATTTACTGAAAAACTAACGATTATCCATTCCAAGTGTAACAACCCAAGTAAACTGTGTAATGGTATTGGGCCTTGTACGTGGCCCGCTTGGCACATCTGGCTGACCTTGCTCATCTACACCCATATATGTTGGTAATTTCGGACTCTAAGTCACAAGTTGGTGAACTCGAGGGACCAATATTGACATGTCGATTATAGTTGGTTATATTTCCTAATTACATTGTAATTAAAATACATAATATCTTGGCCAACAAATTAGTATTAGTCTCTATCAATTGATGTATGCTTAGACATTAGAGAATGCATGAGCCAAGTTAGGGTCCATTAAGAGAAACACGAGTTATATGTAATTGTGGGTTTTAAGTTATATCTTTCCTCTATAATATATTGAGATTATTCAATATATGTTTGGTGTGTTTTACGTATTGGTGAGTTATATCAGTTTGTACCCGGGATTGATACCAAAATCTAGCCGCTGCATGGAAGCCTGTCGTCGTCGATCATGAAGGGATCTAGGGGTAAACCGATCAAAGACGCCAAGGGAGATCTAAGGACTGCCGGCCGATTACTTTAAGAAGTCGCGCCAGATCTTGTTTATTAGTTCCGGAAACTGCTGAACCAAAGCCGAAAACTTGTTGCCTAAGTTTGCGATCAGAATTCAAGATTTATAAACAATAATTAACGAAGAATATTAAATAAACTGACTTTTGTTATAACCAGGAAAATATAACTCAAAAAACATGATTACAATAACTTTCATAATTGCGTTGTAGTTGAAGTTAGTAATGTTATGGCTAGCAAGTTAGGGTTAGTCTATATAAACCGAGGTATGGTTAGATATTAGAGAACACACAATATGCAACCGAGTTAGGGTTTATCAAGAGAAACACGAGTTATGAAATAGGGGTATTTGAGTATCTTTTCTCTACAATATGTTGAGGGTTATTTAATATATGTTTGGTGTGTTTTATGTTTTGGTGAGTTATATCAATTCGCTCTTGAATTGGAATTAGAGTGATTATTCTCTTGGAGTTTGTCAATCAAAGTCATGATCAATAAGGAGGATACCGAAGACTCAAGATATCGATCAAAGTCATGATCGATAAGGAGGGTTTGGCCAAGTCGTGATCAGAATTAAAGCCAAGTTCAATGGGTTATGATAGAATAATCGAGGCTAGGGGTCGATGATCGAGACAAGGGTTGATGGCAGGCTGCAATTGGTGACCGGAAATATCTGTGAATAGCAATCACGTTTTTGGGATTAAAGAACGTACAAAAGGTGTTACAAATGTCAAAAGTTGTTTGGCGATGAAAAGCGATCGGGTTTGTTGTTTTACGACTAAACAAAGTGCTTGTGTTTTGATCATGTTTTCCGAAAAGCCAATCAACGTGAATTGTTCATGTTATGCGATAAAATTTTTTTTCTTAAGGAAAAGAGGTTATTCTACGGTTGGTTGGTCATAAAGGTCAAGAAAGACATGGTGTATTTTGTTTTGGTGTGGGAGAAATTCGAAGAACAAGAGAATAGTCACTAGGTTTGTTTTTTTTCTTGGTTGAGTTCTGCTTTGTTAAACAGGATGGTTTAACCACTCTAGCAGTGTATATTATTTCGGTTGGACAAGCGGCTCTAATTTAAAGTTCGTTTTTATATGGGTTGAACAAGCTATGTATTTACCAGGGTTTGGATTAGAATGATGTGCTCGAGTTTTGGTTTGGGAACATGAGATTATCATGGAAGACTAATGTTTTCTCATTAGATCAAAATAGTAGCAACCGGAAGTGGATATGCTAGTTCATCCGGCCGAGGAAATGTTTATGGGCAGGTCCACGGAGGTAGTCAAGTTTTGGAGTGCCAAAAGAACACAATTATAGATCAAAAGGAGTTTCGGGTGGTCAAGATCGGGATGTCGAAGACCAAATGGCAGTGAAAGCAAAGAAGGTCAAGATCGTTGGTCAAATCAGGCAGGTCAAATGAGACAAGTTTAGAGACAAAGATCCGCCTATTTCGAATAGGAAATTAGTGGGTGATTATTGGAAATTTCGGACTCTAAGTCACAAATCGGTGAACTTGAAAAACCAATATCGACAAGTATGCCATAGTTCGTCATGCTTCCTAATTGCATTGTAAATAAAATAGGCAATGTCTTGGCTAAAAGTGAGGGTTAGTATATATAAACCGAGGTATGGTTAGACATTAGAGAACACACAAATGCAACCGAGTTAGGGTTTATCAAGAGAAAAACGAGTTCTGTATAATATGGGTTTCATGAGTTTTATTTCTTTTATAATATATTGAGAGTTATTTAATACATTTTTTTGTAAGGTCAATTATTATAAAATCCAAAAAGAGACTACCCACAAGGAGCAAGTAGAGCAAAGTTACAACGAAATAAAGGACAACCAACAAAACACTTATACAAGAGCTACCTATAACTGAAAATTAACAAAATTTAATTGACTCAATTTCTTTCACTCTAAAT
The DNA here is from genome assembly GCF_021521415.1 of Bidens hawaiensis. NCBI lineage: Eukaryota > Viridiplantae > Streptophyta > Magnoliopsida > Asterales > Asteraceae > Bidens > Bidens hawaiensis. The sequence continues at coordinate 333,540 of NW_027491624.1, read as the reverse complement.
CCATTCTAGTTATTCAATATATGGTTGGTGTGTTTTATGTTCTGGTGAGTTATATCAATTCGTTCTTGAATTTATACGGTTATAAAATTATTTTACAGCACTTGATTTTTTCCAAAGAAAACCGTGCCATGAAATAAAGAAAAATATAAGTTAGTCAAATGTTTTGGTTGCAATAAATAATGGATTGACATAAGATAAAATTAATAATCATAGCATATGCAGCATGACATTAACATGGGCTTGTCAATTATTTTGGCCCTTGTTTACCTAAAATCATGGCTTCATTTGCTGGCCATCTTCATTTATAAATGCACAAATCTTGGTCCAAAACATGACACTCATGAATTCATGGTATTAGATATAAAAATGTTTTGTGATCATCACAAAAATTTCGTTTGTATTTTTCTTTTCATTATTGTTAGCTCCCCTTTCAAAGGTTAGTACCCAAAATCAGATTTCAATTCAGTTGAACTAGTTAAGCTTATTGATACACTTGGTATGAATCAGGAGTTCGAGACACATGAAAAAGACATGGAAAACGAAGCACAGAACTCTATATAAAAATATATCAAATATATCTTTTAACTTGTAAAATATCTTTTAAAGGATAAATTAAGATATTTTAAAAGTCTAATAAAGAAAATATGGAATTGCCACTAATATATATATTTTTGAAACAGTTAAACAGTTCACATTCGTTAATTAAGCTGTCGTTGTGTTGGGGTGTAATTTGTTATTTGGTCTTTTCTTTGGTGTTCCTTGTGTCTGCAAGTGGTCTGGAGTTATATTTGCTGTTGCTCTTAATTTTGTTTTTAAATAGCTCGAGCACCCAATTTGCTAATAAATTATTGTGTTTCATATGTTGGTATGTACCAGTAGTAGCCCAACTTGATTGGTATGACATAATGATAATTCAAATGTTTAATATACTAATTGCTGTTTTGATTACTATTTGTTTCTCATGTCTTCTCTTTTCTTTATATTTAAAACGTATTATTTCTTTTATGTTCTCATAGCTTAGTGGGAATATTTTGATTGCTAGTCAAATATTCAAAATGTAATATAATAAGAATAATAAAAAATTGTGAATTACTATTATTTTTTGTTTCTAATTTTAAATCTAGTTCATATTTGATGACTTCTAAATCTTTCGATATAAATGTTTTTCTATTACGAGTAAAATATAAATATACTAAGTTATCTTCCGTATTATAGTGTTGTTTTACATTACTCATTTCTAGTAATTATATATAATTTTAGATTTTAATTGTATTTCTTGTGAAATTAATAATATATTTAGGCTTTGATAATTAAAAGGTTTCACAAACAAATGAGATGCTATAACCCAATTTAAAAGCTATCTAAGTTTGGTGAGACCCATGACCCGCTTATTTTTTTACTATAAAATTGTTCTTAATTATAAATAATATCTTTTTTTAAAAGATCGGATATTAATTTTAGTATATCCATAATTTATAGGATTTTTTTATCAAATATTTGTTGAGATTGATTTTTAATTTAATAAGATCTTATAACCCGTTTATATACTATTTGGGTTTAGTGAGACCCATACCCATGAATTCAGATTTGGAGCCACCATTTACAAATAAAGCAATCTGGTGGTGTGAGAGGATGTGAAGAGCAACCAAAAATCTTTTAAAGGTTTTGTTTATATATATTTAAGATATTAAAACTGAAATTTGGATATCTGATTAACCCTAAATAAAATAATTATTTGTCCCCCACCTGTGGTTTAGTGGTAGGAGGCTTGGATTCTCCAATGGACACCTAAGTTCGATTCCCATGAGAAATCATGAGTTGATCATCATGATTCGTTACTGTTGGATCTAGTCTATTGATACGATCAAGTATTAACTGATTAGTTCTACTGTGTGTAAGTGTGTGTGTGTTGAGAGAGAATTTTGGTAGTGTAACGAGAGGAATTAAACAATAAATCGGAACTGTTAATTATAATAAAGATACAGGGGCATATATATGAGACGAAGTCTCATTCGCTATGCAGGCGTAGCGAATGAGCCACATTCGCTAGACATTCCCCTAGCGAATGGCCTAATACTTTATCATCTCATTCATTAACATTCCCTAATGAATGAGGATCAAAAACTGTTCATTCGCTAACATTCCTTAGCGAATGAAATATACATTATTGTCAAAACTAGTCCCTATATATTAAGACTATTACAAAACTAATAAACAAAGAACGAGACGAATTCTAATGTATCAACACCCCATTTGTGGCACTTTTGGTGGATATTGTGATTGAAAGATTTGAGCTAGGCCTTGCAAGGTTATCGGTTACGCCAGTGAGTTATGCTGGGTTTTAGTCCCACCTTGTGGTACGCCAGTGAGTTTTGCTTTTGTGACGGCACAACGGCTGTCAAGTGCAGCCAGCGGTATGGGTTTCCGGAGGAATGCCCAAGCCAAACTCTTAAGCCAGCGTGACCTAGTTAAGACAACATAGTCTAACCAGAATGAGACAATAGGACTCTCCAAATTAAAGAGTGCGATGACCTAACATATAAGAAAGTCGTCGTTTTATACAAAAATAAAATAATTATTTAGGTAGAATTTCTTTACATGATGTCGTGTCGTGAATCAAAATTTTGTTTTCTAGTGTAGAAGAAAAATTGATAGGTTGTATTATATCTTTCTAAAAAAAGTTAAAAATGGCTAGTGAAAACTAGCCCGAGTTATAAATAGGTTTATGCTCCAGTTTTGTTGGGTTGTTGACAAAGATACCAATTACTCATTCACATTTACTGATTCCTAATTAAAGCTGATGTTCGAGAGTGCCAGAGATGTCAATGCATTTTTTCCCTTTGGTTTTTTTTGTTTTTGTTTTTTTTTTTTTTAATATTTAATTCATATCCAATCAACTTCTCTTCGTCCCAATCGTATTCACTTCAGTCCCCCTGTTAAAATCCTATTCACATACTATTTGCGAATTGATTTAGATAATACCATTTTTACAATACTTTTATTTTCAAATATATATGTTTGCTTCTATAATCTGTACACCAAGTCATATAGTTGACTATGTATTTACATGTCACAATCACAAAAAAATGTTAAAAGATCATACCAAAAGTTTTAATCCCAGATGGGCTTGATTTGTTTTATGGTATATTTAACTGAAAGTCTGAAGATCCCAGAAGAGCAAGAAGCATACATACACTCTAAACACACTCAGAAAGATGCCCGCAGTTTGGTTTTCTTTAAGGAAGTCATTGCACTGCCAGTCAGGGCCATCAGATGTTCATGATCCAAATATTCAAGTGAAGAATCTGAGCAAAATTATAACAAAAAGCAATAAATCGTCGACATCAACCGGAGGGAAATCAGGATGTTCAAGATCTTTAACAAATCTTAAGGATGTCATCCATGGAAGCAAGAGGCACATGGAGGAGAAACCAACAATTAATGAAACAACAACCGCGACAACAAATGCAAGCCCGAGGTCCATTGGAAGTTCGGAACTTTTAAACCCAATTGCCCATGAAGTCATTTTGTCAAATTCTAATTGTGAACTCAAGATCACAGGTTTTGATTCTTTGCAAGATGGGAATGGAGGCGGTGGTGGTGGTGATGATCACAACATGTCGTCAAGATTTGAAGGAACCTTAAAGCCTGGAACCCCGGGGCCACCTCGTTATCATCATCGCGCGCCAACACGATCACCGTTGACCAATCGGAGAAACTCTAATGGATCTTCAAGGGTTGGTAGTAGAGGGTTAGGATCTGGATTTGGTACTATTATTCCTACAAAGGCTAGAGTTTCTTTAGATGGAGATAGTCATGGGATTTTTAGTTTAGCTTGCCATAAATGTGGTGAGCAATTTGTGAAATGGGAAGCTCTTGAATTTCATCACCTGTCCAAACATGCTGGTAAGAAAATATTCTTGATGCTTTACCAAATGGATCTTTAATTTTTGTTTATATGCATTCAATCTAATAACATTCTTTGATCTCATGTTTCCTCAAAATTTAAGGCTGCCACTTTTCCAACAGAAAGATTTTGTTACCCTACATTAACATTACTTTCTAGGACATATATAATCAGTTAATTTCGGTTGATTTGGCAGTTACAGAACTCATTGAAGGAGATTCATCTAGGAAAATTGTAGAATTAATCTACAAAACAAGTTGGTCAAAATCCCACACCAATTCTGGAGGAATAGAGAGGATCTTAAAAGTCCACAACATGCAAAGAACACTATCTGAATTCGAAGAGCATCGAGAAAGCGTCAAAGTTAAAGCTAGCAAACTCCAGAAAAAGCACCCTCGTTGTCTCGCTGATGGCAATGAGTTACTAAGGTTCCACGGGACCTTAGTCGAATGCAACCTCGGGCTAAATGGCTCATCTAGCCTTTGCTTATCTAATAACTGCAACGTTTGTCAAATTCTACGACACGGGTTTTCGATCAAGAAAAACAACAACAAAAATGCGGTTGGGGGTGTTTTTACTACATCGACAAGTCAGCGAGCGTTTGATGCACTTGGTGTCAATAATAGTTCTATATTGAGGAAGGCTTTAATAGTTTGCAGAGTGATTGCTGGAAGAGTTCACAAGCCATTGGAGAACATCCAAGAACTTGCTAATCAATCAGGGTTTGATTCGTTGGCTGGAAAAGTCGGGATTTATTCAAATATTGAAGAACTCTATTTGCTCAATCCTAAGGCATTGCTCCCTTGTTTTGTTATAATTTGCAAGCCACAAATGTAACCTACAGAACATTTGAGGGACTATATTAGCCGTAGTTTGCATAGTATTCTTTGTTTTCCTTTTCATTCTATTTTTGTTGAGACTAAACTATATTTATTTTGTTCCTCCGTACGTGTTAAAATTTCTGTTTAACTTGTGTCCCAAACTAAATATCCCTTTCAACATTATTTATTAAATTGTACGTATTATCAGTTATCCCCTTTTAACCTTTATTCCCCGACTTTTTATACTAATTAAAATGCTTGAAAATTGGAATGTTACAAAGAAACACAAGTTAACTATTCTCTTATTTCTTTTCATTCTCTCGCCACCTTCTCGTAGGTATTGCAACTGATTTCATTTTTTCTTCGCGGATGAACAAGCATCGATCTACGAATGCAAATATGTCACCGCCTCACCGGAGCGAGCCATAATGAGCAAAGATTTGGCTCTCTCATCCATCTTCGTTGATTTCTTGTCATCTTTGCTCTACAAACTTTTGAGTTTGGGGGCATTTCTCGCAGGATAGCAGGAGACCAGTCAGTTGCTGAAACTGCAACGATTTCGGTCATGGGTATGTGTGGGTCCACTCACAATGGAATCATATAGGGCGTGATCATGGCCATTGAAGAAATTGGTCATACTTGTCTTCCATTAGGTAATTCATCTCGTCTTCCATTAGGGATATTCATCTCTCACAAGAGTGGCCATTGAAATAAACCTTGCATCTTTCATCTCTGGTTTTGACAATATTGATACATGTTGAATGCCGAGTTCCTCGATTGAAAGTTTGCCTTTTTTGATAAAGCTGTGGATTTTTTTGTTAATTTAAATAAGATCTATTTGTTTTCTTCGAAAAATAGAGTACGCTTGAAAAACATATCGTTTTCGAAAAATAAGAATTGAGGAAGTTTGGATATTGAAAATAATGTATTCAAACAACTCTAATACCACTTGTTGGTTCCCAAGTGACTCGTTTTTATCAAGATGGCAAAGCGATTTCAAGAACCAAACGCATTGAATTTCAGAGTTTATATTTGCTTAAACAATAATACAAGTGAATGAAAGAAAGCTACTTGCTAATACGAAACAATAACTCAAGAATTATGTACAAACGAGTGATTGTGTGAGTTGGAGTACTAATTAACCGCAATCAGGATGTTAGGCTCATCGTATATGGGTTGCCTTGTATTGTCTTTTATAGGGATATGGATTGATGCCAGATGTGCAATCATCATTGTTTATATTCCTAAAGATCGAATACATGATGATCTTTATCGGAAATTTGGATGTCTGTTGTGTTTCAGGATTCCAAACATAGAAGTCTAAGGTGGTGTTTGTTTTTGCTTAAAACATCTGCAGGAGGCTTATGTCTGGCTTATGTCTGCGGGCGCGCAGACATAAATTTCTGAAGACTGTTTGTTTTTTTTTTAAATAAGATCTACAAACTGTTTTTATGGTCTTAAAAAAGAAGCTATTGTTTAACTTCTTCATACATCTTCACACTTCTTAACATCCTACCAACACCCAATATCTAACACCACCACCCATCATCCGCCGCCACCACCACCACCACCATCCACCACCCACCACCACCGTCCATCACCACCACCACCCACCCGTTGGCCACAACCATCATCCACTACCACCACCCACCGTCCGCCACCACCACCCACCACCACCACCTACCATCCGCCACCAACACCCTCCACCACCCACCACCACCGTCCATCACCACCACCACCACCACCCACCCGTCGGCCATAATCGTCGTCCACTACCACTAACCATCGTCCACCACCACCCACCACCACCACCTACCATCCGCCACCAACACCGTCGACCACCCACTACCATCACCGTCCATCACCACCACCACCCACCGTCCGCCGCTACCACCCACCACCACCTACCATCCGCCACCAACACCGTCCACCACCCACCACCATCACTGTCCACCACCACCCATCGTCCGCCACCACCACCGTCCACCGCCCACCACCAACTATTTTACTAATCTACAGACGTTAAATGACTTAATGTGATATGTATGATATGTAGCTAATATTCAGTTTATGCCTACGATACCCAGTTTATAAAACAAACAGTATTATATTTTCAGATTGCAGACCTTCAGACCACATCTTCATTTGTAGACATGAAATCAGATGAAATCAGATTGTAGACAGTTTTTGTCTTAAAAAACAAACAGCACCTAAGTAAGCGTGGGCTGCAAGTTTAGGCTTTGATCATCTTTCACCATCTTGATAACGCAGGAATTTTTCAGGTTGGGTGATCGTGTCAAAAAGTCAAATAAAAAATATTAATAAAATACAATTACTAAAAAGGGCAAGTAAGATGTTGAATTCAAAGGAAATCTATTGGAAAGTACTAATCAAGTTCATTGCTTAATAACTATTTATGCTAGGTGGAAAAATGATGCCAAACAGTTTATAAATTGATTTGTTTGATGAAAACATGATTAACTGTTGGTTGTAAAACGATTTTAAGAAAATAGTGACAACACTTCAAGTTCAGCTTATGCAATAAACTAAATACTTATAAATTTATAAATTGGATAATCAGATATTGACCTGTTATTAGGATTGATAAATAATTATTTATAATTACTAGACACTATAATTTGGTGGTGATGATTCATAGAACCTAATTCGACGAATTGATACAAGTGAGCACGGTCTACCTAATTGTTTTGGTCAAAAATTATTGAAGCAATTTTGTGATCAAACTAAGTAAGTGAAGTAATATGTTTTTCAAGTTATTACAAGTGTGTACGGAGCCAGCCCAAGGCATATACAGGCTAAGCCACTGTGCAAGACCTAAAAGTTTTAGGGGTCCAAAGAGAAAAAAAAACTAATTCGTGATATGCATGCATAAATTACATGCAATCGTAGTTAAATAAGAATGTCTCATATGATTTATCTGCACTTTTTGCTATTAAAAGAACTCGGGTTCGAGGATCGAACCTTGAACCAAGCATATATACCCTTTTTGTTTCCATCTAAGTTTCCTTTTGTGGCCCTTTGTTTATATTAAGATCTTTTTGTTATCTATAATATATATAAACGAAAACCCAAAAATCCTATGCATCGCGATATGGTCGCTCCCTTTTTTATGGAAGCCATCAGATTTCTTGATTTTTAAATGGAGGTCTCTCATTGATTTAACCCAAATTCATGGGTACGGGTCTTACCAAAACCAGATAGCTTTTAAATGGGTTATAACATCTCATTAAATTAAAAATTAATCTTACCAATTATTTGATATGAAAATCCCACAAAATAGGAATATACTAAAATTTAATATCCAATTTAAAAAGAAAAGATATTATTTATAATTAATGAACAATTTTATAGTAAATACATAAGCGGGTCATGGGTCGCCAAATCCATATAGCTGTTAAACAGGTTATAACATATCATTTATTTATGAAACCCTTTCATCATCAACCCTAAGTATATTATTAACTTTCTTAAAATAAAAAAAAATTAAAATCCAAAAAATAAATTTAAAAAAACAAAAAATGTAAAACAACCATTCTCTCAAGCCATCAGATTACTTTATTTGTAAATGAAGGCTTCTCACGCATTTGACCCGAACTCACGGGTAAAGGTCTCATCAAACCCAGATAACTCTTAAACGGGTTATAACATCTTATTATATTAAAAAATAATCTTATCAAATATTTGATATGAAAATCCTATAAAATAGGAATATACTAAAAATTAATATCCTATTTTATTTTAAAAAAAGATATTATTTATAATTAAGAAACAAGTTTTTAATAAAGAAAATAAACGGGTAATGGGTATCACCAAACCCGGATAGCTTTTAAACCGCATTATAACATATCATTTATTTGTGAAACTATTTCATCATTAAAACTCAAGTATATTAATTATTAACTTTCTTACAATAAATAAAATTAAAATCCAAATATACATATATAAGTATTAATAACGAATAATGTAAAACAACCCCCGTAATACGGGGGATAAAATCTAGTAATATATATATAAATGAAACTCCTAAAATCCTACGTGTCGAGACGTGGTCGCTCCCCCTTTTTATGGAAGCCACCAGATTGCTTAATTTTTAAATAGAGGCCTCTCATTGATTTAACCCAAATTCATGGGTATGGGTCTTACCAAAACCAGATACCTCTTAAACGGGTTATAACATCTCATTAAATTAAAAATTAATCTTACCAATTATTTGATAGGAAAATCCTATAAAATAGGGATATACTAAAATTTAATATCCAAATTGAAAAGAAAAGGATATTATTTATAATTAATAAACAATTTTATAGTAAAAAACATAAGCGGGTCATGGGTCACCAAATCCAGATAGCTTTTAAACGGGTTATAACATATCATTTTTTTATGAAACTCTTTAATCATCAAACCCTAAGTATATTATTAATTTTTTTATAATAAAGAAAATTAAAATCCAAAAAGTAAATATTAAAAAAAAATGTAAACAGCTATTCTCTTAAGCCATCAGATTGCTTTATTTGTAAATGAAGGCTTCTCACGTATTTGACTCGAATTCACGGGGAAATGTCTCACTAAACCCATATAGCTCTTAAATGGGTTATAACATCTCATTATATTAAGAATTAATCTCATCAAATATTTGATATGAAAATCCTATAAAATAGGGATATACTAAAAATTAACATCCTATTTTATTTAAAAAATGATATTATTTATAATTAAGAAACAATTTTATAATAAAGAAAATAAATGGGTAATGGATATCACCAAACCCAGATAGCTTATAAACCGGATTATAACATATCGTTTATTTGTGAAACCATTTCATCATCAAACCTCAAGTATATTAATTATTAACTTTCTTACAATAAATAAAATTAAAATCCAAATATACATAAAACAATATTGAACACGAATAATGTAAAACAACTCACGTAATACGGGAGATAAAATCTAGTTTATTTTATAATTAGTGTTCCTAAACATAAACCCATAATAATAACAAATTTTAAAACCCAACTAAAAAATTGTAAACTAAAAAAGCACATTTAATTTTTAACTTCAGCTAATTTAAAAAATAAAATAATAGACTGACTTGAGGTCATCTTAATTTTGATTTCTTTATAAAAACAATGTTATATTTAGGGCTCATTTTCTACTTGTATAGGGTCTCTTCTCATTCTCAGAGACGACCCTGAGTGTGTGTGAAATAAAGTGATAAACAACTTGGGATACACGAGGAAAACCCTTGATTCTTTTCAGGATCTCTGACACAAAACCTCGGGAGGGAAAGGTTATCTCGCTGTCTCAGAAATATTATTAAATAAAAAGTGGATTACAAGTCGTGAACTATTTATAAATGAGAGCTAGAGTATAATTGCTTGTGTTGTAAGTGAATTCAATGTGTCCTACATCGTTACAATATCCACTATTTATAATAAACGAAAATAACAAAAAACTGAGACAATTCTGGAGCCTTTAAAAAGTTCCTTCAAATGACCGTTCTAGACTTGTTGATACGATCCTATTATATTATTATTATTATTGTTGTTGTTGTTGTTGTTGTTATTTAAGTTTATCTTTTATTTAGTTTCCTTATTACAGTAAAATTATGTTTCTTTATTGTTTATCTTTTTCTATTTTATGTCTTTGTTTCCTATATATTGTAATCTCGTTTAAGAGTAGTAATAAGAAAGAATTATTATTTTGGGTCTCTTTTCTCTTCTTCTCTTGTGTTCTTGGGAGATTGACGGTTGTCTTGAATAAACCGTAACAATTGGTGCTTTCATTGAGAGGTCCTTAGTCTAGATGGCTTTGGAAGAACTTTTGTGGGAGCATCCACAATTACCTCATTTCACTGGATCCAATCCTGCCCTATGGATCTCTCAAGCTGAACGATATTTCCTCTTTTACGCAATATATGGCGACGAGCGGTTTCCCTATGTCCTTGAATCCTTCGATGATGAACCATTCTGGTGGTTCAACGGTTGGCTTTGGAGTTCATACTTCCTCACTTGGGATGATTTCACTACAACATTGCTTACTCAGTTCCATGATAGTATCGTCAATGCAATTGCCAAGTATGATCATGAAACCATTGTTAATGACGAAGTTACTCAAGAATTGAGGGTTGTGACCTTAGGTGGGCATGCAGGTGGTAAATATAAGCAACAAAGTGGTAATTTGATGGTTAATAAAGATGCCAATCAAATTTACAACGATACAATTAGCTCGTTGGCGCCGATACCGTTAAAAGGTGCAACAAGGCGACCCGTGTTGCGCCCCTTATGCTGGTTCGTTGACATTGGCCCGAATAACACCGGAAGACTTGAATGGTGTTCACCATGATGCTACATTGAGATCGCCCCACTTGTCTTTGTATGACTCGAGTGGCGACCGCCATGGCAACGACATTCCGTCCTTGAGGACAAGGACGTTTTCAAGGGGCCGGGAATTGATACGATCCTATTATATTATTATTATTGTTGTTGTTGTTGTTTAAGTTTATCTTTTATTTAGTTTCCTTATTATAGTAAAATTATGTTTCTTTATTGTTTATCTTTTTCTATTTTATGTCTTTGTTTCCTATATATTGTAATCTCGTTTAAGAATAGTAATAAGAAAGAATTATTATTTTGGGTCTCTTTTCTCTTCTTCTTTTGTGTTCTTGGGAGATTGACGGTTGTCTCGAATAAACCGTAACACTTGTTCTCTCTGTATTCACGTGTTAATTGAATAGAGCCCCGGTTCTTTAGGCTGACCAAGTCTACTAGCCCGTTTTGTTACTTCCTAACAAGCATAACCTGCAAGAAAAACAATTACCATAAACAAATGATGTTCAGGATTATGAACATGTTAGGGATCCTAGATAGGAAGATATCATTCAGGATCCTAGTCAAGATTTTGTCCCATAACACTAATTACCATTTTGTTAATACAAAACCTAGCATCTACCAATGATTTAATGATAAATGGTTTGATGACGATAGGAACTTAATCCTAAATGTTAATGAACACAAACCAAATAATAGATGATAAATGGAAATCCAAGAGAACCAACCCTTTAATCAAATCAAATAAACGAAAAGGTTCAATTAACCTAATCATTAATCAAAACTCAATCCTATCATATATAAAAATCACAAACAATCAGTTTATACAAAATTCCTACACCTAAAGTGGTCACGAGAGGTTTAGCCTAGAATCATTGAGATAGCAGCCTCAAATCTTGATTCGGTTGAAGAAAACATGATTAGAGTGTTATAATGCCCTAAAATCACCATTTCAAACCCTAACGTATATTCTTTTTATACTCCAAAACTTGGAAATGCACAGGCGGCACCATACCGTAAAATGATCTTCACAAAACTGAACAATTCCTTACTGGTGCACAATGACTTGTACGCGGATGTTGTACATAACCGTCGTCCAGTACGACACATGCTAATGTACTGTACGGTGTCTCTCGTTTTACCAAATAATTTCTTCAATCTTTATCACTCTCACTCCTTGTTCTTCGATTCCCTTTCAATAGCTTCCAAAAACACTCGTTTAAGCTTCTGAACCTGAAAAACATTAACATTCCCGAAGTAAACGAATTTTATAGATATAAAATTTTAAAAACATAAACCTATACACATTAAACACCGAAATTTGAACCCACATCATTGAGTTCGCCATGGTACCGCTACGGTATTGGCACTAACGAATACCGATATTAGTTTCAATAATATCGATAACAATGTTAGTTGTCGAATGCTTTTGATTCGTCACAGTACTGGTAATATGGTAGCTTATGATACTAAAAAAAATATTTCATGACTAGTAAAAAACACCCCCTTAGAAGTGGGTTTTAGCTCCCTTTGGAGCAGTTTCAAACCGCTTCTAAGGCCATCGCTCATAAATGATCTATTTCCCTCTTAGAAATGGATTCTTAGTTATTCCTTTGCTAGAAACGGACCTCTGCTAGAATAGGTTTTCTACCCAAAACTGGTTTACTATAACAAAAAACCTTTTTCTTTATTATCCGTCTGTTTTATTAAAAAAATAAAAACAACTATTACCAAAATTATACCAAATTTCCGAATTCAACAATACAAAAATTACACAAATTTTCAGAATTTAACAATATCAAAAAACATAAATCTAGCTTAGCGGGACATTTACGGATACTCCCGCTGTATCTAAGAACAAATAAATGATGCTAGAATAACCCGAACAAACCTCAATAAAATAACCCAAACAACCAAACTACTAGAAAAAACCCATACACGAAAACCCAAAACAAAAATCCAAACCTTTGTCTTTTTCATTATACCTCTAAAACCTAATCCGACCCAAACTAACCCAAACCCGACATACCCAACACAAAACAAAACACGATTTTTTTTTGTTATGTTAAAAGGTAAGACAATAAATGTGTTGGTTATCCGTGCTTGGTTAGTGCGAGTTAAGGGTATGTTTTTCAACCACACCCGAATACCGAATCCGGCCCGAAGTGACCCGAGACTCGAATAACTTATAACTAAAAGACCCAACCATTTAACCTTCTAACTCGAACACGAGATCAACAGTTTTGGTCGATCTTTGGGTTGAAATTCCTATCTTTGGGTTTACCGGAATAAGGAAGTTTAAAAGAAAATAAGCAAATCCCGTTTTTATTCAAACAGGAGTCCCAAATAACTTATATGCTTTAGTCATTTGATATTGAGATAAACAAAAGTGTAATTTGATAAGCAAATGTATTCATCCATATTGTCAAATTTTGAGGTATAGTGTTGGATTGGGTTGAGTTGAGCTTTAATTAATGCCTTATGCCAAATTGAGAACATACTTTTTTCAAGTTGTTTGATATAAAAATGCTGAGATCATGAACATGTACAATACTATATTATAATCAAAACTTCGTTTTCGATACTATTTATACTGAAATATTGAGATTCAGTTTTGTTAAAACAAGCTCGCGTTAGTTGTGGGAGAAAAATCAAATTAAATTAAAATATAATACGTTAAACACTTATATATTATTTATAATATGATGAGTGAACACACAATTTTATTAATATATGATGTAAATGGCAAATAAGTATAAATAGTACTATTAAATGAAAAACCCACATGAGCTCGATCAAGTACATAAAGTGATATATTTTAATGGAAAAACAAGGGTAGTGGTCCATGGTACACACGAGTGTGAAAAGAAATGCAAATGTCATATTTATTAAAGAAAAAAAGAATAATACTTTTTGAACTATAACACGTTACATAGTTTTTTTAATTAAAAAACATCTCTATCACCGATAACTTTGCACCCAACATTTTTAAAATAAAAAACCAATTATAAAATGCCATTCAAGTATTATAAAACAGATAATTTATGCAAACGCCATTCAGCTATTATAAAATGTCATTTAAATACAAAAACAACGTTTCACACTACCCAATTATTAATTTGGTGCCGTTCATTTATATTCGATTAGAAAAAATCAGTAAAATTAAAGATAATATATAAATTAAATTTTCTAGCAATAATACTGTTTTGGTATTCTGGTGGCTTTATTCTCTCCGTAAACACATGCTAACAAACTATGAGGAATTTCCATCTCAACATTAAAGACCGCTCAAATTGTGATTAATCGAAGGGAAAAAAAGTAGGCACCGACCAAAAAGTTGGCTTTTTCCTTATATTGGAATCGTCCATAATAATAAGTGTTAAATTTAAAAAAGTTAAAAAATTTATATAAATCCAGAAAAAAAAAACCAAATAATATGTTATCTTTAATTTAAATACATGTGTATGAAAGATGTAGAAAATATGCATGTTTCATTTTGAAATTATATAACTTCACAAACATCAATTTCAGAAGGAAACATAAAAGCAAAGTAGAAATCAAAAACTTCATTATAAAAAATACTTACTTACCTTGTATTATGCAGAAACACAAGATTTAGAAAAGATGGATACAAATGGAGTAAGATTTTCGAAATGTCTATGCTAATGAAGAAAGATTTAATTTTTGTTTTCATAAATAAAAGTTTTCAGAAATTTCTCATATGAACAATTAAACACGTATTTGACGACATGTTTGGTCTCAGCGCGTATTTCACGACATGTTTGGCCTCAATACGTCTTTCACAACCTGTTTGGCCACCAGACGCGTCTTTCACGACGTCTTTCATGACTTGTTAGCCTCAAACGCGTCTTTCACGAGGTGTTTGGCCTCTTTTGTTTTGTTTAACTAATTTTACTCATATTTGATTTTTCTTTTATAACTTTTAATATATAAAGTTATATATAATTATAAATATGGCGTTGAGACGCGTTATTTTTATCTAACATGTCATAAATTTTACTCAAAACTGAGCCATGCCAAATTTATATCGAAATGCTCAATAAATGTTTAATAAAACTTGGCAAACTTTGTTTTAAGTAAGGTTTATGTCAACACGTAGATAAAAATAAGTACGTCTCAACGGAATATTTGGAACTCTATATAACTTTATACGTTAAAAATTATTAAAAAAAGCAAATACGAGTAAAAAATATAATAATGTAATATTAAAAAAAATAAAAAAGAAAAAATAAATTAAGAGGCCAAACATGTCGCGAAAGACGCGTTAGAGGCTAACATGTCATGAACGATGCGTTTGGTGGCCAAACAGGTTGTGAAAGACTCGTTGAGGCCAAACATGTCACGAAAGACGTGTTTAAAGGGGACATTTGTGGAAACTTTTATTTATGGAAACAAAAATGGTAGCCCTCTCCGTTAATAGTATCTTTTGAGAATTATCTCCAATTTAATATATATTAAAATAAATAGTAGTATTAATTAGAAACTCATAGGAACTCTATGAGTCCATAAATATAATGATGATTAAAGTTTCAAGCCCAAAAAGAAAAGTTCGATGTCCTGTGGCAAAAAGAAATAGCCCAGTACTACCCCAATCGACATGCTTATTTAATATAGATAACAATAAGTTTTCTCCAAATTTATATTAGCAAATTTTTTTAGGCCGGTGGGTATACACCACTTTAGATCAGCAAGGGGTCCTACGTGGCACTCAAATTTTGAGAATTTTCTCCAGTTTAATATATATTAAAATAAAAAGTAATATTGAATTAGAAAATCATAGGGACTCTACAAGCCCATAAAGATAGTAATGATTAAAGTTTTAAGCCCAAAAAGAAAAGTTTGGTGTCCATCAGTGGGCAAAAACAAATAGCCCATTACTACTCCAATAGACATGCGTATTTAATATAAATATTAATAAGTTTTCTCCAACTTTATGTTAGTAAACATTTTTAGGCCGGTGAGTATACACCACTTTAGATCATGGGTCCTATGTGGCACATAAATTTGAGATTGACCCCATTTGAACATCACCCCCTATATACCGTATCACACATGAAATGAGGAGAATTATCATGATCATTCTAGTCACACTGACCGTGGTCCTCTGCTGGGCTGATGATAGGCATACCACCACCAAGAGTGGTACAAGCAACCCTCTCATTGAGCAAGTCTATAGGGCTGTGTGGGCTTGACTAACGTGATATAATTATTACTCTGGTTTAGAGGGCCGCTGATTATTTCGAGTATGAACTAAATGTTTTGAAATTAGCATGTTCACCAACATGTGTCGCTGACATATTTTCTAAAATTGTTTTACATGTAATCAGAATAGGTGATTAGCCATTAGACAATCTCATTGCTCAGACGAAGTTTTTATAATGTAAGGGATGTAAATTATAGTTTTTCAAGTTTATAACTTTTGTACCAATCATCGATTGTTTAATTCCCGACTTTTGATTATATTAATATCTAATCAAAGACTTCCGCTTTAGAACCTTAAATTTTGATATATTTATAAAACATGTACCAATGCTAGTCACAAGCCTAGGCCCATGGAGTTGGATGTGACATCTTGGTATCAGAGCCATCGATTTTAGCGAATTAGATATTTAAACGTTCCTAAGCTTGGATCAAAGATAAGTTTCAATATTATATTAGAATTATTAAGTTTCAATATTATATTAGAATTATTAGGATAAGATAGGTTGGTTTTCTTTCCTATCACTCCTCAATCTGACCATGACAGATGTCATCTAATCAATATATTAATTACTATAGTCATAGGAGAAAGATGGCCTCTAGACAAATCTGAACCCTCAGCCGACATCCGACGATGGTGAAAACAGTTATTTCACATATTTCTTCAATTGTGAACATTTGATAAAACAGATAATGGATCAACTGATTTAATTTTTGGGTACTGTGCAAATGTCCATAGAGATTCCAGTGGTTCTTCAGGAGGTTATAATTCCTCACGTTACATTCCTGAAGAACTGGAAGCTGGAACGAGTTAAGAAGGATTTTCAATAGAGATGCCAGATTATCTTCCATCAAATAAAATGGAAGTACAAAGCAAAACCAAGGAACCCTTGTTCGATAGTTCGAGTGGATGAAGTGTCATTCAGACCAAAATCAATGGCGTTTTGGAACCCCTTAGTATAATCACGACGTATCCACCTATGGAGCAGGCCCGTTAAGAAGGCCTAAGATGAGAATGATCAATTCTACCAAAAAGTTTACTTTTCAGAGGGAAGACATGGAAAAAGATGCAAAGGAGGATCCGGAAAAAAGAACCAGAGGAGAACTTGAAAGAAGAGTCTGAAGGAATTTCCATCGAACCACCAGGGAATTCCCACTTTGAAACACCTAAAGAAGAAAATGATGATGATGAATGTCTACATGTGAAAAATGGCATGGGATGTGTATGTTTTGGAGACTTTAGCCCACATGGACCATGATTTCACATGCCCCCATACTACAGTTCCCAAGACAATGATGTTCAAACACTAGTCAAAATACCACCATATACTGGTTATGTTCCCACAATATCTGAGTAAGCTGCTGAAATCAGACAACAAGAAGAAGCTGTCGAAGCCTTTTATGATCTACCCTTTCAAGCAAGTCCACCTCGACTATACCTAAATCATCATTATGATATTGTAATGATGGGTTACCGAGATCCACAATCAAAAGATGAGCATCTTGATCATGCTTTACATGAGATTGATGATCTTAGAAAGGAAATCGCTGAAGGCAGTAACAAAAAGAAGAAAATCAGAAGGAAGCTACTACATTTATGTAGTAAGATAAAAAAAAATCATCAAAGATTTGATGGAGGATTAGGAATCATGTTTTATTGTGTTTGTAATTGTTTTTTCTATGTTAGTCTTTGTAAAATTCTCTATCGTCAGTACTAACATCAGCTGCTGGTTCGTCTGTAATATATTTCGGTTCTTAGTAAGACATTCTGTCCAATAGTGCATAAATAAAAGTTTTTGTTTCTAAATCGGTCTACTTTTAGTGTATAATGTCAAGACAAAACAACCCCTCGCAAAATAAGGAAGAACTGATAGCTAATGCAATGACTAAAGTTATTCAAGCAACAAAAGAAGGGCCAAAACTCAAAAATGAATCTCGACAGCCTAATAGAACTGTCAAATCTTGATCTCGTCCGAATCCCTCGGTATGTCATGAAGAAAGTTGCATAGTTAAAATGCTAACGACAACTTCAACCGAAACTTCACCAAGAAATTAAGAATTGAAGGTTGTCTTTTTAAGGATTTCAAGGCTTATGGACCGAAAGAGTTTTATGGTGATAAAGGCGCTTTAGCTGTACTCCGTTGGCTCGAAGAAATGAAGTCAATTGTGATTATCAACAAGTTTACTGAGAAAGAAAAGATCCAATATACATCATAAATGTTCAAAGGAGAAGCGTTAGAGTGGTGGAACACTCTAATAATGTCAAGATGCAGAGAACCCATGTATCAAATAACATGGGAATCATTTAAAGATTTGGTGATGCAGAAATTATGTCCAATGCATGAGACAGATGTAATCCAAACAAAGTTCCTAAACCACAAGGTGGTCGGGACTAATTTGAAAGACTACACTACAAAGTTTCAAGAGTGTTGTAGACTTGTTTCTCAATTAGTAACACTAAAATCAAGCCAAGTAACCCGTTACATCTGGGGTTACCAAGAGAGATACGTGATAAGCTCGATCTCATTTACCTCTAACAGTTGATTTTGCCATGGAATTAGCTGGACACTTAATGAATGGTCTTATTCGTAATAAAGAAGAAGATAAGTTGAGTAACACAAATAAAGAGAAAATGGGTACTCGTTTCAAAGGTAAGCAAGTAGAGAAGAAGGGAAGATTCACCCCAACAATTACCTTATGCAAAACTTGACAAAGACGTCATTTAGGGCTATGTAGGTATGAAGCTTCAACAGCAATACCCAAAGTCTGCGATTCCTGTAAACGACCAGGACATGTGGCGATAGACTGTTGGAAGAAAAACATGACTTGCAAGGAAATGTGGCGTCTAAGTTTTTATTGCCCTAAAAAGAATGACGTGGGAGGAAATGCTAGAGGAGTTTCTGGAGGAGGTGACACCAAGAATGAAGTAAAGAATGGGAATGCTCGAATCTTTCTACTAGACACCAAGCATGCTGCTGACATACCGGACACCATAACCAGTATGTTCTCAGCTAATAACGTTTATGCTAGGGTTTTATTTGATTCTGGCGCAAACTAAAGTTTTGTATATTATACATTTTGTAGTCTATTAACGAACCTTTAATGAAATTAAATAAAACCTTAACCTTCGAGACAGCCAATGGTAATATAGTTAAAATTTCGAAAACCTTAGAAAATGGAAAGATCTTATTAGTAGGATATATCATACATGTTCAGCTATTGCCCATGACATTAGCTGGCTTTGACATAGTCCTAGGTATGGACTGGTTGTCTGATAACCATGCCCACATTATCTGCAATAAGAAAACCATAAACTCCAAGCCCTAGACAGAAGAGCAATTCAAATCGTTGGAGACAAAGATGCTGGCAAGTTAGCATAATCTCTATGATAAAAGCTAATACGTATCTAAACTAATGTTATTTAGCATTTATGGCATACGTTACCAAAGAATCAAAGCGAAAAGAAATCAAGGACGTACCCATAATTGCTGCATTTCCAAACGTCTTTCCAGAAGAACTTCCTGGTATACCACCTAATTGCGAAGTCGAGTTTAAAATAGACTTGATGCCAGGAACTACTCCAATAGCCAAGTCTTCATATTGATTAGCTCCAACGAAAATGAAGGAATTGAAGAAACAATTAGACGAACTTCTGGAAAAAGGATTCATTCAACAAGTTCGTTACCTTGGGGAGCTTCGATATTATTTTTCAAAAAGAAATACGGGTTAATGATGACGTGTATCGATTATAGAGCTTTAAATAAAGTAAGTATTAAGAATCGATGCCCGCTACTTAGAATTGATGACATGTTCGATCAATTGCAAGGAGAGAGTTTCCTCTCCAAAATAGTTTTACGCTCTGGATACCATCAATTAAAAGTTCAAGAAGAAGATATTTTGAAAACCGCTTTTAGAACAAGGTACGGATATTACGAGTTTACGGTAATGCCGTGTGGACTTACTAATTCCCCAACCGCTTTTATGGATATGATGAATAGAATTTACAAGTCTTATTTTATTTAGATAAATTTGTAGTCATATTCATCGACGATATACTTATTTACTCTAAATCGAAAGAAAAAAAAATCATCTTAGGATTCTACATGAATTACTCAGAAACGAGAAATTGTATGCTAAATTCTCAAAATGTGAATTCTGGCTTCACAAAGTGCAATTTCTTAGATAGATGTTACTGCCAAAGGTATTCAGGTAGATCTTGCAAAGATTGAAACCATATCTAAATGGGAAATTTCAAGATCGCCAACTAAAGTTAGAAGTTTCTTAAGTTTGGCAGGATATTGCAGAAGACTTATTGAAAACTTTTCTCGAATGAGTGAAAGCCTAAAGTTTGCATGAATGAGTGAAAACACTAATCAGAACAAAGGTGAATACGCTAATACCTATAAAACTCTTTAATCGAGTCATTTACCCAAAAACCAAAGGTTTCATAGGATTATAGATCCATATAAATTTTGTATCTACTGGCATTCATACAAGTTATACATGTGTCTGGATCCTTACATATGTAGGTAGAGGGTAGGCACACCCCACCATGTGTGGTACAAGTTCTCGTCTCATTGAGCCAGTCTATAGGGCTGTGTAGGCTTGACTAATGTGATATAATTGGTACTCCGGTCTAGTGGGCCCCTGGTTGTTTCAAGTATGAACTAAAGGTTTTCATAAATTTTTTAAAGTCAGCATGTTCATCAGCATATGTAGCTAACATATTTTCTGAAAGTGTTTTACAGGTAATCAGGAATAGATGATGGTGATTAGACATTAGACGGTCTGATTGCTTAGACGAAGTTTTTATAACGTAAAGGATGTAAATTGTAGTTTTTCAAGTTTATAACTTTTGTACCAACCATCGGGTGTTTAATTCCCGACTTTTGATATATTAATATCTAATCAAAGACTTCCTCTTTAGAACTTTAAATTCTGATACATTCAGGGACGGTTCTTTCTTTGGGCCAAACCGGGCCACGACCCCACCATCTTTTTCGTTTAGTAGTGTATTTTTACAGGAAAAATTCCAAAAAAAATATATTTATTAAGTCCGGCCCAACCATGTTATTTGAGTCGGGCACATCCATGTTATTTGAGTCTGGCTCATCCTTATTATTTGGGTTCGGGCCAGCCACGAAAGGTTAAAAACTAAAGCCCATTACAAAAAATAAGCCCAAATTTTGTTGGATGTAATTTCCATCTTAATAGGCATGTCATGTGTAGACGACCAGGTTGGACCTATTGGGCCCGTGAGATTCATTAATATGTAATGGGTTCATGAGGTTGCAATTAGGGTGTTATTATATTTGGTAATGTCTTGACTAATAAGTTAGGTTAGTATATACAAACTGAGTTATTGTCACACCCCGACTTAGGGCCTAGGAGTGTGACAAATAGTTGGTACCTGTTTTGTAAATGTATCAGAGTTTTGGGTTAATTTTAGCGGAAGACTTAATGGTTTAATATAATATTAATTTACATTGAAAATTTACTTGGGAATTAAATACCCAAGTTGAAAGTTTACAAAATATTGTTATTAAATATTACAAGGATTTGTATATCAAAAACTGAGCCATCAAGTAAGCAGACTTCTAACTCCGGGATGACTCTACTCCTTGTATCTAGTAATCATTAAACTTAGTTACCTGCATGTGAGATTAAAATACGTCAGCTATGTGCTGGTGAATCGTTATGACTCTAAAAGCATATAAATAACAATCATAATACAAATATCGTTTTCTTGACAAGCTCAGCAGATATATTGCTATACCTGGTATATGTAACACTGCCCTACACACACACAAGTCCCCGAGCCACGTAGCCCATACCGGAGAAACTATATATGACCATTAGCCCGCGACCACGTAGCCTTTGACTGTTTAGGCTTAACGGTTATGTTTGGATCTAGACACATGTGTTTTCGGTCTGAGTTGTTTTATTCTCTACTTTGAATTATAAAGTTTTAGAGATCACTTAATCTCATGTAAATGTTTGACTGACTCTATAAGATAACAACCTGTCTATCTTATAGAGTATAGATCTGTTTGATTGATTGTAAAGGTTTAACGTATTCACCTGTATCGAGGATGTGATTGTTTGAAAACCTTTTTTGATTGCGAATGATTGTCAACCTGTAAGCAAATAGGTTTGAATGATCACCTTGATGGTGGTTTCTTAATTAGACTGCAGACTTTAAGTCTGGTTTTAACCTTGATTAGGTTTGTGAATGTTTTAAAATCATGATTGTATTAATGTGACGTTTGGTATAGCATGCTTTGGCCTAATAGGGTTTATCACGTTGGCAAACTTCTTCAGGTAAGTAAACGGGTCCCGCGGTTGATTGGGATGTGTACGAATTCCTTACCTTAGGTAAGAAGAGTCTACTAATGATATCCCCCTTCCAGTTACTACATGCCCGTCAAAATATAGTTTTGTATAACATTATATTTATAAAAATAATGTTAGCTTGAAATCTGTTCGTGAATGCTTTTGAAAATACTTTCAAGGATAAAGGCCATAGCCTTGACTGAGTCTAAACTTAATATAATATAATTGATAATAACATAGACTTAAATTCTAACTTAGTGAATGCTTGAAGTACTTATGCTAAGGCAGAACGATTGCTTAGTTGGCAGAACTTCATTCCTAACTCGCTTAATTGCTCTACGGCTCGCTAACCCTTCAATACTTACACAAACTTCACGAAAACGGACCTCGGGACTCCTCGGCAAAGCTAGCACACTTCCCAATACTAAGCATGTGAGAATGAGTGTGAAAATTGGATGAAATGGGCTGAACCCGTAACTGCCTACTTATAGCCTCGGATCATGCATCTTCGCGTATCGCGAAGATGCAAGCTATGACGGTTCACGATACGCGAACTTGCATAGTCGGCGCCGCAATTTTGCATGTCAACCCCGTGCTGCCACGTGTCGCCACGTCATTGGATAAGCTTTGAAATATGTGCTAGCAACCTTTCGCGATACGCGAAGATGTTCTGCTCTACATCTTTGCGATACGCGAAGATGCATAAATTTCAGAAATTCCATTTTTAGTCCTTCTACTTCCAGATTTGGCATTTTTAGTCCTTCTACTTCCAGATTTGGCATTTTTAGTCCTTTAACTTTTAGAATTTACATTTTTAGCCCAAAATTAATCAGGGTATTCCTGAGATGTTACAGTTATGGTAAGACATTAGAAACACACACAGATGCAATCGAGTTAAGGTTCATCTAGAGAAACACAAGTTATGTGTAATAGGGGTTTTTGAGTTATATTTCATCTATATAATATTGAGAGTTATTCAATATTAGTTATTGTGTGTTTACGTTTTGGTGAGTTATGTCAATTTGTCCTTGAGATTTGAGTCCGGCCCATCCGTATTATTTGTGTAAGAACGGTAATTTGAATGATTGAATTTAAATTTAAATTATTGATTTGGTATTTGATTTGATTGATTGAATATAGTACGTTTTAATTGTTTGACCCGACACGAACCGGATTGCCGACCCGAAACATAGGAGTAGGGGAAAACAAAATTTTGGCTCTCTTGAATTTCGGCCCATCCATACTAGACGTTTAAGATCCGCCACTGGATATATTTACATAATAGGTAAAAATGCTAGTCACAAGCCTAGGCATATGGAGCTGGATGTTACATATTTCATGTTTGCATGGGAGTCGCTAAAAATTTAGTATCTACTGATATTCATGCAAGTTATACATGTGTCCGGATCCTTACATATGTGGGCAGAGGGTAGGCATACACAACCATGCGTGGTACAAGTTTTTGTCTCATTGAGCCAGTCTAAAGGGTTGTGCGGGCTTGACTAATGTGATATGATTGGTACTCCGGTCCACAGGGATGTTGATTGTTTCGATATGAACTAAAGACTTTCATAATAAATGTTTTAAATTCAGTATGTTCACCAGCATGTGTTACTGACATATTTTCTGAAACTGTTTTACAGGTAATCAGGAATATACGATGGGAGATGGTGATTAGTCATTAGATGATCTGATGGCTCAGACGAAGTTTATATAATTTAAATGATGTAAATTATAGTTTTTCAAGTTTAAAACTTTTGTACCAACCATCGGGTGTTTAATTCCCGACTTTTGTTATATTAATATTTAATCAAAGACTTCTACTTTAGAACTCTAAATTCTGATATATTTACAAAACAGGTAAAAGTGCTAGTCACAAGCCTAGGCCCATGGAGTTGGATGTGACATATTTCATGTTCTTTGACGTTGATTATATCTAATTATGTTCGTTTATATTATTAAAATGCATCGCAAATCCAATTTCACGTATTTTATGTTAATATTGTATTGAATTAAAATCCAGGGGTTAAAAGTGTCAAAATCGCTATTAGTTGAGCAATCAACGTTACGTCCCGACATATTTCGTCGTTGGTCGGGGAGTGACATTAAAAACAAGGCTCTAGCAATAGGTTCTAGCAAGGAGTTCAGAAATATAAACCGAAAACATATTACAATTTAAAAGACTCTCGATTAGATCTTCCAAGTTTGCTATGTTTTTCTATTCATGTAAGACTCAATATTTTAATCACTTTGAATTATTTTCCCTTCTCTAGCTACAATTAACTCGCCCGCCAAATGCTTCAAAGAGTGATTGATGAACATAATAATTTGTTTCAATTTCAATGAAGAGTTAAACGTATTCACCTTGTAAATGATCATATGATCATGATTGACTATTTCCCTAAAAGCAACTGTGTAGAAATTTTAACCCATAGTTCAACCACTAGATAATCATTAGATCTAGTTTATGCTACTAGTGAATCGATGAAGTACGGGTCAAACTGTTAGGCGCCTCTAATTAGATAATGGAGTTGAGTAGCTCTATTCAGAATTCTCACAATTCCTAAATGGCCACGAGATTAGGAGGCGACTAAGAGCAGGTTTGGGATTAAGTTTGAAAAATACTTATTGGCTTATTGGTGTTTAGAAAAAAACCAATACAACAAAATGCGTTTGACAATTACAAAAATCTTTATTATTTTAGCTTTTTGAAAAGTTTAAAAAGCAATTTCTAAAAGCCCTAAATCCTGACTTTTGAAAATGGCTTTTTGAAAAAGCCAATAAGCAAATAAGCATTTTCCAAACTCAATCCCAAACACGCTCTAACATGCTCCAATACACCCCAACAAAATGATGCATCATACAAAAAAAACTGGCACCTAGTCCAGACACGTAGGAATATCATGCATGATATGAATCTGCCTAAATGATTTTAAGCGAAAGCCATGAAAACGACAGCTTACATAATCAATCAGTTACCAAAACAAAATTCATCCTACAAAGCTTTTCAAATTCAAACCGAACATCTAGCATCTAAAGGTGTTTGGTTGTGTATGTTATGTGTTCATGCCAAACCAACTAAGAACGAAGATGGAAAAGAAAGCTACATGGTTTATAATCAAGAGAAGAAGGGGTGGCGATGCTGTGATCCATATACCAATAAATGTTAGGAGCCAAGACTTGTTTTTTAATTTTTTAATTTTTTTTATTTTATGAAAATTCATCTTGTTGGTCAATTGAAAAAGAAGTCTTCCCGTACTCCAAACAGTTGATACACAAACTCAAAACATCCAACGTAATCCTCAACACTTCAATAAAAGGATACCTTAACCGAAGAAACCGAAGCATAACATGAAATAACCCAATTTCCATGGCAATCAGGAATCCATCATCACCCTACACTGAACCAAAATGTCGATTCGAAACCAGAATTGAGATGATCCAGCTAGACAGACACTAAGACCGAAGCTGAAGTATGCTGTCAACAAAGCTACTGTGACGCCGAGCCAGAAACGTATGAAGAAGCAAGTGTTAATTAAGCCACCGAAGATGAGATTCAAGCACTACATAGAAACGAGACTTGGGAACTCACACCTAAACTAAGAGATGCAAAAGCTGGCCATGAATTAGTGGGTGTTCAAGCTTAAGTGAAAAGGCGACTGGACAATCGATTGGTTTAAGGCGAACACCGGTGGCTCGTGGACTCTCTCATCAAGTCGGAGTCGATTATGATGATACATTTAGCAGAGCTCACTAACAAAGTTAAGCATGATGTGGGTCATTCATACTATTGCAGCTTGTAAGTCATGTGATTCGGATCATGTGATTCACATAGAACAACCAAGGGATTTCAAAGCAAGGAACATACATAAGATGTGTGCAAATTAAAGAAGGCCATATACAGGGCATGGCTCAGGAAGATAAGTGAGTTCCTACTTCATAGTGGTTTTGATACGGCATGTGCAGATGCAAGACTATTTATCAAATCAAACGAAGCTAAAGTAGTGGTTGTTCTAATGTGGATACGATTTAATTATAATAGGAGATGATTAAGATGCGATTGAAAAGTTGAAAGAAAATCTTTGAGTTGGTTTATCATGAAAGATCTTGGTAGATAAGCAACATTCTAGGCTTAGAATCGAGTATAGAAGCAATGAGTTTGTTCTTAATCAAAAGCGATCTTGCTACGATTTTCTAGTCAAGTTTGGCATGCTCGAGTGTAAGCCTTCAAGTACTTCTATGGATACCGTTGTGATGCTATGTGCTAATAAAGGGAAGTAGCGAGAAGATGCGATATGTACGATAAATAAATTCGTAGTTTAGTCTTATCTTAGTTTAAGAGACTAGACCTAGCTTTTTTGGTAAGTGTCTTAACTCTTAAGCCGGTACATGCAAAAGCGACGAATCCACACACGGGATCTGTGAGATGAGTTCTGAGGCATGTTAAGGCCACCTTGAATTATGGCATCAAGTTTAAGAAAAATTCGAAGCTTGAACTTGGTGGGCATAGTGACGAGGATTATGTTGTGGATTTATGTAACATTTGTTTTTTTAAAATCCAAAAACTCGACTCGTTTAAATTTCGGATCTTCTTTTAATTTCTTAACTTGATCGTTAACCTTATTTTACATATTTAATACTTTAATCAAAGTCTAGGGGTTAAAACTGTCAATTTCTAAGCTTTCAGCGAAAATTTGTTCTTTGCGTATTCGCATGATCAAATTTTATAAAATTCTCATTCATCATATACTACTACTGCCGCCGCCGCCGCCCCACCGCCACCGCCACCGCCACTACAACTACTGAATCATAAATTATTTACTTCCAAGTTATAACATTAGTTTTATATGTGTAAATACTTGAATTTGTAAATTTCATTGTTTACATGTGCAATATTAATTTGACACGTTGAACCAGGTATATATCTAGATAAATATCTTAACATGTAATATAAATAATTATGGCCAATTAAGTTTATCCTAAGTATTTTACTTGATATCTTTTATTAAGAGAAAAACATCTTATTAATATATTCTGAACATAACTTTCTCTCTAATACTTACCTATTAAATCTCCTTTCCAATCACAACTATAAATACCCTTCATTTGCATCATATTTTCTTTGTTCATTCATCTCTTCTTCTCTTCTTAAAACATTCTTTCAAGTAAGGTTTTAATTTATGTTCTTCATATTTTCTTTGTTATTGATCATGTTTTATGTATTTTTCTTCGTTGTCTCTTATTTTTCTTTTTGTTTTTATTGGTTCTAAAACCATCATATAAACATATCAAAGAATCCCACATAATCTGTACACCATGGTGTGTGTTGTTGATGAGACAAAGAATTAAAGGTTGTAAGATGATCTTCAGTGATCACACCTTAATAAGCTCTTACATTCTTAAAGTTTTTATTTTGTTTAATTTATTTTAATTAATGAACCATAAGTATTTTGATGATACATGACCAACCATATTGTATTTATTAAAGCACAAGTAGTTCATAATTTTTCTTCATCAAAATCCGATACAAAGCATCAAAAACATTGTTATTTACAATGTTCCAGATTTGACAGCAGAATTGATCGAAAAAGGTTGAGCAACAACTTGGTCATAACAAACTGAAATGATGCAAGGCCAAATCCTATCATAAGTTTATTGAGTTACGGTTCTAATACAATTTATTTGTATTTTTGTTCTTTCGTATGGCTTCACAATCGTTATTTTAAAATCAGTGCGCAGATCTGTACCCTTTTAGAGGAATGGCTGTTTTAACCAATCTCGGGTCCGAATCTAACCAAACTTTCTAAATGAAAGTTGTTCCTAACACATTGATTTAGTTGACTGGAGTTTTTTTATAATTTTTTGGAATTGCTTCTTATCTTTTTATAATTTATCTATTCTGGGTCAGCAAGCTGCCCAATTCTGTTATCATTTTTCTTTTCCTTTTTCATGTACAAGTATCATATCATCATAACGTTATAATCCTTAGTTAATTATTCAACAAACACAAGTTAAAACTGGCCTTATTACTTTTATTAGGGCTTACACGTGAGGACATTCACACGCTTAACCAAGATCTTAATCTTTCAACCCACTAAATTCAAGGTGAGTTTGCATACCCCCTTTTTCATCTTTTATATATTTTGGGGGTAGCATGTATACCTTATGTACTACTCGAGTTTTATTGTCGCATCTATTTAAAACACAATTCAATTTATGTTTATGTTTGATCATTGCATGCTCTATGATTATGATCTATGTGCTTAAGTGTTTATTTTATTTGTTTGGTGGTTTGGTATCTCATCCTCATTTATTCTCATCTAGTATGATCATACATTTACCCAAGTACGTTGATTTTTTATCAGTAGGAAGGGGTCCACATTTATTTACTTGTTTACATTTTCATAAGAATTGTAATTGTCACACCCCGACTATCACAATGCGGAAGCGTAAAACGGGAATGTAACAGACACCTCTGATATCAACAACATTGTTTATAAAGAAACATTACAAACTAATTTACATTATATTTCATTGATATATCTTTGTGTTCAAACTAGGTGTTACAACAAAATACGTTCGTTAAACTATTCTATTCGTACTAATAACCTTGCATCTATTCACATAGCATCGAGCATGTTCCACAATAGATAGCATGACATCACTCTATTCCGACTTTGGTAATCCTGAAAAGCAGTTTAAAACGAGTCAGCTAATGGAGTTGGTGAGTTTCACGAGTTTCAAGAACATAGTTATGAATATTCACAAGTTAACACTTGTAATCATGATATAAGTATGTATGTATGTAAATGATGTAATTATGCTAAGCTACAGTGAAGCCTTGACTGTATGTGCTGCGTGCATCCATTTCCCACGCTCAATCAACCACTGTGGCTCCCCTTCCGCCCACAACATGCTCCGGTAGCTATGTCTAACACTACATAGCCTGTATATATAAATATGGTCATGTGCAAACGGTGCTATGTGACACGGAAACCAGGCCGATTCCGTTTGGGTTTGTCAAACCAATAGTACTATTCACAAGCCACCGGCTCGAAGTTAATCACTGTGATCGTGGGGACTTTCGTGTGTTAGCACTTAGATAATTCACATCATCAAATTTCATATATGTATACATAATCTAACATGCTTTTCACCCCAAAAGTTCGTAAAACTGTTTAAAGAGTGGAGTCATGAAACTCACAGTTTAGTAGATACTTAGCATTGTGTCAGTTTGCGGTTTGTTCAGTTCGCTATCACTAGTTCCTATAATCAATATTATAATAATATTAATATTTTAATATTATTATAATCTCAACACTAAACTGGGCTGTATAAATTTCATAATTTTTTAAGCATTTTAACTATGTTTCCCTAATAAACGTCCTAATTCGGTAATAAATTCGCCAAATATTCTCGGTTTGTCGAAAAATTACCAAATTTGAACAGGGACTCAATTATATGGTCCCTGATGTCCTTGAAAAATTTCAAGACCTAAAAATATGTACATCACAATTGAATCCTAAACAGCCCGTAATCGAGTGATTCGGTATTACCTTAGCAGTTTTGGTTCGTTTTCGCCCTTTTAATCAAGTTTTTAGGTTCTTGTGCTTCTATGCAAGCTAGATATAGGTCCTATATCACAAAACAAGCAAGTTTCATTAACAAAACAACCCCTCAACTTAGGGTTTCGGTTAGGGTATAAAACCGAACTTTTGAACCGTAAAAACGTCGTTTAAACCTTTGAATCCGTGTTTATGGCCAAAAAAGAGTAAGATTCTTATTCCTAACCAAGTGTATGATCAAAACATGTTTTTGGAACATTTTTAGGATATTTGCATGGTTAGGAATGATTTTTGGTAATCAAACTATGTTTATATGGTATTAATCAATATTAAACATGCACAAATTGATTAAATCTTTTTAATTACCTTATGCTTTTTTTTTTTTGAAAGATGAAAGAACAGCCGACCTTCTTCTCTAGTTTCTGGATTTGTGCTTAAAATATCTTTAAAGTAGCTTTTGTGATAAGTAAACAAAAAGTAATAACAATATATGGGGTGGCGCCCGGAAATTGGTTTGGGCCTCCACTTGGGCCCATTTGGCCCATTTTTCCCAATTTACATGTCCATACTTGAAATGCCAAATCCAAATTTATTTTGGGTTCGGTTTTTGACGCCAAATTCTTATCGGGTGCATCAAACAGTGCGAAAACGAGTGTTTTTCGGCTAGTTTTGTGTAAATTCATAAAACATACTATATGTTTGTAAAAATCAAAAATATTTTCACGGATCGCTTAAAACATTTCAAATAAGTGTTTGGTAAGTCTTTTTCGGCTAAACGGATGATACAATGCTTGGTTTGTAACTATCTTTCGCGTTTAAATCTATAGCAGGTAGTTAAACGAGCATGTTTTCGTTAAACTTGTTTGCTATCGAACTAAGGCCATATTACTAATATTTTAGCTTATATTAAACGTATATCACTTATAGATGGTCCCCTGGGATATTTGGGTCATAACTCGACCCGTTCGGTTAATCGTTCGTTTGTTACGCAAAAAGCGTTTATTTGCTTAATCGATAAATACGTACTGAGGTGTACCTTGTTTTTGCTCAAATGTCACTGTAATGCTCATCGTTGACAAATGAATTGTGACTTTTATCTATATATATATATCTAAACTTAAACTTATGTATTCTCATCAACATTCGTGTTGACAAAAATCTATTTTTATAAATGCTATAGGTTCAAGTATTTGATGTTATCAAGATCAAATATTGTTAGTTTGGCCTTAGGGTATTTATTCCAAAATATAAGCGTATGATGTAATTGATTCAGTTATTGTAATTGTGTACTTGTTTTAATTTTAATGAATTAAATAATTATTGTGGCTTTAATTAGTGTATTTTGAGCTATTGTCTGATTAATACGTTCCGCCACCTTTGGTCTTGGTGTGACACTTTAGATACACATGTATTCACAACTTGTTACTCGTTTATGCTAGGAGGCAATGCTATAATTTGGTGTAGCAAAAGATAACTGACTGTGTCGTTGTCAACTACTAAGGCAGAATACTAAGTAGTTGCCTTGGCGTGTAATCGTTGAAAAACGATGGCACAGAAAGAAAAGAAGAAGAGAAGCAAGGTAGGAAAATTTTATTTCATCAGAACAAACATTACAAATAACAAGAAACAAGAAAATTGTACATATACTAAAACATATGCGACGCATATGTTTATACGGCGATAACTTATGCGTCGCATATGTTGTATAGCGTATAAACATATACGCTCACTTCCCCTCAAGTTGGAGGTTGAGAAAACCCCAACTTGCATAACAGCGAGTGAAAATGAGAACCTGGTAAGCTCTTAGTAAAAATATCAGCTAGCTGATCCTTCGTTATGGTATGCTCCATACTGATCAGTCCCTCTTACAACTTTTCACGAACAAAAGGATAGTCAATTTCATTGTGTTTAGTTCGCTCATGAAAAACAGGATTCTTGGCAATATAAATTGCAGCTTGACTATCACATTTAAGCA
Organism: Bidens hawaiensis; assembly: GCF_021521415.1. Lineage (NCBI taxonomy): Eukaryota > Viridiplantae > Streptophyta > Magnoliopsida > Asterales > Asteraceae > Bidens > Bidens hawaiensis. The sequence continues at coordinate 301,372 of NW_027491624.1, read as the reverse complement.
TGACAGGAGAAATATTAGGGACATTGAACTCCAAGAGTAGAGTTGTTAGCCAAGTAAGTTTAGCAGTCACCCGTCAAAGAAATCGGTAGTCGGCTTTAGCCGAGCTCAAAGAAACAGAGGTTGCTTCTTAGATTTCCAAGATATCGGAGAGCCACCAAGAGAAACATAAAAATCACTGACCAAGCGACGAGTATTAGGATACGCAGCCCAGTCAGAGTTACAAAATCCTTTCAGATCAAAGGAAGGATTATTATTAAAAAAAATACACTGAGATAAAGTTCATTTGACATATAAGAGGGTATGAAGCGCTGAATTCCAATGAGAAATCCTTGGATCTTGCATGAATTGACTTAGAAACTGAACAACAAAAGCAAGACCAGGCCGAGTATGAGTAAGGTAATTAAGTTTGCCAACAAGCTCCTATATTGTAAAGGGTCATCAAGAACAACTCCCTCATGAGAACGAAGTTGTAAATGATGAGACAATGGAGAATTTGTGACAGGAAGATTAGAAGTATCAAATTTAGAAAGCATATCTTTAGCGACCTTTCTTTGGCACATTATAACACCTTTAGTAATGTTAAATACCTTCATAATAATTGAGGCTTCTAAGATCCTTGATTTTGAATGTCGAATCTAGGAAAATTTTGAGATTATTAATCTCTTCCAAATTGTTCCCAGTAAGTAATATGACATCGAAATAAACCACTGAGGATCCTATAGTTTTCGAAAATAAACAATGATCATTCTGAGAACCAAGATACCCCATCACTTTAAATCAGATGACAATTTACCATATCATTGTTTAGAAGCCTGTTTCAAACCTTATAAGGATTTCTAAAGTTTCAACACTTGATCACCAGAAAGTTGAATAGCAGGTGGTGGCAATATATATATCTTCATCTTAATCCCCATGAATAAAATCATTATTAACATCTAGCTAAAATAGAGGCCAACTTCTCTTTGTAGCAACAACTACAAGGCTTCAAATAGTAGTAATCTAGCTTGATAATAGGAGAAAAGGTTTCAGTGTAATCAATCCATTCTTTTTCCTACTCTCAAATCCGATTACTTACCCAAAGATTAAATCACCTCCCGGTCTCTCTAATCACAATATGCCCTAAGGCGTAAAGGGGTATTCTTATTAAATTCGGCTATACTTCTGATCAATAAGAATCTAAAGAAATTAAGGTAACTCACTCCCGTGCAATCACTACCCAAACCTGCAAAAGACCAAAACAACGACACTCAATTACCTCCCGGTCTCTCAAGTGGTAGAATATAAGGTATCTCTAAACTCTCAATTACCATTCCTATGGAATATGTTAACAATAAACCATAAACTAGTTGTAAACACACAGTAAACAACGTACACATCCATACATGAAAGACGTTCACAAACACGCATATGGAACAATATATTAATCGCAAATTAATACCAAATATGCATAAGAATCATAACCAAAGACAATAAAAACTTTTACAAAGCAAAAACCAATCAATAAACAATCCAAAACCAAAAATAAAACAAGTCTACAAAGTATTCGTCCAAACCCAGGCAGTTTACAGTTTAGCCGCTCATAATAATCGATGAAACAAAAATAAAATATATATTGCGGTTCATCGTAAAAGAAAATAAATATATTTGAGTTATTAGCCTGTGAGCTTGGTTAAATTAATTGAGCTACCTGCTTGCTTCTTTTTCTTTTTTCTTGCTTAAGCCGTAGGTTTTTTTCTTTAAGCAGAGAGCTTGGTTCCTTATTTATTTCTCTTTTGTGATTGGTTCTTCGGATGTTATTTTCTAGAGATTCCCATGGACTTTTTAAGCAAGCAGTGTGCTTGCTTGATTCACCCTTTTCTTTTCTTGCTAGCGCCGTCAACACAAGGGTTGGACCTAGAGGTGCACAAATACCCGAACCTGGAACCGGACCCGAAAAAATGTCTGGAACCGGTTTTTGTTATACCCGGGTTTTTAATACCCGAACCCCTATCCGACCCTAACCGTAGGGTATGCATTTAAGTACCAAAACCCGTACCCGGATCCGGACCTGATTTATACCCGGTAATACCCGAATACTGGAACCGGTTCCATACCCGGAACCGGGTTTTTCCAATACCCGAAACCAGGTATTTCAAATACCCAAAATAACCCGAAAATACCCCTACAAATTCTAACCCCTTAAAAAATCCAATCTATACCCGAATAAAACCCGAAAAAAACCCAAAATAGGGTTTTTCAATACCTGGAAATAGGGTATTCAAATACCCGGTTTTAGAATACCGATTCTATACCCGACCCGAACCAGATGCATAAGGTATGGATTTTAGAGACAACATCCGAACCCGAACCTGACCTGGGTATTATCAATATCTGATTTTTCGATACCCGATCATACCCGAACCCGGTTCCATACCCAAACCCGGGTATTTTAAAAACCTGATTTGTGCACCTCTAGGTGGACGCCCTTGATTGGCGTCCTCTTCTAACAGCCGCCCCAAGTTTCACTTAAATGGGTATTTGGTAGGTATTTCATATGTTGGGCCTTGATGCATATAAAACGCTCGTGAATTGCTTCATAAGTAATCCTTGGTTCAATTATAGCCCAAAAAACATGCTCATGGCCTAGTTCAACTACTTTGATTTATATTGATATGTAGCACACACAATTTCGTATTGGAGGCCACATGATAATTTAAACTTCCTTCCTGTATTTCAACACAAAAAAAAATATTAGTTGTTTCCTTTTAGTTTCTTTATATTTTTGTTTTCATAATTGTTTTGATTTATTAATTTACGTTGTAACTAAAATAGGAAACATAGTTTGAAATGTAATATGTAACCATATCTTTATCATATATATTTTCTCCAAACTAAAATAAATTGTAAAAACTAATCAGTAGTTTTTTTTGTTAATCCGATTTAATTGTTTTAGCTTATTGTCTCTTGAAATCTTTAAACTTAAATATGAGCCAATTATTAGTAATATTCAATAAAAATCTAGCTCAAAGTACTTAAAAGTGTAGAAAATAATTATAATATTTATATATAATTAATGTGGCACAAAAAGAATATTTGACAAAGAAATTTCATTGGTTAAAGGAACAGTCCATATTGATGGACTGGGATAAATGCGCCCTTAGGAAGTGTGATAAAGATAGGATTTTTAAGAAAAGAAAAGCTTGAAAACAGATTCTAATCATGGCACATATGATCGCACCAGTGTCAATGATCGATTTAGAATAATGTTTTGAAGAATTGCAAGACATTATACCTCTAAAAGATTCCTGATTTATGGTTGTGGCATGATTAGCAGCAGATGTGGTTGTTGCTGAGTTATGGTTTGCTGTTGTGCAAATTGATTCTTATGATCACTTTGCCATTGATCTTCAGCAAGATTAGCAAACTTCTTGCCTTTGGTGAATTTGAAATCTTTGGGAAAACCAATCAGCTTATAACACTTGTTGACCGAATTCCCATTCTTTTTGCAATGAGTGTACACCAAGGTTCTTCAGTTCTTTTATGTTCCCCCACTGGTGGGACCTTCACTGCGTGCATTCAACGACAGGAAGTTGAAGTAGCCTCTAATCTTCTTCTCTCCTGGCAAACAATTGTGCAGCTCCACATGTACAGGAGGGAATAGTAGCTTATCCCAATTTTATTTCATCTTGGTAAAGTATGTAGCAATATTACCGCTACCCTGAGTGATATGGAAAATGTTCTTTTGTAACTGATAAAACTTAGCACCATTTGCCTGACCATATCAAGTATTCAATTCATTCCAAAGAATCTAAGTAGTTTCAGCATGCAGAACACTATCACTGATATCACGAGTGAGGGTGTTGAGAATCCATGATATCACCATATCATTGCAAGCTACCAAATTGCAAGATGTAGCTCGTTAACTGGCATAGTTAAAGTATTGTTAATGAAACCGAACTTGTTTTTAGCAGACAACGCAATTAAACTAATCGCCATTGCCCTCTTCCATACGCCGAAGCCAGTACCAAAAAAAATTTTTTAGATAAGGATCATATCAGGATGATCTGAAGAGTGAAGGTAAATAGGGTTTGAAGAATCGATGGACAAATTTGGAAGGACAAAACTGTTTGAGTATGTCATTGAATCGCAGCAGAACGAAATAAATGAAGGAGAAAAATAAGAACCAAACAACGTATAAGGTCACTTATACGGCGTATAAGTGCAGTGTATAAGGACTTATGCCCCATATAACATGTACGGCGTGTAAGTTATATGCCATGTAAGATATACGACGTGTAAGTCTAGAAAATCCAAAAAAAAAATCAGAGTAGAAATACGAGGAAATATGAAACTCTAGTAAATCCAACGTCGGAACAGACCTCCAACAAAACGAAAACAGAATATGTCAAAAAACAAAGAAAAAAATCATCCAATATCAAAAGAGATTGAATGAAATGAACGGAATCGATCAAGGAGAAATCAATTCCTGACAAACACAAGAAAGATCAAAGAAAATGATCAAAAAGATCAAAACAAACAGTAGACAAAGAGAGAAAACCGGCGAATCGAGAGAAACCGGTTTAACAAAGAGCATGATTAAGAACCTTGCTCTGATGCCATATAATATTTGAAAACGATGACATAGAAAGAAAAGAAAAGAAGAGAAACAAGGAAGGAAGGAAAATTTTATTTAATCATAACAAAAATCACAAATAATAAGAAACAAGAAAAGTATATATATACTAAAATATATGCGACGCACATATGTTTATACTGCACATAACATATGCGGCGCATAGCGTATAACATATACGCTCATAGCTGCATATGTTATATAGTGTATAAACATATACGCTCACAGCCGCATATGTTAATATGGCCATTAAAGAATTAGTTTGGCTTAGGTTACTAGTGAATTACTTAAACTAAGGGCTGGAAAATGATGAGTGGGTTGCCTTGGCCATTAAAATATTGCTTGGCTAAGGTTACTAGTGAATCACTTGAACTAAGGGTTGGAAAACGATCAGTTAACTCTCTTTTGTAATAACTTGTCACCGTGGCAAGTTCTCAACGCAGCGTATACACCTTTATTTTTTTAATTTTTTATTATTGTATATTGCTATATTATTTTAATAATATTATTAAATAATTATACTATATTGTTATAATATAATGTTATTATTATATTCAAAAAATTACATTATTATTTTAACGGTGATGATGATGACGACGACGACGATAACGATGACAATGAGATGATGACGATGAGATGATGATGATGACTATGACGATGAGATAATGATGATGACTATGACGATGAGATGATGATTATTACTATGACGATGACGATGACATGATGATGATGATGATGATGATTATGATGATGATGATGATGATGATGATGATGATGATGATGATGGTGATGATGATAATGAAGGATGATGATATAATCGTGATGATGATTATGATGATGATGATGATGATGATGATGATGAGTGATGATGATAATGATATGAAGATGATGAGATGATGATGAATGATGATATATGGTGATGATGATGATGATGATATGATGGATGATGATGATTATGAGATGATGATATGAGGGTGATGATGATGAGATGATGAATGCTGATAATATGATGGATGATGAGATGATGATGATATGATGGTGATGATGATGATGATGAACGATGATGATGATGGATGATGATGATGATGATGATGATATAATGGTGAAGATGATGATGATATGATGATGAGATGATGAATTATGATAATATGATGGATGATGATGATTTTAGTTTTATGGTGTTAGACCATCTCCAATGGTTGGTTTATCTTGGTTCAAACCAACCCGAAAACTACCTAACGGTAAGAAGTTATCAAATCTAGGCTAAATGGTAATTGGCATAATCGTTTTAATGAATATATTAATAAACTTAAACAAAATTTAAATGAATGAACATTCATGAACATATATGAATGAATGAACGAGGAATGAATGAACGAGGAATGTATTCATGAACATATATGAATGAATGAATGAACAAGGCATGGGTTTGCCGAGCTCATTGATTTCAACCCGGTTCGTGCCACTACCGCTGGCAATTCTTTTGTGATAGCAAAGCGTGGTTACCGCAGCAACTAACTTGTAACGTCCTCGTTTCTATAAATAAATAAATAAAGTATCTTGGTTTGTTTAGTTATCGTGTCGTGTAATGTCGTTAAATTAATTAAATACTTTAAGAAATGGGTAAGGTTAGGTGAGGTTAATGGACTTGAGAGGATTATAGGCCTAAAAGCCTTTAGATTTTGTCTATTTAAACCCCTAAACCCTAGATTTCCATCCTTATCATTCCATCATCATCATTCCCAATCATTGGCACATACACCCATACACACACAAAATCCCCTTTACACAAACATTCCAAAATCCAATTCCATTTGTCCAAGATCTAATATCAATATTCAAGGTATGCTTTGAATTAATATTCGTTTTCATTGTCATCTCGTGTCTATCTTAATAATTAATAACAAATTAACAATCGAGCTTGAAGACGAAAACAAACGAACCAAGTCGAGCCAACATAAACAAACTTGATATAAACGAAGTTAATGGAATATAGTAATACAAATAATAACATCGGTTAAACTAATACAAAATAATAAAGAATAGCACTGGTGGCTGATGGTATACGGCGGTGACAAGGGTTTGGTTCAAACCACCGAACCCGGAGCCCAAACAACTCAACTCAGCCATGAAACACGTACCCAAAGGCAACTGAAACCAAATGGTCCCCTGTTCTTCATATTAGTCACCAACGGCTTGAGTTATAGACTAAGGGAGAACCAGATCTGAAGAACCCGCAAGCGAACATGAAGATTCGAATATTGGTATGCGAAGTCATCCCGTGTGAAACCCTCCATGCGAAATTGATGGATTCGCATCACGTGCGAAACACTCCATGCGAAAGTGATGGATTCGCATCCCGTGCGAACGCCGTATGAATTTCATACCGTGCGAGTCCTTTCCTTCGCTATGATGGTCATGGGGGCTGGGAAGGGAGACGGAACAGGCGACGGGGTAGGGCAAGGGATGGCCGGCGGGTCTGGCTTGGCCGGAAGGTGAGGGGCGGCAGTGGCTGTCGGATTTGAGAGAGAGAAAGAATAAAGAAGAAGAAAAGAATATGAAGGGAAGACGGAGGGGGGGGGGGGGGGGTGCGGCTAGGGTTAAGGAGGATGGGATGGGGGTGTTGGTGAGTGTTTATAATAATAATAATAATAATAATAATAATAAAAACAAATAGTAATGAACTAATATACTATAGGATAAGAATACAAGCTAATGAAGCTGGCTCGGTACTAAAATAAAGTTAAGAGCATTAAATTAACATGAACGGTTAAGGTGGTTACATGTCGGCTCGGTTAACTTAAAGGTTAACCTAATTAACTTATGAAATGGCAAGAGATTATAGAGTATTAACATGTGTACATTATTAAACAGTTAGCCGCGCACAACTCAGGAAGGGAATTACTATTAACGGTGAACGTAACAGGATCCAGGTGAGTTCTAGCCCCTTTTTTTTATGTGTTATGTTTTCCGGACTGTGTGCATACTACGATGTGTTAGATTAATACACTTACCTTAAATGGTAAGTGTATATTAGTTATATGTTTGCGTATGAATGAGAATTATATGGATTGATTAACTAGTATGCACGTAGTTGTTTTATTAGTTACGATTGAATGAAGTAGAAAGGAAATGTAACGAAAGGTAGAGTTGTATGGTATGTTAGAGGGCACCGGGCCTTAATAATAACCGAGGTATGTAGGGCACTTGACCCTTATAATATCCAAGGTAAGTAGGGACTGGACCCTGATGATATCCAAGGTATGTAGGACGTTGGATCCTTATAAATTCCGAGGTATGTAGGGACTGGACCCTTATAATATCCAAGGTATGTGGGGGCCGGATCTTTATAGTATCCGAGGTGTGTAGTCAGTAAGAAGTATAAAAGTATGTATATATGATTGAGTAATAGATGAACAGGTAAGTATTAAGACGTATCTTCGGACGCGTACTAGTAAGTAAGCAAACGTAATGTATGTTAATTAACTATAACTCACTCAGCGTAGCTGACTTTTAGTATGCACGCAGACAAGTAGAATGAGACAAGTTGCTTGATGAGGACACACGGCAATAAGAGAAAGACTGGCATCTTATGAAGAAGACTATCGTGTCATTTATCTTTTATGTTTAAGACTTATGTTATTTTTGTTTAAGACAAGATGTTTATGTTATGTACGAATGGTTGACGTTTATTTCCACGAAATGTTTTAATTAACTCTGATTTTCCGAATGATGTGAATGAGTAAATCCAACCAGCGTGAAAGTAGGGCACCCAGGTCGGGGGCCTTACATAACTATAATAACCATGCTGTTGAATGTCATTCAGCTTATGTAAGTCTAAAATACTCGTTGTATATTCAATTTTTGTTAACCGTCTTCTTTGTATAATTGTTGCGGTTCTTAAACGTCTCAGATTGTACTTGGTATAAAACTTGGAATGGTAGAAATTTAAGAAAAGTGAAAACGCTATCAGATGCAGAAGGTTTATGCCTATGAAAAGTGAAAACTCACGGGTCTTCTGATCCGACCCTTGCTTTTAAGATATTGAACTAAAAATAAACTGTTCAAGTGGGTCAAACAGTTCAAACTTTACCCAAATTTTGGTTTAGATTGACCCAACGCGACCCTTTTCACCTGTCCATTTTTGCCAACTCTATGGTTATGATTCTACTTATTTAAAAATACTTGATGTCAACTTACTTTGGTGTCAAGATTTTTAATTTTGATATCTTTTTTCTTTAATTTTCGTAATTTTTTTTAATTTTACTATTAAAGGAATATCGAAAAGGAATCATATACAGCTAAAGAAATCAAGAAAATCACTTTTAAAAGCTTGGATTGAATATATGCTGACTGGAACTCATCACTTGATGTGCTAAAAGCTGCTAAACATTACAAGTTATAACGGATAATTCTTTATCTAACTTTAACCCGTTTTTATCCGTTTCAGATGTGGCATGTTTGACCCTTTTTGTAATAATTCATAACCTGGTTTAACATTTTTGTTAGCATTATATCTAAGTTGCTGATGCAGACCATGTTTAGTGACATATTCATAATTTTATTCCTATTGAGTCTTTGTTTAGATGCCCCAGTTCATATATATATAACGGCTTGGTTTAAGTCTGTTGAGGCTTGGTTCAGGTCACAAGCATCACTAGGAGAGTTATATCAGCTCATTACAAACGCTCTAGCTAAGCTTGTAATCAGAAAAAATTCCTAAGCGATTACGAAAAGACGAGCAGTCGTCTACTTGGCTAGGAAAAGTACCATCCTTATAAAGAGATATATAATGCATAACCTATTTGAGTATATATATTTAAAAGATGCGATGCATAACTTATCTGTAACGCCCGTTAATTCCGGTTTCAAGAATTAAGGATTGTAGAGTATGTATAACTCTCGGGACTTAACCGACGTTTCTCGAAAGCCTTTATGTCATCCCGGTACGTTAATGAACCTAACTTTTCCTTCCATTTTGCCTTACACTTCAATCTGGAGGGGCTAGAGTGTAAAATATTATGTTATAACACAACCTAACCCTAGCCCCCATCTCTTTCTGCGATCGGCAGGTAGGAGCAGCCCCAAGACCACCGATTTTCCTTTTTAAAGCAAATTCTAAGCCATGAAAACTTCAATTCAAGGTCAGTTTTATGATTCCCCATGTCTTTTACACCTTAATTGATCATATTAACGCGCTTATTGGTCGTTAAGGTTGAGTTTTGATGATAACAGTTTGCTGACAGATTCGTATACGTTTATTGTAGGGTCTGTAATGCGATGATAACCCATTCTTTTTGATCGATTCTTGATTCCACGATATTCTACTTCGAGTCTAGTTTCCAGAAAGGTATAATACGTAATTTTTGGACGAGATTTGAATGGTTTTTATGAATTTATAAAATCGAGTGTCAAAGCTGATGCGGGATGACGGATTCTGGTCTGTCTTCCCGACGTCATAACCTTTTTTCGACAGGTCCAAATTGGTTGATTCCACTTATGGAAGTTAGTATTTTGAGTTAGAAACTAAACTCAATTGGAATCGTTTAATTTGGTTTGGTAATGAATTTTATAAAAATAAAACCATTTTGTTGCGCGCTGAAATAGCTGCACATACCTTTCTGTGTTGGAGGAATTTTAATGATTTTTGTGTCCAATATAAAAATATAATAAAAATATTTTTATAAACCTAAGACATTTATTAAAGTCTGGTAAAAATTTAATAATTTATTTCAAAGGTTATCCTATGTAATTAAATGCATCTTCGCATGCTAAAATCTACACATTTTACTCGTTATTGATCGATAAGTTCGTTTTAGGCTTAACCGGTGGATGTTCAATTGTGTTCTTGTCGGGGCTATTTGAAGTGATTTTTTTCACCACAATCTTCCTAGGTATGTCCCGTATATCATACTCAAAGATCATGTTCTTAGGTGTTCGTTAAGTTGATCAACTAGTTGTAGTTTGATTGTTATGTTCGGTTGTCTAGAATTGTTGAGTTTGATGCGTTAATCGGTTGGATGACCAACCGAATCAGTTTGCATGGCCCTAGGGGAGTCTAAGGGCTGTGGGAAAATTATTTTTTTGATGCTCGGGGTTGTTGTGGTTAGTGCTTCGTCAATCGAGTCGGCGATGCGCGAATTTTCGTTTAAACGTTAAAGTAAGAGTTGTAAAAAGGAACCGTCAACCCTATCAACTCTGGTGACATAATTATGATAAATGAAAAGAGTTAAGACGGAATTTGGTCCATTCGGGGCTGACTCGGTTAACAAATGGTTTTAAGAATTATTTCACGCGCATTCGACCCGACTATCTTTGGGCCTTGGGCCAAGTTGTTGGGCCTTGGGCCAAGTGTTGGGCCTTGGGCCAAAGTGTTGGGCTTGTACAGCCCATTAGGCTAGAGTGTTCCTACAGTCTAGTTTAGTAACGCGTTATGTATAATCTACAGGCCCTTGCTTGTGATTTTGCCCTTAAGAACTTCCGAGCTCGTTGCAAGTATTCGATCGATCTCAGGTGAGTTCATGATGCCCTTTTTACTCATTTTACTTTTGGGCTAGCATGCGCACCTAAATGTTTTCTTATTTGATGAAATGTTTTTAAAATGATTTTATATAGGCTTGCTAGTATATGGTAAGCCTTGGGATGTTAAATATATATATGTGTATATACATTATTTCTTGGCCTCTATTTGGCGATGTTGTAGTCGTTTTGACTACTGATGTTGTGTATGCCTACTTCGTGTTTGCATGCACTGATGTTACGTGTTTGGGTTGTACGTTTGCTCGACCCTGATGTTATACGTGGATGTTATATATATATATATATACTGTTATGTATATAGGGATGTTATTGAATGGATGTTTACATATACCTTTGTATATGTATGTATGAGGATGTTTAAGTTCGATAACGATGATTAGATGGATGTACCCTTTTACTTTTAAGACCTTTGGTATGGCTATCATGATTTTACTACTGATATCTTTTACTTAAAACTTGAACTCACTCAGCTCAAGCTGACTTTGTGTGCATGTTAGTGTAAGTTTCAGGTTTGGAAGAGGATGCCTTATCGCTTGGACGTGCACGGAGCTACTTGGATGGTGAAGGGCATACTGGAAGGAAGAATTGTTTATGAATATTTTATTTCAAGGAAACTTATAACAGTTATACTTATTTTGGTTCTTGGGCAAAATTCCTGGGTTTCGGGAACTTATTTCATTTTTCATGTTTTCCACAAAATTTACACTCTGATACGCTTGTTTTAATGGAAGAAATGGTTTTTGAGTTTATTTAATTTTACAAGTGTTTGAATGATTACCAACTGTGGGGTTCCCGGGGTTCGGGGCCTTACATTATCCAAGCATAGGAGTTCAACAGTAATTTTGAGATGGGATTAAAGTTATGTAACAAAGTTCAATGGTGATTTTAGTCTAAGTTTTAGTCATGTTTCGATGTTGTCTACGCGATTTTCAAAAGGACCTTGCTTTTGCCAAATATTAGACTTGCCTGCTAAGTTTTAATCAAGATAGTTTTATATTGAAGTAAGGTATTATGTAGGCTAAAACGAGGGGTCGTTCGGATTTTAAGCTTACGATTATACATTGTCATTTATATAAATTATTAAAAAAATTGTAAAAACTAAATCGTTTTCCTACGTTTTTTTTAAATAAACTTGATGCCAAAATTATAGCAGACATTAGACTCCACATTCGGTATATTTGAAGTATGTTTTTGGCAATTGAAACCTTTTTACCTTTCTAGGCTATTTTATTATATATAAGTAAACATATACTTGTATACATCAGTTACGTTAATTTAAAAACAAAACAAAAATGAGCAATCTGTTTATAGTCAATTCTTTTGGATATATATATATATATATATATATATATATATATATATAGGGAGAGGATGAGAAAACTCATACTTAGAGTGAAAACTTAAAAATCCTAACTACCAAGGGTAGGTATGTAAAATTGACTTAAAACCAAATTTCCCCCAAATCCATCACCAATTGACCTAAAACTAATTTTCCCCAAATCCATCACCAGCGATCAAGAACTGAAACAGATATTGATTACTATTCATTCAAATCATATCCATAATTATCCAAATTAATCACATAATCAATTCCTGCATATAATCCAATTCGACATTACACATCTACATCTCGATTCTGACACAAAAGCATGGCGATTAAAGGTATGATGTTGCGAATTTTAGGTTAAAATCGCTAAATCGTTCATGAAGGTTGTGTTAATTAGGCTCGTTTTCACTGTTGTTTGATCAGAAACAGTTTCATATGAAGGATCCACCAGCAATAATGTAGCAATTGATGATAGACATGCTCAATCGTGTGATTCTAGGTCAAATACGCATGATATTGCAATGACTGTCTCAGTAAACAATGAATTAACTGAATTCGATGATGAAACTGACATCAATCAACACAACAGCTCACTTATAACATCATCAACCGACATCGCTTCGTGTTCTAGTGTATATATCAAAGACACATTGTAATACGCTCGTGTTGAACAGTGAGGTAACATCTATTGATTAATGTGTTGCGTATGTGTTATATGATGATATATTATGTAATGGAACCTTTTCATATCATGTACTGCGCACATGTACTATAACGTTTATTATTATGTCGAACATACTTATTAAGTGTTATGTTATTTTTAATGCTCGTGATAATTGTTAACGCTCTGATACATGTGCATACTTAATGATAATTCATATACCTGCTGATTGTCCTGTTATATGTCCTATTCGTGCAGACTGTTCTTCTACGCGTGCTGCACGTACACTGTGCATACTATATGATAATGCTTTTGTTACATGTAATTATGCTAAATATACCGTCTAATTATCTGTTACATGTATTTATCCTGAGGTCCATTAACGCGTCTGATACATGTGATGCGCATACTTATATTAATGTATATTATTACACACATTCTAATAATGTTTATAAATTATGCGCAGCTGTACATTCTAATATCTTGTATGTATTTAACACGATCATGTTACACATGCTCTACACACTTTTGACGATTTGATACGTGTGCCAATGCTGCACACACATTATGTATTATAATAATGTGTGTGTATTAAACACTAAATTTGCTATCAGTGTTCTAATCGCTTTTTAACGATCTGATAAGTGTGCAACACGTATGACGTGCATACTAACACATAACACGTACTCCATGTGTTTTGTAATTATTTATATTTTTTTTATAATGTATACATATTTTAAACTCGTTTTGTTAATGTTTAATATTGCAGGAGGCATGTCGATAATTGTTTACTTGACACCAAATAGCACAACATATTGGAAACATGAGGCGCATAAAGAATTTATACCTGTTATGCATGCAGAGTTTGAAACATGGGAAGATGTTGAACGCATGTATAACACATATGCTAATAAATCTGGATTTTCAACTTGTTTAGGCTCCCGCTGCTAAGGTGTCTGCACCTGATACCTTTGCGATAGGGTTAACGTCTGATCATGCGGTTAACCATTATGTCAGGCGGTCAGCCCGTATGGCTTCTTCTTGACTTCATGTTTGTTTTTTTTTTCATTATGTACGCGCGTTACATCATTACATATATTCAATAAGCGCATAGTACATTTGGTTGCGTATTATACTTTATAACATTCTGCTATTAATACACGTATATTGACCATTTTGAAAAAAAAATAAACAAATGTAATACAAGTGCGTGTTATTTTAGTGTTGCGTTTAGTTTTTTAAAGATTGCGCATGTGCATTACATACATAAATATGCTTTGCTCTTTATCATATCTTCCTAATGTGTATGCGATGTATAACATTTACACACAGTTTGACATATACATTCGTGTCGTTCGGTTTTATACGCGTGTAGTCCGACATATGCATATTTGTTTACATACATAGACATGCTCCGCTCGTTTTTTGTGTGTTCGTAATGTGCATATGATGTATAACATTTATGCGTTGACATGTAAATTCGTGTTGTTCGGTTTTATACATGTGTTGCACTCGTGTAGTCTGACATTTATACAGTTTGTTTACGTGCGCGTATATTTTTCGCTTTTCACACACGTGTTGTGTTACTTATACGTGTTGTGAAACTCCTATACATCCTTTAATGCTTCGTGTTACACTTAGGCAGTGTACGATTTAGGTGCGCCCTCATAGTGCATAACATCGTAAACGTGCCCGTCCATACACTATTTGGAATGTAAATATGTGTCAATCCTAAATCATATTTTACGTTTCTTTTAAAACATCACAATTATAAAATCCTGGGCCGAACCCGGCATTCGTATATTACACGTGTGTAACATGTGTTTTACACGCTTTTCTTAACATTTTTGTAAAACATGTAAGCTGATGATGCCTTACAACCCCTGTTGACATGGCATGCGCGACTTTTGTAGTCGCTAGTGTACCTCGCGCTATAATGCACTATCAGTTAATGAAATAGTTAATGCATGTGTGTGTTCCTGATTTTTGGCCCGTTACATTCACATACATGATTCAAACATAATATGCATATGTTTCTACCACAGTTGACAGTTAACGCGTACTACCATTCATATTATTCAAACATCAGATTTTTCAGAATATTCAAACATCATATTTTTCTACCACAATCGACAGTTAACGTATGTTACCATTCACAATATGTTTTCACGAAACCAAGTACATGTTTTTTTCAATAAAAAACAAAACAACTATAACTTATCAAACACTCTTGAACGAAAGCTTCTTAACCGGGCCTTCTGATAATAATATGCGGGCTGCATACTTCATTTGAAGAATCTTAATCTGCTCGGTCATTCTAACCTCATCGGTGCTGAAAATCACAATCAACAACTTTGTTGCCTCATACATAACACTCCATGTGTCGCATTGCGAAAATTCCACATTCGGTAAAGTTTCTATTGTTGCCCATGTCAAATCCATTTTTTTCGGTCTGGCCATCCCCAATGTTATTGTCATCTCTTCATCCTTCGGGTGTCCGACTAAGCTCAGATAATTGCAAAATATTTCTCTCTGTGTTTACGAAAAACAACAAAAATGTCATTTTTTTAACAAACGTGTATCATTATAACACATGTTGGCATTCCATTACATATATGCATTATTAATATATACATATATGAACTGCATGCTCGCAGCACCGATTATCTTAAATATGCCCAACTTACCACTTTGTATGGAGTGTTCTTTGTCCGCATAGTTACGACTGTATCTGCAATCGTACACACTTGGTATGTGTACTGATAGGTATATGTATTAATATAACCAAAGAAAAATAAATATAATTAAAAAAATGCAATGATAATAATAATACTATTGAACACACATCATATATACAGTTTTGTCATGTCAATAAATGTTATTTTTTATGTACATTTTGTGTTAATTCATTGTCTACTCGATTTTACCATTCCTTTCACGTATATGCACATATGCATTACTATCTGTATGCGATACACGCATGCATTACCAGATGTGCGCGTTGTTACGTGTATCGATACGTATACCAACAGTGCATATACGCGTCAGAACAGCAACATCGGTAATTTTACTTCACATATGCATTATGTTGGTGTGTGTACCAATACGTATACGTATTAATATAACAAACAAAATCTATATAATTAACAAAATACAATAATAATAATACTATTAAACACACTCATCACGTGTACAGTTTTTTCATGTCATAATAAATGTTATTTTTATGTATATATGGGTTAATTCATTACCTACTCAATTTATGCATATTTATGTTAATTCATCGCCTACTCGATTTACCATTTCACATGTATGTGCACGTAAGCATTATGATCTGCACGTGATACACCTACGCGTTACTGTATGCGTGCATTGTTACACGTACTGATACGTATAACAATAGTGCATATACGCGACGCAACAGTAACATCGATAGTTTTAAACGTCACTTCACATGTGCATTACGTCGATATGCGTACCGATACGTATACGTATTAATATAACCAGAAAATGAATATAATTAAAAAAACACAATAATAATATTTGTTAAACACGCATCACGTATACAGATTTGTCATGTCATAATAAATGTTATTTTTTATGTGTATTTGTGTTAATTCATTGCCTACTTGATTTACCATTTCGCGTGTATGTACATGTACACATTACTATCTGCACGTGATACGCATACGCATTACAGTATTCGCTCATTGTTACGCGTACCCGCTAGTTTATCTTTCACGTGTAATTACAATTTATAATATTATATAAAAAATAATAAGACGATTACCCGTATGTTCTCTTAATATCCTCTTCTTCCAATGCTAGTTGCCTGATATTTGTCATCGCTCCCCTTTTTTCTGACTTCTTTTTATAATCTGCAATATCCGTCAGGTATTTACACACCAGTATCTTATCATCGCTCATCATTTAGTCTTTGTCCACCATTTGACTATTAACTGTTCTTTCAGTAACATTCGGGCTATGTTGCGCGTAACCTGATTCTCGAGAGCTAATACCAAGGCTGAAGCTCAGCATTTCATATCTTTCGTATTACATACACGTATCGCATCAACATTACTGATTTGTATATGCATTACGATGTTTTAACACGTTTTATGTAGTGCGTTCGTGATACGATACTCATACGTATACATGTAACACGCCATTGGTATATGTATTAGGATGTCGGTAATATGTGTATGTAATTAAAAATATATCAAGCATGATTTATTCAACTTGTATCAGTTGCTCCGACATCCTCGCCTTCAATGTTTTTGTCGTTTTCCAATTTTAAACGTTTCGGTTTAGGCGTACGCGTCAATCTCCTCGTGTTCATGATACCTATTGGAACTACATGCAATGTCATTTTTTATATAATATTGTGTTATCACAATACTACAAATCTGTGCTATGTTTACCTGCTCCGACATATGGTTTATCCCCTGTTTTTGGACCCTGCCTCTTTCCTTCCAATTCGCCCGCGCGTTTTATTGACTGCAAAATTTCAATAAATGAGTATATTAGCGTGACTTTACACATGCGTGATACGCGTGTATGTTATATTTACCTGTATTAACATGCGCTTCATCATCTAATGTCCTCCCTGTTTCACACCCTGCTTTTTTTTTTTGCTGTCTACGCGTTTTCCTACCTGCAGTTTTTAGCAAAATATATATAAATTACTGTGATCGTACACACACGCCCTAAACAAGTGTAACACATGTAGGAAAAATACATATGCGATACAACATCAACGCATGTAAGAAGAATACATCTGCGATACATACGTGTAATACGTCTGTAATGCATATACGTATTACACGATATCTGTAGACAACAAAAACTGATTTCATCTTCCTTCTTTTTCGTTTTGGTTACCTAAATTATGAAAAACAACAATCATTTGTTTAGGTTTCGCTTGCCTTTTAATGAACATTTTATAACCTTACATGCAATGCAATTGCATATTTCATACAAACAAACATTAACACACTTTAACATTAATGCCGTTAACTAGCATTGCATATATGTTTTATAAACACGCATACATTATAACGCGCATATGAAATACTCGATGTATGCAATCATCTACATATCTTTGTTACATCATAATACACACGTGCAATAACACCGGATGTCCGCGCGTATATAATACATCTGCATCCAAACACGCGTCCCGTGTACTGCATCTGTGCGATACTCAACAAATGCATTTATAATTCATCATCACAACAAATATATAAGGTAATACATGTGTGCATTACAATTGAATATTCAAAAATATAATGACAATCTTTTGTTTAGTTAACGTATCTAACAGTATATGCATCCAAACAAGTAAAATTACGCATAATAATCAATAGATTCAAATAGACATATAAGCACACCTAATTTTATAGTATAATACACATGTGCATTATAATTGGATAATCAAACATATGTTTAAATTGTTCTGTTCAATGAACAATTGTGCAGCCAAAATACAGAATCAATGTACTGCATATGTGCACTAATTGCCTAATCATGCGAAATCGAGAAACAATTAACTGATGTCATCGCTTATACACCTAATCGTCGATTTATACGCTTAATCGACACTTGTAACGTGCCTAATTGACGTTCTATATACAAATTGGACGGAACCTTCAATTATAGTGTGCCTAATCGACTATATATGTACAAAAAACTTCGAAAATACATGAGAAATACAACTAATTTATGGTTGTAACATGCTAGGTTATCTATTGTGATGCTTACCTGTTGTTTAATCTCTGTTTAATGCTTAATTTTGTCTTCGATTTGCTCAAAACCCTAGCTTCCATTGTAGTATGGGTATATCAGAGGTCGTGTATTAGGGAACAGATAGAATGGTGAAGTTTAATCAAGCGTTCATCTTATTTTTGTTTTGTTCTAATTCCAAAAATACCCTTGGCCATTAAAAAACCCACATCTTTTTTTTGGTATACTTCCTTTTTTTTCGGCTATATTTAAGGGTCTTTGTATGAGTTTTCAAGTTTTCTCTATAACATGAGTTTTCGTTTGATCCCACCTATATATATATATATATATATATATATATATATAGGGGAGCTTTCAAATTAGAACCCCTTTGAGTTTTAAGAACTCGAAAGAACTCAGTGTAACGATTTTTTTTCGAATTTTTTTTACACATGCATAATATATGTAAGTTACATACATAAAAAAAAATTACATAATTTTTTACGCACCGAGCCGACTTTTTACACATGTGTAACGGACGTAAAAGTTAGTGTAACCACTTACATTTTTATTCTCTCTCATACTTTGACTTTTTTGCCAAATTTAATCTCAACCATATATTCCAATCCACCTAATTAAATGTGTGGCTTAAAATGGAGTTCTTAAGTTCTTCAACTCAACATGATTCTCAAAAGATCCCTCCCCTATATATATATAGGGTAAGGATCTTAAGAGAACCCTTAACAAATTGAAAATTTTGAGAACCATTTTGGACCACTAAAAAAATCTCTATAAAAATATTATAAAACAAAAAAAAAAGAAAATTTTAAATAAGTAAAAAAACTAAAATTCTTATATTTTATTCCGGTTCCATTAAAAAAAACCGAAAAAAAAGTTTTTTTTTTTAATTCGTGTTATACCTATACACATATGTATACTTTCATTTAATCTCTAGTTTACGTAATGTACACATATGTACATTATTATTTACCTTAAATTATGCATAAGTGTATTAAAAAACATATGTGTACATATATGTACATATTATACATATATGTATAATTTAGCTAAACCGAGAATTTTATTTTTTTTATTTTTTTAGAAACCGGGATGATAAATAAGAATTTTGTTTTTTTTTACTTTTTTTATTTATGTGTTTTTTTTTTGTTTTATGATTTTTTTTTATTTTTGGGTTTTTTGTGGTCCAAAATGATTCTCATAGTTATCAATTCCCAAAAAGTTCTCACATGATATATGAAAACCCATTTGATTTTTATTTTAACCTAACCCTATATATATATTTCCCTATATATATATATATATATAGGGAAAGATATTTTGAGAACTATGTTGAGTTTTTAAAACTTAAGAACTTAATTTTTGGCCACACATTTAATTAAATGGATTGGATTATGTGGTTGAGATTAAATTTGATTAAAAAGTCAAAGTAGGAGAGAGAATAGAGATGTAAATGATTACACTAATTTTTACGTCCGTAACACATATGTAAAAAGTCGACTCGGTGCGTAAAAAATTCTGTAATTTTTTTACGTATAGGTAGCCTACATATATTACGCACATGTAAAAAAAATTAAAAAAAATATTACATTGTTATAGCAGCCTTCCTCTTTATTTTCACTTCTTACTTGTGACATCTGTCTTCACAAGAGTTCAGAACATAAATTCAGGACAGTTTATTCCAATTGAAGGTTGTGACGGTTTTTGTTTCCTTCTAACCACCACTTCCCGTCCAAATCCCCAATAATATCCTCTAGCCATAGCCACAAATTCTGATCAGGGTTCCATTGACGGTAGTTTTGGCGACAAATTGTAATTTTTGATTATCTTCACCGCAACGCAGTTCGCCGCCAATATGTCATTTTCTCCTCTATCACCACTGGCACGTTCACTCTAACCACTAATTTACAAGGCATGCATATCTCTTTGGAATTTTGATTTACCGCTATGGTTTATAAAGTTAGTTATTCTCGATCAGTTAATGAATCAATTGTTAGTTATTCTCGATCAGTTAATGAATCAATTGAGTATGATCGTAATGTTTAGATTAATTTGCCGAATCAATAAAATGTATGTAATTCTTGAGGAGAAAGGTTCAGTTATTGTTTCGTATTGCTCCATGGTTTTTTTTTTTTTTTGGGGATTTAAGATTAGGTTTCCCCTTCTTTTGATGTTAATATCAACTAATATAAAACATTCAGGCTTTGAGTTAGAACAACTGCAAATCAAACAAAAAGCACCCAATGTAAGATATGTACAGATGCAGTTTTTAGTCAGAAGAATGTCAATTCTATCCTGATTAGTTGACTTTAAAACTTGCATGATTTAATGATAAAGGTTGGTAACTAACGATTAAATGAAAAGTTCACTAAAACAATCTATTTCTAAAATTGAATTATTTTGAGACAAACTAAGAGTAGAAGAAAATCTAAAAATATAATAAAAAAATTTTACATTATTATATATATCAGATTGCTAGGCGAAATATACCATGAAAATGTATATCATACTACCATAAACTTGTAATGATTAAAGCAAATATTACTAATAACATGAATAAATCATTCATACATTACTACAAATATCATGCAAAAGTCAATCCATCGCATCATGAGTTTGTCTTGTATTCACTTTGCACATGTTCATTATGTTAAAAAAAAATGAAATAAAGCATATGTAGCTTCGGAATTTGGGTGTAACCAAAGTTATCCTTCTGCAATTAATATTAATAATGTAATATGTAATCACATTTTTTATGTTTCTATGATCATATGTTTGGCTCTCCTTGTGAAATTTGTTTGTGTAATGTTAAACAAATTACCACGTGCATCAATTTATATGGTGTATGCACATTATATATCACATGTTTTATAGCATGTTAAATGTGCAGCATGTTAAATGTGCATCTAGATTTATATATCTAAATGATTTTAGTTCATAAAGAAGTCATACGTTTCTCAATTTGTTGATTCAATGGTCAACATCTACCTATACTGGAGTTCAATGATTATATTTACATGATTAGTTTGTTATATACCTGATCTTATAGTTCAGTTTAATGTCCTGTGATTTTTTACCTTAAATAATTAGCTAAAGTATTTTTACCATTTGCATCTTCAATATGCTAATGCATAGTGAAGGCTTTTTTTCTCATACATATATATACTTGTCCTTAAGTCCATGTGGGTCTATTGAGGTTTTTTTTAATATACCAAACAAGCCAAATCATAAAATGTGGTCAAAGAGGTTGAAGTTCACCAAAGTGTGCATACAACGTTCCTAATTGTTTTATTTAAAGATATATTTGTTATTCTAATACTGTTGTTTGTAACCAGTATTAGTGCTTTAATTATTTATAAAAATAAAAATGGACAAAAGATGTTTGTGAGGCAACCGAATCGGTTTTGCTCATGAAAATGACCCGTTTTGACACATCATTCACCCTCTTGACCCCGCCTATATTTTGAAAAGATATGTAACTTTTTTTGTATATTTCAGATTAATCCTGATAATGAACTTTGACCTTTGGTTCCTGGGCCTACTATTCTCTTTGAGGATTGTCCCACACTCTCATTTTCTAGAATTATTATTAGTTGCAAATGAACTTCCAATTTGTGCTTAAATTTGTGCAAATGAACTTTCAATTTGTGCTTAAATTTGTCTAAAGCAAGTTTAAATTTGTTCGCTTCAAATTTTAAGTTTTATTTCTTTTGATAATGAGGTTAAACACATGAAAATTGTTTGGTCGAAGCCGGTTGTTTTTAAAATCTTAAAATGTATCAATTTGGTTAGGCTCAAAATGGGTTCTTAGCAAAAAGAGTTCGGGTCAAAACGGATTGTTTTAAAGAAGTGCTAATTTTGTTCAGGTCAAAACAAGCTCTGGACAGTCTAAATACAAGTTGAAATTAGTTGGTTCAGAAATAAAGGTATCAAAATGGGCCAAAGTGATGCAATTGTTTAAATTGCAAAAATATTTATTTATTTATTTATACTTTTAACAACTTTTATTAACAAATTCAAAGACTAAATGGTTGTTTGGTGTTCATTATTTCTAGGCGGATTTATACCCAAATGAAAGTTGGACCACTCATCATCTACAGCCTTCTGTAAATATATTGTAAGGACATCTGAATAACTGTAATTTCGTTTGGTTTCGAAGGAGAATGACAATGGATCTTGTTAGTATATATTAGGAATTTAAAGGCTGCTTGCTAAAAGTCTTCACCATAGACGAACAAGAAATACAATGACTATGATAATTATATCGAAAGGAAAAAAAAATACCATTTTGAGAAGCCCGTTATTTCTCTGTTGATACTGGCATGTATGATTTTTCTTGTGGTAATTTCCTTTTCTACTTTTAATTATTTTTTATAATTAATTTAATTATTGCCCATTATATTAGTAAGTATAGAAAGAAAAATTACGTAAATTGTAAATGTAAGCAAGGTTACAAAAGTCACTAGGCAGACCCTAGGCGGCTGATTGGGGAGTTGGGTGTACTCAGAGTACTCGGGGAGTACTCGGAAATGATAAATATAAAGAAAATTAATTTTTTGATATTATATATATGTTAAATATCACAAGTATACTAATATTTACAAGAAAATAAGTGAATATGATCAATATAAATAAGAGATGTACATTTTTAAATACTAAATTATTCTAAAATTTGCTAATCAATAACTAAAAAAAGTGATATTGTTTTTTTAAATGTTATAGAAATATGAATTATGTTTTATTTTTAAAGTCAAATCGGCCCTAATTGACCGACTAGAAGCAATTCTGGCTGAGGCTGACCACATTTGATCGATTTTAGTAACTAGGCGGAGTTAAAGAAACTCTCCTCGGCCCCATACCTCGTGAGAGTACTCGGCTTTGAAGACCTACTTTTACAACATTGAATGTAAGTATTCAAATATAATTTGTATTTGTTTGTTATTAAAATTTTATTAAATTTAGCATTTTTTACTCAATCCCGTGTAGTACACGGGTTTATAACCTAGTATATATATATATATATATATATATATATATGGGTGGGTTAAAATAAAAAGAGATAGTTTTCTAAGAAGACTATGAATAAATCATAGCCATTGGATCATGTTAATCAATGGTTGAGATTTAAAATTACCAAAAACCGACATAGTTTCCTAGAATTACTCTTTCACCATTATAACCGACATAGTTTCCTAGAATTATTCTTTTACCATAGGTTTTAATGTCAAATGTCAAAAATCTATTGGTTCTTACTATTCCTAAGAAACTCTTTATTTTTATTTGATATATATATATATATATATATATATATATATATATATATATTTGTATCTTGCTCTATATGAAATATAAACTTGGTATAGCAAATGGTATCATAATAAACCGACACCGATTGAATCCTCATTACGTTCCGCTGTAACGCGCGGACTCTTTGCTATATGTTTTATTGGTTTTAGCAGCAACGCATATACCAACTTCAATTTAAATACTTATTAAGGAAAGTAAAACTTTTTAATGCTTATGGTTTTTAAAATGGTTTTTAAAGTTACTTGCCGCAACGCATAGGCGTTTTTGCTCTTTTAACATTAAATTTAAATTAGCACAAACTAATAAATTAATACAAATTATTGAAATTAATTGTCACGTGTTTATTTTATCTATGTTCTGATATGAATTTTCTTCAAAACTAAGTTTACCCGTCACGAGGTGGACTCTGTACCATAACTTTTTAATCATCTAATCTCTTGCCATTTTAAACAAAACTCAGATCGACGTGCTACAAATCAAACTCCCATCTTGTCCCCATCGCAACGTACGGACACCTTCCCAAGTTTATATCATGCTTCAATAAAATTAAAAGAAAAAGCAGGTTAAGGAGCATTTTTTTTTAATAGCAAAAGTTTGTTCACACCAAAAACTAAGGCCCAAAATAAGCCGAGATAGATAGGCCCAAACAAAGAATAAGAGCAAATTAAGTGGGCATTTCTCCTTGAAGTTGCTACATCTCATATGGCTCAAATGTTAAGTTGTTAACCTCCGGCCACATATACATTTTTTTTTTTGGAACAACAAAAAAAATTTATTCAAACAAAAGAAACCTCCAGTAGGCAGCTAGAGAAATTCTAAAAGGAATACACAAGCCAGAAAATAAAAACAAAAATTACAATCAACCTATAACCTGTTATGAATAATAATTATTGTGGTTATCAACACCTAAATTAGATTTTGCTTCTTCTCCAAGTTTTCTCATCCCTATATAATATTCTATTGTATCTCATTGTATACTACACTTGATTAATTGTGGGTTAATTCACAGTACCAACCAAACGATTTACAATGAAGTGGCAGGTAAGCAGGCAACAAGCTGCGCCGCAACCCCCTTTTGGATAGCAAACCCAATCCTACTAAAAACAAAGTTCTGATTCTTATGAGCCGATAAATTGCTATGCATGACTTTTTGAACTCTGTTTAGAAGGTCCACGCATCTGGAGCTAAGTAACCAAAAGTGTTAAAGGCAAAGGGGATAAACACGTGTTGATTCTCCAAACAAGCTTTCTCGTGTTTAACAACCTTACCCGAGGCCGCCTTCAATGCTGCCTGACAGGAAACAAACCCATTGTCCCTTATCCTAACAAGAGGGGAGACTCCTATGAGATCCACACAAGCGTGTTTCCCCTTACCCACCCAAAAACAAGAATATCGACTGGTCGTAACGTAGATCTTCCTTTAAGAGGATCCGTAAGAAAGTTTACGGGAGCCTCCTTTTTAGTTGAAATTCCGGCCCGTTTAAGAACATCGCATAGAACATCCCTCACCAAATCATGTCTGTATTTAAACCCAGGTAACTCTTTGCAATGAATTGCGTGCTCGCCAAAAGAATCCAAACAGACCTTGTGGCAAACTGGGCATGGCTCATCTACCGGGAACAAAGGAATCATTAACCGATACTTAAGGATAGTCCGGTACTCCAAAGCCGACATATGTTGGCCCAGTCCTTCAACAGGGATAACACTTAAGAAATCTTGAGCCCATGGAGATCGAAGGCATTCAAACACCGCTTTTTGACGAGGAGATAAATCAAACTTCACTTCCAAACTCTGGATGATTCCACTATAAAGGGCACTCGTCAAAGCATGTTGGGCTTTAGGTGGGGCAGTGTCTTTATTAGAGAAACCGCTAATATTCAAATCAGGAAGTGAAATATGCAACCGATCTATCGCACTCCCATAATCGGAGTCAAACCCATCAATACCACAATCTCGAAGAACGTGGTCTTGCAATTTCCAAGATTGTGCCCTCGAGGCCACAAACGCATATGTAGATACGTCTGAAGCTGAACATAAACCCAAACCTCCAAAACGAGTCGGAAGTGATGCCAACCTCCATTGAAAATCTCCAAAGAAGGCACCACATGTTTTGCTATTAGGCTTGTTTCACAACACGTTATCAGCACGAGTTGCTTTTGAAGTCGGATCACATCATCATGAGGTAAGTATCGTCTACTAATTAACTTTACTTTTTCTTTAATATCTCAAAAAATAAACCCTAACACAATTTTGGGGTGCATTAGGGATTTGTTTTAATTTATCGTTAGGGATTTGTTCATATTGTAATTTATATAAAACTCAATATTTATATTTATTAATTGTTATTCCAGTACAATATAAATGATGGATGCTTAACGAAACAATTTATTTATTTTTTTCGGTTGTTATTACGTGTAACAAAAATATGAATATGTCTTCCATTTAAATTTATATTTATTAATTCTTATTCCAGTACAATATAAATGATGGATGCTTAACGAAACAATTTATTAATTTTTTTCGGTTGTTATTACGTGTAACAAAACGATGAATATGTCTTCCATTTAAAAACAGTTTATCTTTATGTCGCAATTCAAACATTCACGTTTCTTTAGTATTATGAAGTTGGAATTTTGAAAGGTTATAATAGTTTGTTCTTATACAAAAAGGTCGATTAAAATATGTTATGTAACTTTGTTTTGTAAAAGTGATGGTTAAAAAAAAATGATTCTCAATCTACTGGTATATTATGCAATATATAATAGATTAATATTTGTATTTCAAATAATAGATATCACAAATTTTGACCACTGTGATAATTTCTAGAGATTCTTACTTTTTAAGATGCCATTTTATTTGAAGCAGTCGGTGGATTTATATCCTGCAAGGATCTCACAAATATAATTCTAATATATATCGTCCCATTTTTTTTGGAAAAATCGGAGGTTACGTTTTTTTATTAATATTTATGTGAGTGCATAATTTTAAATAAATTGGTTTTTGATTTATAAACTATGAAATCAAATAACTATAATGTTATAAACATAATTGAGCATGGCATCCTCTAATTTAAGCTACACTTTTGTGTATGATATTGAAGGCAACAATTTTATTGTTTGAACTCACTTTTTGTTTTTATGATGAGATACTTGGGTCTTATTGTTTTAATTGTTTGGAAAACTTTGGTGGTATGTTCGGATTCTCCGTCAACTATATTAAAAGGTACGTGATTTATATTATGTTGAGTTTGGGACGTTGGCTACATTAGCGTTGCTATACTTATCTACTAATTAAACATATGCATTCATGCTTTAGAATATGTAAACTGCTTGATTGTTGTCGTGTTCAATTTATTCAAATAGTTATATGCATGTTAAAGACGATTTTAATGTGTGCAAATTGGAGATGTTTTGTATGCTTGTGATAGTTGGATTATATATGATTGCTTTTGATTAATAGAAAAATCTTACACTATAGAAATTGTTATAAGTTTTATACGTTAATTAAAATTATGGTACATGCTCTTATATGTTAGCTCTCATTCTTTACCGTAAGTTTATTTTGGAGATGGTTTTGGACTTAGCTTACAACTTCTATGGTCTTTAACAATAAAATAATTGCAATCGATTTATTTTTTATGTTTAAAAGTAGAGCAACAAGTATTTTGTATAAAGATATACATGTGATTTGTTACACCATGATACGTTAATACGTAATCTATATATTTGCTTGTAATGTATAAAAACAAAGAACATCTTGTTTAGAAATTTTTTTTAGCTTAACTTCTTTAACATGAAGACATGTTATTATAACGTTTTATGTTGTATAATTTAGTGTATGGTATACATATTAAGGTATCATTCTTTTATATAAATAGTGTTTAATAGAATAACTATATCAAAGTTATGGTTTATTATCACTATCATGTAAAAGAATAAAGATTCTTAGATATGGAGGTTTATAGTGATTTTATATATGTATCTCCGAGGAAATATTAAAAAACCATGAAACTTGTTTAGTTTCAATCCATTCCTTGAAGTAAATGTGATTATAAATTGATCATTGTGATAATGGACATAGTTGAGTAACTGTAATGATGGTCATGTTAATAATGAAATCAATCATCAGAAGTTTAAAAATATTTATGTGAATAATGAGATCGTCCATCAGAACTGGCAAAGATATTGATCATATACGAGACCAAATTATGCAATAAATAAGTGAAATCACAAGATCACTTGAGAAGATGATACAATGTTCTTTCATAAATATAGCCATGTATCAAAGAAGCATGATATATATACGATCAAAAACCTGAAGTTTATGGATCATGATTATTTTGGCATGACTGGTTTGACCACACCGAGTCAATGATGTGAAATTTATTGAAGAACCAAAAGATTCTTCTTAATAATTAATATTGTTCTCAAGAGGAATTATTTATTTACCAACTAAAGGAGGGTGTGAATCCCTAAATGTTATGGAATTGAGAAAAGGATACACATATCCTAACATGATACCATTTAGTGTTTTAAAATCAATGCATCGTCTAAATGGTTATCAATTTCACAACATAAAGTTTGTGTGATTTGTGGCTTAGCTAATGAGATAGCAAGCATAATATTCTAGATTTTCATATTTATTTTGGTAAATCACTATAATAGACGAATTGATTTTGTTGAGACGATCATCAAACGTCTACAATTGGTTGCAACGTCAACGATTATGAAAGCAAAAGTTCATGTTTTATTTGGGTATTTGTCATTTTACATGCATTCACATCAAGCCAACAAGTTATGATACTTCCTCCCCATTGTAATTGGTTTTGGTCAGTAACCAAATAGCTCTCATCTAATATTTCGTTGTGTTATATATTGAAATTAATCCATCATAAGACACAAAGATGAGACCATAAAGGAAGTTGAGAATTTATGTTGGTATTATATATTATCTATGATTAAAGAGTTAGAGCCATTAATGAGATACTTGTTTATGGCTCATTAGTTTTCACTTTAGTGAAGCAAAATTCCCAACATTAGGGGAGATACAAAGCAGTTGGAAAAAAGAAATTAGTTTGAATGAATTACCATTGATCCTCAAATAAAATTGTATGAACTAAAAGTTCAAAGAATAATTCATGTATAAAGATTAACGAATCAATTACTAGACGATTCACTGACCAAAACAAAGTGTCTAGCTAAGACACCTATAACAAATGCTTATGCTCCAATTAATATAAAACGTCCTGGAAGGATAACCATACATTGGTAATGACTAGTGAGTCTAAGG
This sequence comes from Bidens hawaiensis, assembly GCF_021521415.1. Classification (NCBI taxonomy): domain Eukaryota; kingdom Viridiplantae; phylum Streptophyta; class Magnoliopsida; order Asterales; family Asteraceae; genus Bidens; species Bidens hawaiensis. Next base: position 271,898 of record NW_027491624.1, on the reverse strand, counting down.
CACGCCTGAAGCGTGGTAGACTAGTCGATTCCAAGAATAATGATTCCTCGAAAATTGGAGCAAGTAATAAAGATGGTTAAGTCGAGGTATAGTAAAAAGGTCTCTTGAGAGACATTAGACATGATGGTTATTGAAAAAACCTCAGGTACCTGAAACAAAGAGCTCTTAATAAATTATATTTTATCATGTCTACAAGATACATGGAATCGAAATAAAGTCGACGTCATTATAATTTTGTATATAAGATAGCGCTTGAAAATGATGAGGATCATGATTTAAGATCTGCCTATGAAAAATGATTGGCCAAATTGGAAAGACGCAAATATGGCAGAATTGAATTCTCTAAATAACGGAAAGTTTTTTGGACCAACAGTTCGTACAACTGAAGTTGTAAAATATGTTAGATACAAACGGATCTTTTTATGTGAGTTATGAAAATTCAATTAAGTGATACAAGGCAAAATTGGTGGCACAAGGATTTTGTAAAGATCCATGATTGATTTTGAGGAGACACATTCTCCAATGATGGAAGCAATGACTTTCTAATACCTAAATAGTTTGGTAATACGAAGAGAGAATTGATACGCGTCTCATAAATATTGTGATACAGTTGATATTGAAAGTTTACATAAAAGTCTATTAATGATTTGAATTAACAAATCATGTAAATTATGTTCTCCAGAACACTATGACTCATGTTATATACAGATTTATATTTGTATACGTTATGATTATTTCATATGTTAAATATAGCTGGAACTTCTGAAGAGTTCCTGGCACGTGAATGCTTAAAGGTTAATTATACCTAATGATTATCGTATCTTAATAAACAATGAATGGTACAATATGGGTTTTGATATATGATATATAAATTGATGTCTCACATGAGCATGTTCATGTAGCAAAACTCATGAGGAGTGAATGCACATCAATAATTGGTTAAGGTGGAAAAATTTTGTGATGGATTGAAAACGCCTAAGCATTAGCATGAAAACATCAGTAAATGTTCTACAAGGTTAGAAATTACGTATGGACTAAATAATCGGATTCAGCATGGTACATACATATTAAGAAATATTTTGATAAAGAGGGAGATATAATAAGTCATGCTTATATCAAAATTTTACTCTTAAAAGTTCATATAATCACAGTTTACAGTGATGATGTATACATCATCGAGAGAAGCTGCAGAACTTTTAGAAGGAGAATTTTGAAATACCTTGACATGATGTGATTATTACTCGACATGCAGTTCGAGTATATGTGTAATTATATGTTTATCAATCCAAAGTACATCTAAATATGTTGAGACATTTTACCAAAGACAAGATTCATTCTTTGAGTACGTTAAAGGATGTCCAACAATGCACTCTAATATCATTTCCTACCTGAATATGAACTATTATTAGTTGCGAAATACCACAATTAAATGCATAAGTGCATTATATCGTATTGTTAGCTATAAATGATTATTATTTTCTTTATTTATATTTATCGGCATGTGTCCAGCTAAGAGACATCGGAATGGGTTTAAACATATATTTCAGGTATGAAAGATATGTGTTTATATTTTACTAGCCCATCAAAACAAGTTTTGTTAGTCTTGTCATGTAGAGAAACATAACAGGGTATAAATACAATAGTATATGGTTACGAGATGACACAAAAGAAGGTTTCACGTGAAGGGACGAAGATCATGCAACATTGTTCAACTTAACAATTCGTTTGTCAAGGGACGAAGACACAAATGATTGAGTACAAAAGTTTTAAAGCTTTCACAGAAGATCAATATTTACCATTTTAACGGATATATAAATTAGGGGGAGACAATACGCGCTGCGCTCTTTTTCCCTTAGCTATGGTTTTATCCCACTGGGTTTTCCTAGCAAGGTTTTTAATGAGGCAGCATCCCGAAGCGTATGAAGTTGATAACCAAGGGGGAGTGTTATGAATAATAATTATTATGGTTATCAACACCTAAAATAGATTTGGCTTCTTCTCCAAGTTTTCTCATCCCTATATAATATTCTATTGTATCTCATTGTATACTACACTTGATTAATGAAATCTTCATATTTCTCCCTACATCTCTTTCTCACATGTTTTGCTATTAGGCTTGTTTCACAACATAACCGACCTTTAAACCATGAAACAAGAAAAAGGAGATTCTCTCCAAACCGACCAAACCATATTCTTATGTGTTGATCTATACTTTATCCATCCAAAGAGATTTATCATAATCTCATCCACTGTGAAAAGAGTAGAATGAATCTCGTTTTTGAAGATTCGCGTGTTTCCACTTTTCCAAATGAACCAAGTAGTGGAGAAAATAATGGAATGCAAAATGCGCCTGCCATCTCTTTCTCGGGGTTCCTTGGCAACCTATAATAGTTGTTCGAAAGTGTCTAAACCCGTTAAATCCCATCTACACCAAAGAGAGATCGCCTTCCAAACCTCTTTTGTTCTTGGGCACTCAAGAAAAACATGTACAGTGGATTCCGCTGCTGAATTGCATATTGAGCAAACAGAAGGTACCGAGTTCAACCCTCTAGCAATTAAATTTACCGCAACCGGGATCCTATTTTGCAAAAGCCTCCAAATAAAGCAGTTGATCTTTATAGGTATCCAAGACTCCTAGGTACCGATTGGAGACCGTCACCATACAAATGATCAGCCATACATTTTCTTAGACTTTGAACCGAGAAGATGCCCGAAGAATCCCTTGACCATTTCCAACTGTCATCCTTGCCATGGTGAAAAGGAAAACAAAAAACCATATCTTTCAAATCCTCAATATCAATCAAATTTTCCCGTGACAGATTCAATTTAGACCAAGCCCAAACTAAATTGACCACCCCCTGACAGGAAAAGCTTCTTTCAAGGAGAACTTACACAACCATGCATCCAACCAGAATCTAGTATGGTTACCCTTCCCCACTTCCTTAACAAAGAAAGCTTTTAGATTTACACCCATGGCATAAATTTTTTTATCAATTTTAGATATTTTTTGCCAAGGCCCACAAATAGACATTTTTGCCATCTTACCCTCCGGTTGCAAGCGGGTCAAATGGATAGCCTTTAAACTCTTAACCCAAAACGATCCCGTTTCCGTTTTCCATCTCCACCACCATTTTTCTATTAAAGCCAAGTTTATTAACCCGAGCCCACCTACACCTAACCCACCATACCTTTTTGGTTTGACCACCGAGTCCCAAGCCACCCAGTTAATTTTTCTTCTAGCGCCCGAACCGCCCCATAGAAAGTTTCTATGGATTTTTTCCAGCGCATCCCAGACTTTCAAAGGTGCAATAAACATAGAAAAAAAGTACAATGGTAAACTGCTTTGACTAAAGTGAGTCTACCCCGAAGGATAGAGAAGCTGCCTTCCAACCATTTAGACTATTTTTTACCCTTTCAATTACAGGACTCCAATGCTTCGAGAGCCCCATGTTTGCCCCGATCGGTAAACCGAGAAAATTAGCTGGAAGCGATCCTACTTGACAATGAATGATCCTAGCCATGGAATTGATTTCTGAGTCGTTAACCCCAATGCCAAATACCTTACTTTTGTTGAAATTAACTTTAAGACCTGAAGATAAGTGGAAACATCTAAGCAGCCGAGCCAGATTAACCATATCGCTACAGTTCCACTCACTAACAAACATCACATCATCAGCATACATCACGTGTGATACGACTGGTCCATTGTTTGGCAATTGCACGCCTTTTAACAAATTTTGATGAATAGTCGATTTCATAACAACGTTTAAACCTTCCATTGCGATTATGAAAAGAAACGGTGCCAAAGGATCTCCTTGCTTAATGCCTCGTTTAAAAACAAATTCCACCGTAGGCGAACCATTAACTAAAATTGAAGCTTTCCCGGAATACAAACAAGACTCGATCCACGCCCTCCATTTGGGCCCGAACCCCATTTGATCCAAAACCGACTCTAGATACGCCCAATTGGCCGAATCAAACGCTTTATCAAAATCCACTTTAAATAGTAAGCATCTTTTCTTACAACTCTTTATCCAAGACGCCACTTCATTCACAATTAAATGACCGTCGAGTATGTTCCTACCTTCAATATAAGCCGTTTGTTCCACCCCAACTAATAAAGGGATAACGTTTTTCAGCCTAGAGGCAAGTAATTTTGAAATTACTTTAGACATACAACCAACTAAATTGATGGGCCTGTAATCTTTAATGGCTATCGGATTTTTTTATTTTTGGAATAAGTGAAATAAAGGCTGAATTACACCCGTTCTTGAGAAGACCAAACTGCTCAAATTCTTTTACAAACTCAAAAAAGTCATCCTTTGTGACCTTCCAGAACTTTTTAATAAACTTGAATGTGAAGCCATCCGGACCCGGGGATTTATCATTCTTGCACGCCCACACGGCCTTTTTCAGTTCCAACATAGAAAATGGCCTTTCAAGCCATAGACTATCCTCAACCGACAATCTTGTAAATTTATTACTGATCAACCGAGGCCTCTCGAGTGATTGTTCATCGAATTTAGTAGCAAAGAAGCTGAAGATTTCATTTTTAACCAAGTCCGGATCGCAAACCCAGTTACCATTTGACCTAATTTTTAACATGTGTTTTGTGTTCGTGTAATCATGTTATTTAGATCATACATTGCGTCCATACTGTGAAACCACATCTAAATCCAACCATTATTCACGGTTCGGTTTGGTTTTATCTTTCAACAGTTCACTTTCGGTTTTCAATAAACAAAGATCGTTTCTGACGGTTTAACTTACGGTACAACTAGCTACAACACCCTGCCTTAAGGATACCGTTTATTTTAACCGTCTCTCCGAAAGATATGTAAGTCTCCCATCTTGTCCCAGAGAGATTCAATTAACTTTGTTACTCATTTGGTTTCAAAAATAAATAAATAAAATAAATATGTAATAATAAAACCTAAATAAATATAACTGAAAAGACATTGGTCACTAATTGATAATGAGGAAAGCCCATTTATTGGTTGTTTTGTCATCCAATGTAGGTCTTCCAATAGAAAAGACAAAAGGTAGGTGAAACATGAACCACACTTCTTACATTTCACAATGACATTTCTCCATCTGGGCCCGTTACCTGGGACTACACCGACAGCATCTAATTCGTATTTTATGTTATTTGTGGTTTATTCTACTAAAAAGGTATCCCATGGTTTAAATTATAGTTGGGTCTACGGCTGAGATATTAATTCTTCAATGATGGAAATTAACTACCAACTTGATTTCGATCATACAATGTTCACCGACGGATTTAGAAATTCTTCAAATAAAAAAGGAAAGTTCGTATGTACATCATTTTAGCATACTGTATACATAATAATCTCCCACATGCATTTTTATATTACTTCCTTGTAACTTGTATATAAGTAGTAAGAGAATTCTTAATCCGTTTCCTAAAATTATGTGAGGGGGATTTGCAAATTAAATGGTATTGGTTATAAGTGGTTGTGAGTAGAGGAGAAAGAAAATTTATATGAGAAAGTTAAATTTTGGGTTTTACTGTAGATACTGTATAATTTTTTAATATTTTCATAAAGTAGTTGTGAGTGAAATAGAGATAAAATATGATGATAAAGGTATAAAAAGTATTATTTAATTAAACAATAGAGAGAAAATACAGTGTTTTTTTAGTGTAATTATATGAATTATATGGATATAGGGTAGGGAACGGGTTGGGAATGCTTTAAGGAGTGACTTGTGAGATCCAAAACTTTAGAATTTTAAATAAATCATCAAGTCGTATTTAATTATAAGCACTTGGTAAAGAAAATCCAGTCTAGTGTTATGCTGCTTGCTCCTTCACAAATAAGATGGTGGATTCAAATTTTAATAAGTGCAAGGTTTGAGGATTTTAAATGGAAAATTTTGTTATTAAAAAAATTCGTAAAAAAAATACTCTTTCTACAATAACGTTTGCACATATATAATCTTTCAAATAAGAATAATAAGTTAAGAATCATAAGAACCACACAGTCATGGCAGCTATGTGTGGGGTATGCAAGGCACGGGATACACTCTCCCGGGTCCATAACTGTTAAAAGTTTTTAATATATGTTTTATATATAAACTAGTTTTACGTGCCGGGGCAGTAGGAAATATCCTGTCGTTGAAACACGGGCGTTGGTAAAACCTGAGTGTTATGACGATGGATCGACACGAATTCGGTTAGTATCGGCTGTGTTCGTCACGATATAAACACCATTGGTAAAATTTGCACGTTAAAACCCAAAAAATTAATTCGTCAAATTAACATATAAAAACATTAACATATAAGAAAACAAAATATTAAAGACGATGTTTATTTGGTTGGCAGACCTGGACGGTGGGAAAACCCAAGTGTTGTCGGTCCCGAGCATTGTGGCGTTAACTTGACACGAATTCAGTCGATTTTGATTATGTACGTTACGGTACCAGAACTAAAAAACAAAAAAATATATATAAAAATTGAGGTGGACCAACGACCTTTTTTTTTTTGGGGGGGGGGGGGGGGGTTGGTCGGTAAACTTGTGCATTGTTAAAACTAGAACGTAGAGCATTCTCGGTCATGGGCTTTAAATAATTAGGTCACGAGTCTACGCGAACGCGGTCAGTTTCTTTCAGGTTTGTTATGATATAGGAACTAAAACAAAAAAATTGACGTTTAGTCTTCTCGGTCATGGGCTTTAAATAATTAGGTCACGAGTCTACGCGAACGCGGTCAGTTTCTTTCAGGTTTGTTATGATATAGGAACTAAAACAAAAAAATTGACGTTTAGTCGGTTTCCATTACGTTTATTATGGTAACTAAACTAAAAAAAAACATAACAAAATTCGTCTACCAATATGGTGCCGCCAAGTGGCCCAATAGGCCACTTGCGGCACCAAAGTTTATCTTTATATATATAGTAATTTATTTTAAAATAAAAACCTTTAAATGGATTTTTCATGTAAAAAGAATGTTTATGAAATCAAATGTTTAGGTTCAATTACTTGGGGAGGCTTAAAATAATATAACCTACTAGAAAAATGACCTTTAATGACGCGTAATTGCGTATCATTAAAGGGGGTGGATGACACGCGAAAACGTATCAAGGAAGGTCATGCCATAAAAGAATGCGTGTCATCTATTAATGACACGTATTTATGACACGTGTTTTGACATACATTTTTTACACGGGTTTTTGACACATTTGCGTGCCATCGTTTTAGGTGTTTTTAAAAAAATATTTTATTGGCAGAATTACTAATTTTCACATTAAAATGGCAATTAATGTCTAATAATAAAAATAAAATACATATATAGCAAATGTATCATATAATACTAACAAGCATTTCAAAGTTAACAATATTTCATTAATACAAATACTTCATATAACACTAACAAACATTAACGTCGATACAAAATTTCACCGGAAAATGAATAGACTATTCTTCATGAGTTCCATCAATATCAACACGCATGCATTTATCTTTCCTTCCCCCAAACGATGATGTATTTACAATGTGCACAGGCATATTTAGCTTTCTAACTATTATCTGTTAGAAACATTAAACTGTCATGGTTCAATCAGAGAGCATTCTGTGCTGCATTTGCATGCTGAAACAATATGTATACTCTTAACAGACATGAAAGAAAAAAGATGGAATTATGCGTTGCACCTACGTCTGCCAAAATATTATTCCCCAATTTATGATAATCCGCATCAATGATTACAGTAGAAGAATAATAATTATTTAACCTTGTGTTGGATTTAAATACCTAATTGTTGACCTGCAATTGGCAATGATAAATTCCTCTTTGGCGGTATATAACTATGGGATACCTGAAAACATGGCAAAACTAGAAAACTCCAACATGCTTTAAGGACAATATTAGTAAGTGGTTATTGTTAATTACCTCATCACGCCTTGGTTCATAAACGAGTGCTTGAAACCCTGCAGAGAAAGAACTAGAAGTACACCATGAGACGGAGGATGAAAACCAGCTCATGGCTTTTTCAATATATCAGGTGCTTGAATAGGACAAAGTAAGCTACATTATGGAATATTATTAAGTAGGTTATAAGTTAAACTAGAAAATAAACAAAAAGACAAAATTAAAGACGATTTAAGAGCATTTACTGTTTGAAGGTAATTCAAGGTATCATAGATCTAAAAGATGGTTGATATTTAGGGTATAGCGGCCTATAGGCGCTTCACTCCATAACGCACTATAGCACTTGCTATTACCGCTTTTGACAACTATGCTATGCAACCACCTTAACAGATACCATGACTAATTCTGACAAGAGATTAAAAGTCTCTCAAATTAGTACAAGCCTTTTTACACAAGAAACTGCAGTTGCTGCAATAAATTACAAACCTATTACTGAACTTCATCTAAACTATGCAAAAAAAAATTATATAGGGAAAGAAAATAGAACTATGCAATCTCCAAAGAGCATAAATATGCTATGATATCATGAATATACTTCAATGATAAGAATGATAAGAACAAGTGATTCGACTAATAGTAGAAAATCCAAAACTAACATGAATTGCATACAAAAAGAACACTTATATACATAGCCTAAATAAAGGTTTATTACATCAACAAAACAACACACATTAGATCTAACATATTTTTTAGATCTAACTGATATGAGATATACAAGCACATAAGATTGATACCAGTTCTGACAATAAGATCAAGCACAGAGGATTAAATAACACTAAATTACTAAAATCATCATAATAAAATAAAGTCATCGAATGAGATATCTACCATAAAAACATTTATTATTTGAAAAGAACGCTGCAAAAGCACCTAAAAGTTAGATCTGCAGGCCCTGAGGTATGCCTCACTTAATTGATTTAGCCACAAAATCAAAGCAAACAACAAAAACAGCGAAACATAAAGTCTTAATTTATTACAAATACAAAGGAAATAAAACATGCATATCAGTAGCAAAGCATCCTTTTTCGTCTTACCAAGTATCAACAATATCCATCGGTTCCATCTGAAATCACAAAGTCCCCAAAACACATCGTTAAATATAAATACTTTTCAAGAGAGACAGAAAATTAAAGTAAACTATGAACATAAAGTGATGACAAATAGCCGTAAGTTAGGATGCTATTAAAAACTAACTGTCAGTGAGTGTTACAGTTAGCTCTTAACTTCTTATGGTAAAGTTAAATGATACACGATAGTAATATGCAACCTTAACATACTTGTTGGACAAAAAATAGTTAGCTACATAAAGCCTAAAAGTATAAACAAGATGAGCCGCCCGTGAGCTACTAGAGATCGGCTTGTTAAAAACTCGAATCGAGCGGAGCTTAAATGAGCTCGATCCTAAATAAACTTAGGCTTGCTTCGCTTAGACCTCTAAACAACTATAGTCAGTGAAATTATAACTACAATCAGTCAATATTATATATTTATACACAACAATTGTAGTCAGTGAGATTATAACTACTACAATTTTACCTAAATAAACGAATATGCATCGTACAGCCCAATTTACACGCGTTTGTAAATAAACAGATCATTCATATTCAAATTAGGATCTAATTGAAATATTAGAGGAACAATACCTTGCCGACAGTATGAGCGTGGCAACACCGGCTCCAATGATGATGACATTAGCATCGTCTTCAGATCTGCATTCACCATTGATGTAAATTTAACCAAAAACCATACAAAATCATCAGATCTGAATCAAATTTCATCAAAATAACTCACCTCAACCGTCACACAAATCATTTAGCCAAATACCTAAACAATAACGCAAAATTAGGGATCTGAGGACTCAACCAGAAGATGAAAAACTCTAAGCGCCTGGGTTTCAAGGAATGGAATGAGAATTGAAATTTGCGTTGGATTTGGAATTTTAAGGATTTGGATTTAAAGGAACTGGAATAGGTTTAATTTTTTTTTTATTATTTTTTTTAACGATAACAACGGTTGAAATATTTTAGATTGTTTTTTATTTTTTTTGTTTTCGATTTATATTTTAAGTTATGAATTTTTTATTATTATTTTTTATTTTTTGAGGGGTTTCCTTAAAAAATATTAAAAATAATAATAAAAAATTCATAACTCAAAATATAAATCGAAAACAAAAAAAAGTAAAAAAACTAAAATGATTTGTTCCTTGTTCTTGATAAAAAAAAACTCGAAAAAAGATTCCAACGACTTCACTTGAAATCCTCCATATTTTGGAAGTATTTAGAATCCCTTGATTTAAAAGAATTTGAAGGAATTGAATTTCAATTCCAATTCTTTGACAACCGAACACACCATTTTAGATTCCCATGAATTAAGATTCCAATTCCAACGAAACGAACACGCCATGTCATGGGATTTTAATTCCAATTTCTTTGAATTCCCACGAATTCTATGAAACGAACGCGCCCTAATTCTTCAGCTCTGGAATTAGAGCCGTCAATGGAGATATGGAGTTGCGATAGGGCCATAACTTTATGAACAGAGAAACGCACGCGAGGTTTTAAAAAACATAAAGTGACATTCAAATATGACACACAATCTAAACTGCAACATGTGTGATACTCTTTTTCCTTGTTTATGACGTTAAAATTATGACACGCAAAAATGCTTGTCATCGTTATTTCTTCTTTTATAAAAGATGACATGTTTTTTATATTTTTGCACGTCTTGAAATCATTGTGTATCATAGTTTGCGTGTCATTAAAGACCAATTTTATAGTAGTGATAAAATAAATTATATAAAAGTTATTGAATTTATATTTTGCTGGGTTATTTAGGAATTCTCTAGAACAACCATCTACACAAACAAGATCTAGAAAAAATTTGCAAGGGTTTCGCATAGAAAGTGGATTTATCGAGAGAAGCAGTATGCAGACGAATGAGTTGCTCATATGTGTTTTAGGGTTTACATACTCCGTACAAATCTAGCACACTTCCTAATACACCCGAATGGTTCCTTCGTTAAACAATTAACAAATAACCATTCATTCGTTATCCATTCGTTAACCAAAATAACCAACAAGGTCTTCATTCGCTATGGATTTTGAGTTAACAGCGGAAACGAATGAAAGATATAACGAATGAAGTACATTCGTTAAGATTAGTTAATGAATGGCCATTCATTTGTTATCTTTACATAACGAATAGATACCAAAATAACGAATGAGGGTTTTTTGCCAAGTTTTCCTGAAAAAAGGGTGTATGACCGTTGTTATGAATAAGAAGAATGAGCTCATCGCACGTACGGGTACCGGATGGCGTGTTTGCATTGATTACCGGAGGTTGAATGACGTCACTCGGAAGGACCATTTTCCGTTGCCGTTTATTGATCAAATGTTGAAGCGTCTTGCAGGTCAATAGTTTTATTGTTTTCTCGACGGTTTTTCGGGTTATTTTCAAATTCCTATTGCACTGGAAGATCAAGAAAAAGACAAATTTTGCATGTCCGTTTGGCACGTTTGCGTACCAACGCATGCCATTTGGGTTATGTAACGCTCTGGCCACTTTTCAGCGTTGTATGGTGGCCATTTTTCAGGATATGATAGAGACGTCCATGGAGGTTTTAAGGACAATTTCTTGGTTATGGTAATTCTTTTGATCATTGTTTGACTAATCTTGAGAATATGTTGAAGAGGTGCATTGAAACGAAGTTAATGTTGAATTGGGAAAAGTGCCATTTTATAGTGACGGAGGGATTGTGTGGGGGCATAAGATATCGAGAGATGGTATAGAGGTGGATCGGGCGAAGATTGACACTATCAGCAGACTTCCTCCACCAACGAATGTTAAGGCGATTAGGAGTTTTCTTGGTCATGCGGGGTTCTATCGGCGGTCCATAAAAGATTTTTCAAAAAGTACCCACCGGATGACCTGATTCCTTGAGAAAGACGTCCCGTTTATTTTTTATGAAGAATGTTTGAAGGCGTTTAAGTATTTGAAAGATAAACTCGAGAGTGCTCCCATTCTTTGTTCACCCAATTGGAGCTTGCCTTTTGAGCTCATGTGTGATGCTAGCGATTATGCGGTTGGAGTGGTTTTGGGGAAAAGGCGAGATAAACATTTTCATCCTATTTATTATGCTAGAAAGACGTTGAACGATGCCCAAGAAAACTACCCCACCACCGAGAAGGAACTCTTAGCCGTTGTTTTTGCGTTTGACAAGTTCCGCTCGTATCTTGTGCTTTCAAAGACCACCGTTTTTACCGACCATTCCGTGTTGCATTTTCTCTTCTAGAAGAAATACGCGAAGCCTCGTCTCATACGGTGGACTCTTCTGCTTTCCTTTGACAGAGATTAAAGATAAGAGGGGTGCGGAGAATGTAGCGGCCGATCATCTCTCCCGTTTAGAAAATCCGAAGAGAGAAGAGATGTGTGAGGAGGAAATTGAAGATGCATTTCCTTATGAGTCGATTGATTTTGTTGCGGCTGAAAAGCAAGGTATGTCATGGTTTACTGATTTTGCAAATTATTTGGCTAATGGTGTTATATTGAAGGGGATGACTACGCAACAAAAAAAGAAGTTTTTCTGGGATGTTAACAGGTTTGTGTGGGATGATCCATTTTTGTTCAAAATGGCGATGATCGAACTCTTAGGAGTCGTGTGACAAGAGAAGAGGGGTTGGATATTCTCAAACATGCCTATGAAGGTTTGACAGGAGGTCATCATGGTGCTCATACTACAGCTCAAAAGGTATTTTATTGTGGTTTTTGGCCGAGGGTTGTTAAAGATTCTGTGGAGTTTGTGAAGATGTACGATGCATGCCAAAGAACCGTTAATATTTCCTCCAAGAATGAGACTCCTCAAAACCTCATACAAACTCTTGAAAATTTTGATGTTTGGGGCATCGACTTCATAGGACCATTGCCCACCTCTAATGGTAATAAGTATATTCTAGCAGCAATTGATTATGTGTCGAAGTGGGTGGAAGCCCAAGCATTGGCTATTAATGATGCACGTGTTGTTGTGAAGTTCCTGAAAAAGTTGTTTACTTGTTTTGGTACTCCGAGAGCTATTATTAGTGATCGGGGTACTCACTTTTGCAACGCTGTCATGGAAAAGGCATTAGCTCGTTATAGGGTTACTCATCGTACCTCTACCGCATATCACCCTCAAACGAATGGTCAAGTCGAGAATGCAAATCAAGGGGTGAAGAGGATTTTGTAGAAGACGGTGGGAGTAAGTCAGAAGGAGTGGTCGGAAAAGTTGGATGACGCGTTGTGGGCGTTTTGAACCACATACAAAACTACCCTTGGGTACTACACCGTTCATGCTTGTGTATGGTAAATCTTGTCATCTTCCTGTTGAATTGGAACACCGTGCATTCTGGGCACTAAAGACGATTAATATTGATCTCACCGAAGCTTCTAGGAAGAGGTATTTTCATATTCATGTGTTGGAAGAGCTTCGTGATACGGCATATTCTCGATCATTGAATATTAAAGAGAAGAAGAAAGTTTTACATGATCGTCGGTTGAAGGGAGGTAATGAGTTAAGAAAGTTGATAAAGTTTTGTTGTTTAACTTTTGCTTGAAGTTGTTTGTAGGTAAACTAAGATCGAAGTGGATGGGACCATACTAGGTGAAAGAAGTTTTCCCCGTATGGAGTTGTGGAGCTAAAGAATCCGGATAATGGAACGTCTTGGAAGGTTAACAATCATCATTTAAAGTATTATCTTGGAGTGTCGGAGGTCTCGATCGAGATGGAGGAAACTCCTCTCGATCCATCACATTAAATCGTCACATGAAGTTCTTGAGTGAAAACTCAAGTGTAGAGTTTATACATTCTTTCTTATTTTTATTTTTAATTAATTTTTTTTCTTTGAGTCGCTAAGAATTGTTTTTTATAGTTTTGTTTTGTGCCATTGAGTCGTTTTCAAGGAATCATTACCATCATCAAGAAGGGAATCAACGAGGTCTTGGAAGTTCTAGGTAAGTTTGACATGTAAAAATGACATAAATTGGCAAAGGAACACTTGGTAATTTTTCAAAAAAATTTTCTAAGGCAAAAAGGCTTCAAAAAAGAAGAAACTTTCTGGAAAATACCCCTCGTCGCTCCGCGCGACGAGGGATGCATACCAAGCCGCGCAGCGTGCGCAGGATAACCACTACGCCGCGCCATGCGACCTAGGTGGAAAACCTGGCCGCGCGACGCTGCCTTGACCAGTTCCAGATTTCTTTTTTTTTTGAATATTCCACTTTATACTTACTTTTTCCCATTTTTTCCAAAGTCCCTTTCTCCTACCTCTCAAAACCCATGAACCCTAACCCCCTTTTTCACCAAATTCACCATTTTCCAACAATTTTTCTCCAAATTTAACCACCAAATCATTAGCATATCATCATTTAATCATAACCCACCATCAATTTTCACTTAATCTCCATCATTCAAGTCACCAACACCACTTTGCATTCCGAATTTTTTGCTTCATATTCCTTGTACTATCGACATTAAGGTATGATTTCTTGTAATTTTTTGTATTTGGTTTTGTATTTTGAGTCTTGTTTTATGGTTTAGTTAGTTAGTTTTTGTAATATATATTGTCGGGTTTGTGTACAATTGTCGGTTGCTTGAGTTAGTTTGTGGTTTTTTGATGGCGGGTTGGATTGATTTAGAATATAATTTTTGGTTTGAGGGGTTGGTTTGGTTTGGAATATTTATTAGATTTTTGGTTGCGAGCAGTTTGGTTTGGGTTTGCTAGATTACATATGGGTGCGGTTGAGCCGGTTTGGGTTTTAATGAATACATTATGGTAAAAAATGAAAGTTAATTGTTGCATATTGATGTTTGATTGTTACTAGTTTGGAAAACAAAAATTTTTATATAAGTAATATCTTTTGGTTTTCCATTCGTTTGTGACTCAATGTTCGGTTATATAGCACTTAGGCTTAATTTGGATAATTAAAGTGTCGGTGGGAGGTAATGTACATTGAGTCCATGCTGTACTATCAGTTCGTTTGTTTAACTTTGTTTTGAATTTTTGAATATACATTGACTTTATTTGATAAAACGATGCTCATTCGTACTCGATTTCCATTCGGACGAGTTTGGTCATAATTATTCTGTACCCAGATATTAACTTTCTCCCTTTGTTTGTTGTTTTCTTATTTGTGTTTTCAGGATGCCAGGTGAAGGTTCCTCACAGGGGGCAGCTAAAAGAAGACGGGGTCCGGTACCGCGTCCACAAGACGGGCCCACGGAGGTTGAGATGACGAGACCGAAGAAAATAGTTATTATTATTGAGAAGGAGTTGTACCCCTAAGAAGAAAACGTTCAGAAATTTGTGAAAGTCCATTGCTTCATTTGGCAGAAGATTCAAATGAGCATGAAAAGTTGGATATCTTATTAGTTCAGATTTTCACACATTTAAAACTATTGATTGGAGAGTATTGAATGCAATTGGTCAGAGGAAACGGATCGAGGAACTTTTGGGTCCGAAATTCATGGCGATGTTATGCCTTAGGGAGTCGCAATGCAAGGAGCTGAGACTTGACTTCTTATGCATTTTTCAGTAAAAAGATGGTAATTTCAGTAAGTCAAAAGCGGTTTCATTTGCTTTGGGCCGAAAAACATACCAGATGTCGATTGCCGAGTTCGGGGTGGCGAGCGGTTTTTACACAAGAGTTGAAGTTGACTCGCAGGAATTTCTGTAACATCCAACTTTTTGTTAAATATTAAATGACGGAAAGTTTTGTTATTTAACTGTATGTCGTTAAGTTAGTCGTGTGTTAAGTGTTTGGATAATATTTGGATTTGGAATTGTGAGTGGGTTGTGGGGCCCATGGACCCTTATATATGCCTAACCTCTCAATCATTTTCACCATTTTGTTACCTTTCACCACACACACACACACACACACTCAAGAACACACACACTTTTTCTCTACATTCCGGATCCAAACCCGTGTAAAAAGAAGGAAGAATCTCGTGTGTAGACATCATCAAACAACAAGAATCACGTCCAGATCTACGTATTGTCCGGATCTGAACTCGAACCCGAAGCAAAAGGTAGGTTTCGGTTTAAATGGTTAAGTTTTCTGGTTAGAACCGGCATGCAAACAGATATAATAATAGATCGGGTTGTGAAATGTAAGAAAAATCTAAACTTGGTAACTTATAACCTCTTGGGTGCACTTTAAGATAAAAAGGTGGCGTTCAGACTATGAGAGAGATGGGTTCAGGATCAGGTGCATGGGAACAGAATGTGTCGAAAGTTGGGAAAGAGTAAAAATCAGGTCCTGAGGAGGAGCCACGAAGTAAAATGGCTTTAAAATGGAAAAACGAAGAAAGGAAGGCATTTCGCTTTGCTCAGCCATGAGAAGCGAAACAGTCATTTTGCTTTGCTCAGCCAAGAGAAGCGAAAGAGGCATTTCGCTTCACTCAGCCATGAGAAGCAAAACGGTCATTTCGCTTCGCTCAGCGATGAGAAGCGAAACGGTCATTTCGCTTCGCTCAGCCATGCGAAGCGAAACAGTTTCACGCGAAGTGAAATTCCATGCATGTGAAGCGAAATTCTTCCATGCGAAATTTTATAAAATTCATTTTCTGATGCATTTTTGTTAAAGGACTGTTAATGAAAATAAAATTTTTCCAACCCCAGCCATGGGCGGCAGCCCCTAGACCCCGCTACCAGGGGCGCTGCCCCTGGACCCCCGTTAATTGAGGGTGTCATTGACTTAGATATAAGAAGTAGTAGTAATGGATATTTGACACTCATAATGCGTTATACAGTTAACCGTGCACAGGTAAAGAAGGGCATTACTATTAACGGCGAGAGAAACCGACTTCAGGTGAATTTCTAGCCCCTTTATCCGTTATGTTTTTGGGGCTGTGTGGATACTCCTTTGTGATAGTTGTTAATACACTTAACTTAAGTGGTAATTGTATGATATGTGTATGATATCATACACTTACCACTTAACTTAAGTGGTAAGTGTATGATATGTGTATGATATATGTATGACTAAGTATTGAATGTTATTATGGAATATTCATACAAATGAATATGTACATATACGTATATACATGACCAGAAGATATGTAAAGTATGCATGAATGAAAATGAATGTATGATCGAGTGACGTGATAGATATGGTTATTGGTGACGAAGGGATCAGACCCTAATAATATCTGAGACAGAAGGGACCAGACCCTGATAATATCTGAGACAGAAGGGACCAGACCCTAATAATATCTGAGACAAAAGTAACCAGACCCTAATAATATATGTGATGGTAGAGATAGAATAGCCTATGGTAAATCACAAGGCCTTATGAAAGAAAGTATGTAAGCGCGTGTACATGTATATAAAGTTTGTATGAAAGAAGTAAGAGTAAATAAGGTATGAATACGTATCTTCGGATGCGTATGAGTAAGGATATGAATGTATTGTATGTTAAATGATTAACTAGAACTCACTCAGCGTAGCTGACTTTTAGTATGCACGCAGGTAAATAGGTCGAGGCAGCTGGCTTAAGGAGGGACACAGAGCATGGACTGAAGAGACTGGCATCCATGATGAAGTGTCATGACCATTTTAATTAATTTTTTATGAAAAGACAATTTGCATGTTAAGACAAGAATGAATGTTTTGTAATGTGATGTTTGAAGTTTAATAATTATTCAGCAAGTTTTTAATTTACTCTGATTTTAGAACTGTGTTTATGAGTAAATCCAACACCAAAGTAGGGTTACCGGGAACGGGGCCTTACATAAAGTGACGAAAAATGGTGAACGACGGTGTCCGGAGATACGAACTTGGTCGGGAGATTGTGAGTGATTGAGAGTGTTTTAGATGAATTTGAAGATAGGTACAAGTTTAGTTGGTGATTTATATCCTTTTTATAAGCTTAATTGGAACGTTTTGAGTTAAAAGATCATTATTGGATTTTATAAGTTTCCGGCCAGCTTTCGGGTTTAATTCGTCATAATGGGTTGTTATTACGTATTATTATTGTTGATTATGGTTTTGTCGTTAAGGTCTAAAGAAGTTACGATTGTTTAATTGAGTTGAAACGCTAGTTTAATGGGTTTTACGGCTCGCCAGAGTTCGTAACGGTTGCCGGAATAGTTCCCACCGGGAAACCGTGGGTGATGAAGGGGAAGGTGGCTGGAGTGTTTTTTTTTATATATTATATTATATTTTGAAATATTTACACTTTAAACCCTAATCTTTAAAGTTATATTTAAATAGAATTTAAACATAAATTACCAATTGAACCTTGTACTTTGATAAGTTACAAAAGTGTAATAAAAGTTTAAATACTTGGAAAATTGTTATATTTTACCTGGATAGTTTGTAGATTGTTTAAAATAGAAGCTTTAGGTCCCGAAGTTTCGATACTTGAACAAAACTTATGGAAAACGAACAAACAATACCCGTGAAGAATATTATATATTAATAATAAACGAAGAGCAAGATTATGTTGAAACGATAACCCAGGTCGATTTAACAAATACAAATACAATCCACTTACAAATAAAAAACAATGACGAATACGTGCAACGAAACTTGTGATACACACACACACACACACATATATATATAAACAAAATCGGAAATATAAAAAAAGGTCGGGTTTTCGGGTTTGAAAAGTAACAAATGTTACACTTAACACGGAGAGTGTTGTTCGTTCTCAAGGTATTCCAGGATTTGGTAGTTCACAAAAGTGGGAGCCTGTAGAGACAGAGAACGAGCCAGTGGCAGTTGTAGCCATGACTAATGTGTTGGAGCTCGGGGGAGCTTCAACGGGCCTTCAGGCTAACTAACTAATGAGAAGGCGTTGCAACCAGGAAGACGAGGAAGATTACAAAAGGTACAAGCACTCATCAGTAGGAAGTTTGAAGATTATCAAGCCTCCAAATGGGAGATTGTTGGGTTATGAAGGCTTAATTGGGTCTGATTTTTAGAAGACATCTTTAGTGGTAGATTAATTAAACTGAAGACTAGTGGTATATGCCTGGCCTGTTTTATTTATTTATGGCCCGTTAATAGTTTTCTTGGGGATTAAGTTTTAAACCCTAGTATGTTCTCTATTTATATTCATTGTACTTGTAATATTCTCATCACGAGTGAGGCAGAAATCAATAATAAAAGTATGCTGATTGCAACCCATAAACATAGGTCAGTTGACCGAACCACAAAAATCTCACGTGCTCATCTTCGTTTACTATTTCTCTTGTAGATTATTTGTGTTTGTGTGTGTTTGCAATACCCGATTCCCTAACAAGATATTAAATCGGTTGGGCTGTGGTAATTTGAAAGATCCTTTTGATGAAGTGACATTTTAGAAGTCAAATCTGGTCACAACATAAAATCTATACATGGTCGTTTCTTTTTCTTGAAGTAATGCTCCCTTTAAATATTTCAAATATTGTTGTTGGTATGCGGAATAGTCATACATGTGCCTATTTATTTTGCTCATACACTTAATTTCCTAATTTTGTTTGTCTTAGTTGTGTCTTTACTTGAAGTAATGCTCCCGAACCGCAGTTGCATCCTCAACCGGAGCATAAAATGTGGAATAATGTTCAAGAACATCCTAAGCGGCGATGTGATTAAAACCGCTATTCATCACTTGGTTTCAGTACTGACTACATGCCTCTAAATATGCTTTGGTATCGGGCCGCTAGGCACGTGTGACTGTGTACAATTGGCTGAATTTCATAACATTGGCTTTCAAATTTGCCCACTTTGAATAATGTTGATGTTTGATACGACCGGCTACATCAAAATGATTTTAAAAAATGGTATGAACTGCTGACCAAAACGTTTTCCTGTTACTGGTTGTTGGGTCCATCATGTGTGTCTAAGCCATTGCCTGAGCAACCTCCTCATCGTCAGTCCACAAAGGCACTCCATTGACGCTAATATTATTTGGTACTCCATAATTGGTAGGTGGCCAAGGAAAGTGATCTGTGCTTAACGGTGGTGCGGCTGCTTCCAGCGTCTTCTTCGACCAGTCTCCAGTTTTTAATGGTAGTTCCTTATGCACTCTCATAGGAAACCGGTCCTCGTATGATTCTAGGTTATATATCATTAAGATAAGGTAACGTTTCTAACACGGGTTTTCACTTTTTTAAAAAGGATAAAAAATCAGACTATTATATTACATAAGTTATGTTTCAAAAACCTTTTAGGCTAGCCTAATTGGTTATGACAATAAAGATAAGAACTATGCTTCCTTCGGAAGTTTGTAAGTTCGAATTCGAGCCACGCGAGGGTTTTATCCTGCTTGCATTACGCTAGAGAGTTTTGACTATTGTGGCGGCGCAACTGGTGTCATGTGTTATCAGGGGAGTGTCCCTTCGAGGATGCGGAGAGAACCCGAGAACCAGGAGTTATGCTATTTGAGAGAAACTCTCTGGGGTTCTAAACCAGGACATACAATAAGCAAACCTACGGCTACCCTGGCATATTAAAAGATAATTGTTAAAAAAAAAAGTTGTGCTCCCTATTTTGTTTTGCTTGGATCCGTTTTCATCGTCTTTCAGTTTTTCTTTATTTTTTACTTTGAAA
This sequence comes from Bidens hawaiensis, assembly GCF_021521415.1. Taxonomy (NCBI): domain Eukaryota; kingdom Viridiplantae; phylum Streptophyta; class Magnoliopsida; order Asterales; family Asteraceae; genus Bidens; species Bidens hawaiensis. The sequence continues at coordinate 251,381 of NW_027491624.1, read as the reverse complement.
ACTATGATATATGTGCTCTACTTTTTTTCTTTTTTTTTTCTTTTAATTATTTTAACAAATACTAGATACCAGATGCTTAATACGAGCCTTACGATATAGATATAAATCTTTTCTAGGCTTGCAACCTAAATACATACAGGAGTGGTCACAGTTTATTTTTTTTTCTCATTTTATCCTTACCCAATATTTCTCACTTTTTTTTCCCCACACAACACGGTGTCAACCCATTTTATCCCAACGTTTCACGTTTTGACACTTTTAACATAATAAAGAATTTCAAAATAATAAAAAATTAATAATTAATATAATATAAAAAAAGATAAAAAGAAAATCATGTTTGAAACTCCTAACTTATTTATTAGTTACCAAAAACAAATCATGAAAATTTTACTAATATGCCCTAGTAATTAATTAAACATAAATAAAAAAAAATTATATGATTGGCTAGAAGGACTTCTCGCACTTCTCACAATAAGAAAACTTCTGAAATGAACCTAATCATATATATATATATATATATATATATATATGCATGTGTGTGTATAAAAATTAAAAAAATACGTTTTTTAGTATGTGTTCTTAGTCATTGTATATTACGTTCATTGTTTTTCTTTTGGAATTGACATGTAACATTCACTTAATTTGAGAAAGAAAAACATTACATTCATTATGTATTATGTTTAAGTCATTGTTTAATATGCATTCACTATTTTACATTTTAGATCATTGTGCAATATGTACTGACTATTGAGTTTTAAGTTTCATGTCATTGGGTAATATGTATTTATCATTCTATTTTACGTTTTAGTTATTATTTAATATGCATTCATCATTGTGTTTTATATATTAGAATATCATTATATTTGCATATTAGATTTAAACAATGATGTTATTTCACTATTACAATTTTCAGATTTCATCATTTGTGAAAAACCAAAAAATCACAATGATAAACATAAATATACAACGATAGTAGAAAGACACAATGACAAACAAAATACAAGATGAGGAACAAAAAGACACAATAACATAATATTTTTATATTTTTATATAGTAATGGTGCTCATATTAAAGATTTAAAAACGCTCCTTTTTAGATGAACTTTAAAAAATGTCGTATAGAAAATTTTATTTATATTTTAAAAAGATGGAAGAATTGACATGTCATTGTATGCAGAGAGAGAAAATGAGGGTTACTACTTTTATCTCATTTCTCCTTTTGTGTCTGATTTGCATGGATGTCGAAGGAACGAGTGAACACTTGTTTGTCTCCTGTGGGTTGGCCAAGATCTTTGGCAGGTAATTTCGTTATGGTGTAGGATACCGAGTATATACGCGCTTAATATTCGGGATATTTTGGATCTACACAAATACAAGAGATTCACAATGAAGAAGACAAAAATGTTTCATGCTATTACCATGGTTACTATTTGGTGTCCGTGGAAGGTGAGGAATGCCCCGGCGTTCGACGGGAAAGTAGTGCTGCTGGCAGAACTGGCGGAGAAGATAAAAGTGCTTGTTATTTATTTATGATTTATTTTTTTTATTTTTATCATCCGGAATAGGTCTGATCTAGATTGTTGACTTGGGAGGAGTGGAGTAGCTTTAGAGCATGTTTGGGATTGAGTTTGAAAAATGTTTATTGGCTAATTGACTTTTTCAAAAGTTATTTTGAAAAGTCAGGATTTGAGGCTTTTAAAAAACTGCATTTTAACCTTTCAAAAAGCTGAAATATTTTTGTGCTTGCCAAACGCATTTTAATTTATTGATTTTTTTAAAAATACCAATAAGCAAATAAACATTTTTCAAACCCAAATACAAACATGCTCTTAGTCTTTCCCTGTTGTTTTTGTAATTGGTGAACTTTCTGTTCGTTTTTTTTTTGAACGACCAAGTAAGTAAAGCCGGGTACTTTGTACGCGGCCCCCATTAGCTAAAGGTAGCCTGAGCCGGCCACGAGTCCGGACGGACGGAGCCCCTAGCGGTCCACCAATTGAGGGATTCCTCGGATAAAACCCGACCCCCACGTCCGCCAAACGGCACGACAACGAGGAGCCGGTAAAACCGGGTGAGATCAGGACTCGAACGCTGGCAAGACAGGGTCATCCCTCATATCTCCTATATAAATTGGTGATAGTGAGGTTTGAACCCCCTACCTCTCATTAGTAAAGTGAGTGTGTTCAATATCTGTTCGGTTTATCTTCAATACTATGCTTTTTGTGGTTATTTTGAAAATTCTTTTTTCGTTTTTCAAAAGAAATAATGATAATATCTTTGAGAAATGAAAGGCTATTTAATATATTCAATTGTTATCCCTCTTCTTGCGTAGGCCCTATTGTTCTTTAATATCGTTTGGACTTTGGAGACATAGTTTTGTCCAGCATTATTAATTAATTAAATTTAAAATTCACTGGTCCAAACATTTTCAATACTTTGTTTTCAGTGGCATCAATAATTATCTTTGAAGCATTGCTTCAAATGATCGAGGGATTCGCAGACATGTGATTAACGTTTAAGCAAAAGTGATTGAAACAAAAGAAATGGCCCGAATATTTTAATAAAGATTTATACCAATTAAGCATTAATAGCAGCAGCAATAACAACAATAGCCACAACAACAATCAAACAATCTGTAGCGGCAGTAACCACATCATTTATAAAGTATAAGATCTACTAAAATTAAAAGGTATAAAGTATAGGCTCTATTAAAATTCAAACAAAAACACAAGAGTTATAATGTAAACTTATTAATACCCTAAGAGCATTCTCAATCCATCCATCAAATTATATGAGTGAAGTTTTTGTAATATAGGAATTGGTTTAGAGTGTTATGACTTGTGAGTGAATGAGAGAGAAAATATTATGATTTTTCTGTACGTCTGAAAAGTTTCTATAGCAACTTAAATTTTTTTACTTTGGATCATATCTCACAATTTACTTTTCTTTCGTTACATTTTGTTTTTTTTCAGTGGATATGAGAGAGAGACACAGGTTAATGATAAAAGTATAAAAAAAACTATTATTCTCTTTCATTCCCATATCTCTAAATAAAAAGTTTACTAAAAATCTCTGTATTTTTCCTCTCACATTCAATCAAATAATATTTTTCTATACAGTTATAGTTATATTTTCTTTATCATACTCACAACCACTTCATTAAAAAGGGCATTTACATATTTCTTCTTTCTAAACTATGAAATTACATATTTTTCCTTCCTAAAATGATACAACTATCATTTTGAAGAGAGCCATTTTGATAAATAATATATAGGAACCTAAATACTAATCAGTCTTTAGTCGACTTGTCTTTATAGCCGTTTATTAGTGGTCCCAAAATGCTAAAGTATCATCTTAAGCCACGTGATTCATGTTTTATCCACATTTCTATTTTCTATGCAAAGACCTAATATTACGGTGAATGGTAGGGGTGTTCAACAGAACTTCGAATATGCATTCTTATCCGAATTATTCAAAAAACCGTATCCGAACTATTTAAAATTTCGAATATTCAAAAATTTGGATATCCGAATCCTGAATAGCCGAAAATTTGGTTTCGCATAGTAATTATGAGATTTTTTGAATAGTTCGGATATCTGATTTATTAAATTCAATCTTTTTTAAATATTTATTATATAAGCATATGTAACATTTAAAACCCTAAATCATATCAGTGCTTATAAATCTAACGACGCAATTGACTTATACTTCTCTAACGCCTCACATCTGACTTAGTCGGATGACTCTACTTTGGACACCAAAGGTGACTCTGGCGGGTCGAACTCTACGTAGGTGATTTTGAGGGAGATTCCATGGAAGGAATACGGTTGGAGAGAGGTGCAGGTGGTGTTAGGTAAGGCTGGCATATCATGTATACCTCGTACATGATAAGATACGAACACCATAAGACACGAACATGCACAAAACATGCATACATGTATATGACATGAAAACTTATTGTGTACCTATATAGCAAACCCGAACACGAACCTATTAGTACTAGGTATACACCATAAGAGCTATTTAGAAAAATGAACATGCAACTGTGAGGAGGCTGGAATGTCAGAGAATTGGAGATGTGGAGTGGTAGACTAAAGAATCGAAAGGTTACGACTACCGGAGATGTGGAGGGAAACCACCGGACTTCCAGATATCCGGAGAAGGAGCATCGGAGAAGGGTTTGTGTGCCGCTTGCTTGATGTTAGATTGATATGATGTGCGTCGTTTCAATTGTTTGGTATAAAAATTCATGGTTAACTGTTTAGGGTATATTACATATTATATTATTATATATTTTTATTTAAAAAAATATAAAAGAATCTAATCTGGTACTAACGGGTACTTAACTAGTAAACGGGTATTCTACATGTTTAGACACGAAAATTAACAGGTGGATTCGTGTCTACCTGTTTAGCACACGAAACTTGTTATGACCATACATGATATCTGTTAGAGTCGTGTAGGTTCGTGTCGTATATTCGTGTATCGTGTCTAAATTTCTAGTCATAGTGTTAGGGTTTAAAATTGGGAAGAGAACATAGTTGGTGGTAACAGTGGATTAAGTGAGCAGTCATTGCTCCAAGTGCAGCTTGCATTCAGTGGTGAAGATAGTGTCTTTTGTTCTTCTTGGTTTTGTGGCACATTCATTTGATCTTGGATCTCTAGCACAAGAAAGACGCCTAAAACTCAATTGCAAAACATATTAAGTGGTTTGTTTTTTTAATAATAATTTCGGATATCCATTTTATTATCTGATCCGAGTTTTGGATATCCAGAACTCCGGATATCTGAATTTAAACACTCATAGTGGAAAGAGTACCTCTGGAGTGGGCTTGGGTCGGGTCCGACCCTGAATATTTTCACCCTGAACGAGCTAGCTACCTTGATTTCCCTAAAGCATTCCAAGGGTGATATGAACATTCAACGTTCAATTTAATTTAAACCTATAAACAGACCATTCATTTACCCAATTTTGAAACCCAAAAATTTCAAATCCTCTTCTCTATTTGTTTTCTAAATTATTCTTTCCATACGTTTTGGATAGATATTTTTAAAATTTCATTGACTAGCTAGCCTTTATCATTTAGTAGTGATGACGAGAGTTATGATGATACATATGAAGTAGCTGTGGAATTTCTTTCTCTAGCCCCAAAAGTAGAAAGTTGTGATAAAAAGGTAATAATAGTTCCGGTGCGGAGCCACAAACGAATGTCTTATGAGACTATTTTGTTAAAGATCCAAATTCAGCACAGAAGTTTTCAGGCATAGCTTTTGGATGTCGTGAGAACTATTTTTACAGATTTTTAGATTGAGAATGGATTTTTGGGAATAAAAGCGTACCTACGCAATTCACCAGCTAGTGTATGGGACTGTTGTCGACGCTTATGATGAGGTGATAGCTATGTCTGAAAGAACGTCAAGTGACACTTTACAATACTTTTGTGATATTATTGTTCATTTATAAGGAAAAGAATATTTGCACAGACTAACCAATCATGACATAGAACCTTTATACATGGATTCTGGCGTTGATGGGAAACATCGACTGGTTTGGCGGAATTGTCCAACAGAGTGGCAAAGCCAATTCATGTGAGGAGATCACGGGTAAACAACTGTTGCATGTCCATTTCTTGCTTAGGATCTTGTGTGATATCCTACTGCCTAGGATCCCTAACAGGTTCAGAATCCTGAACCTATATTTGTGTATACTAACTATTATGCTTGTAGATCAAACTTGCAGATTGATAATCGAACGGCTAGTTGTTAGTGCATAATGTCTATTGCTAGGGTCTTTGATGTATTAGATATGATTGTGTAGAACTGAAATGTCAAATGTATAATTTATGTTTGTTAGTCAACGCATAAGTCTTCAAGTCAACGCATATCTTATGCGGCGTATATGATATGCGCCGTATATCATATACAGACTTGATGAGCTTGTTCATGTGTCCTATAAATAGGGGACTTATGCGTTATTATGTAGACTTTTGGTGAATGTTAGAGTGAGAGAGTAGAGAGAGAAAGTTGCTACAAAGTCATATCTTGTAATCTTTGAAGTTATCAATGAAGAGAATGCTTAATGTTTACTTGTGTTGTTTAATCTCAATGGATTCTGCACTTTGTGATATAAGCTGTAACATCTAGAGATCCTAATTGTTTAATACATTAGCATGTCAATACCTTTCAAGTGGTATCAGAGCCTTGTTGCTCTTGATTTACCTAGAAAAGCGTAAAAACGTATTTTTTCTACACATTTTTGATCATTCCAGACGATGTAGCCGTTCAAACTCACCAAAACTTCACAGATTGTCATATACTTGGTGTTGAACAACATACTCAAAAATCAGATCATTTCATCATCATTTTCCCACAGAAATTTGTGTCAAAATCCTTCAAGCCAACTAAACGGTGCATAACATATGCGCCGCATAACATATGCGCCGTATAAGTAACCTCACAACATATACGGTATACTTTTACATGTTGCATCTTCATGTCGTATCCTCTCCGTATCACTTATTCGTTGAAATGTCAAAGTATAAGTATTTACCTGTTTATAAGATCATTTGGTTCATACAAGATTATGCAATGCATACTAGACGTACACGTTGTAATATGAGCATATCCGTTATTGTCTCTTATGAGCTATATTTGCTTGTACCTTGAGGATTCATGACCTGTTATTTGGAGAGAATACATGGAATTGGATGGTTGACTTCTATGTGATTGGATGGTTGTATTGGTGGACCAAATACAAAATTGCTTAAAAGTTGGTTATCAAGATGTATTTGAGGATTCTTCATGGATGATAATGGGAATCGGAATGAGATAGCAATTGGTTTGAATATTGTGGGACTCATGAAAGTTAGAAGACTTAAAAGTATCAAGCCGATGGAAGAGGACTTCGATTGTTGAAATTTTCAAAAGTGGACTTAAATGTAAAATTATTCAAAGAAGATCGGGAAAGCTTAAATGTGAAGAGAAGTCTTTTATCTTGATGATTGAGTAAGTATGATGACCTAAATCTAAGCAATATCAAAGTGGGAGTTTGTTGAAGCTCGAAAAGTTTATTTGCTTGGATGCCACAAGACAAGTACTATCCAAAGGGGAGTCTGTAGGAACATGAAATGTCTAGTACTTTGTGTCTTGTGTTGGTTAGGTCTTGATAGCATGTAATGTTTATAGTTTGTGCACGTAAATATCAAAAACACAAAGAAGCCACTTATGCGGCGTATAAGATATGCGGCGCATAAGTTATGCGTCGTATAACATATGCGCCACATAAGTCTTCATGTGTGCCTATAAATAGGTTAGTGGATCACTTGTATTAGTTGATGCTCCTGACCAGTTGGTGGAGTGATTCATGTTGTACTATAGGCTTACACTATCATATATCTTGTATTACCTTAGCTATCAATGGAATATATGAGAGATTAAAGAGATGTTTACGAGTTTTTCACTTCGTTATGGTTTCCGCTCATGGCGTCGTAGGGTACATCTATTCGTGGATGTTCTTACACGTCCTGGACATGCCAGAGCCTACTCTTGTTTTTGATGATAATAGTGAATCTCATGAGGAGATTATCGAAGCTATTTTTCCATCTATTTCTACTGTAGAGAATGTGAATAATCTTCAATCTGAGGTGTCAGTTCCTACCGAAGTGGTGCCAAGAACTTTATCCTATCATACGGAGGATAACATCATAGGAGATTTGAATACTGGAGTTCAAACGAGATGTCAAATCTATCAAAATCTCTAGTGTTTCTACTCAAAGGTAATTCCTTTACAGAATCAATTCTCATTCAAGTGTTTTATTTCGCTGATCGAATCTAAAACGTACAAGGAAGCCCTGACCGAGGAAAGCTGGGTTAATGCTATGCAAGAGGAACTATTGCAATTTGAGAAGCTCGGGGTCTGGAAATTGGTTGATTTGCCTGAAGATAAGAAACAGATTAACACCAAATGGGTGTTTAAGTGTAAACGAGATGAGAATGGAATCATTGTTAGAAACAAAGCAAGACTTATTGTATTAGGTTTTAACCAGAGGGAAGGTATCGACTACAACGAAGTGTATGCACCGGTCGCAAGGCTAGAGGCAATTCGGATCTTTCTGGCTTTTGCTTCTTGGAAAGGTTTCAAAGTTTACCAGTTAGATGTCAAGTCTGCATTCCTTAACGAAAAAATCAGTGAAGAAGTCTATGTGGGACAGCCACCGGGGTTTGTCGATCCGATCCACAAATACAAAGTGTATCTACTTGATAAAGCCCTCTACGGTCTCCATCAGGCCCCGAGAGCCTGGTATGAGACGTTGTCCCAATATCTTTTGGACAACGATTTTATCAGAGGAACCGTCGACTGTACACTTTTCACTAAATTTGTTGATGGACATCTACTGATCGTGCAGATATATGTCGATGATATCATCTTTGGGTCGACAAACGATGTTCTGTGCAAGCAGTTTGAAGAAGTAATGAAGAAGAAATTCGAAATGAGTGCAATGGGGGAGATGAAATTTTTTCTTGGACTTCAAGTAGAACAGGTGTCAGATGGTATCTTCGTCCATAAAACCAAGTATGTAAATGACGTATTGGCGAAGTTCAACATGACTGATGCATTGGCTATCAGTACTCCTCTACCATTGAATAATGGTATTGGTCCTGATCCCAACGGGGAGAAGGTTGACCAAACGTTATACCGATCCATGATAGGCTCATTAATGTATCTTACTGCTTCTCGGCCAGACATCATGTATGCTACGTGTTTGTGCGCCCGATATCAATCGAATCCAAAGGTTTCACATCTCATGATCGTCAAAAGAATTCTACGTTATCTCAAGGGATGTCCGGGGGTCGGTCTCTGGTATCCTAAAGACGATGAGTTTGTGTTGAAAGCATATTCCGATTCAGATTATGGAAGCTGTAAGCTAAATGCCAAATCTACAACGACAGGGTGTCAGTTCTTCGGCAAACGTCTTGTCACTTGGCAATGCAAGAAACAAACCACAGTTTCATTGTCTACTTGTGAAGCTGAGTATGTCGCTGCTTCCAGTTGCTGCTCTCAGGTTCTTTGGATACAACAACAAATGCGGGACTATGGTTTGAATTTTCTTACTATCCCTATCTTCGTAGATAATAACGCAGCTATTTCTATTACTAAGAATCCGGTAAATCACTCTAAAACTAAGCATATTGAGATACGGTATCACTTCATTCGTGATTGCTACGAAAAGAAGTTGATTACTGTAGACAAAATTCACACTGATGAACAAAAAACATATCTTTTCACCAAAGCTTTTGATAAGTCAAGATTTCAATACTTATTAAAAATTAATGGTTTAAAAGTTTTGGGCGGTGTTGATGAGAGGGTTACCAAGTTAACAAGTGTTTTGGATATCTTGTGAATCCAAACATCAGAGTCAAATTTTATTTTGTAAATCTGTTTTTGTATAGTTTTTGATTTTAGGGGGAGAAATTTCATGAAAAACCAAAAACATCAAAAAAATTTGAAAAACCAAAAACATCGGAAAATTTGAAAAAGCCAAAAACATTAAAAAATATTGCTCCTCAGAAAATGAGTTTTTGAAGCAAAAAGGGAAGATGATAGTACATTGATCATCTGGTCCCAAATCCAGTAAAAAGTAGACATAAAAGGCTGAGTGCTTAAATGTATTGGTGCTTTGGTAGGCCTTTAAAACAAACAAATAAGAGAAAATAAGTGATATAAATCTAAATTGCCAAATTGATGGGGTATTAGTTTCTAGCAAAAGTCTTGATAATGATGGCAGAAATGTAAATAGCTAGTCATACTCAAGCCTTTTAATCAGAATGATTGGTTAAATTTGTTAAAATAAAAAATATAGCTTTCGGTAAGTGGTTAACGCTTCAACGATGTATGGTCTTATGGCCTTAAATCCTGTATTGATGGGATGCTTTAAGGTTCCTGGATCCATAGGGTCTTTATGCAGTTTATCATCTGGGTATTCATTTCGATGAATATTTTAAAATGCTTTAAAAGCAAACCTGCAGTACAAGCTGCTTTATAAGTCATTAAACTTGATCGCATATGTACTTATGTACTAAATTCACACTGATGAACAAAAAACATATCTTTTCACCAAAGCTTTTGATAAGTCAAGATTTCAATACTTATTAAAAATTAATGGTTTAAAAGTTTTGGGCGGTGTTGATGAGAGGGTTACCAAGTTAACAAGTGTTTTGGATATCTTGTGAATCCAAACATCAGAGTCAAATTTTATTTTGTAAATCTGTTTTTGTATAGTTTTTGATTTTAGGGGGAGAAATTTCATGAAAAACCAAAAACATCAAAAAAATTTGAAAAACCAAAAACATCGGAAAATTTGAAAAAGCCAAAAACATTAAAAAATATTGCTCCTCAGAAAATGAGTTTTTGAAGCAAAAAGGGAAGATGATAGTACATTGATCATCTGGTCCCAAATCCAGTAAAAAGTAGACATAAAAGGCTGAGTGCTTAAATGTATTGGTGCTTTGGTAGGCCTTTAAAACAAACAAATAAGAGAAAATAAGTGATATAAATCTAAATTGCCAAATTGATGGGGTATTAGTTTCTAGCAAAAGTCTTGATAATGATGGCAGAAATGTAAATAGCTAGTCATACTCAAGCCTTTTAATCAGAATGATTTGTTAAATTTGTTAAAATAAAAAATATAGCTTTCGGTAAGTGGTTAACGCTTCAACGATGTATGGTCTTATGGCCTTAAATCCTGTATTGATGGGATGCTTTAAGGTTCCTGGATCCATAGGGTCTTTACGCAGTTTATCATCTGGGTATTCATTTCGATGAATATTTTAAAATGCTTTAAAAGCAAACCTGCAGTACAAGCTGCTTTATAAGTCATTAAACTTGATCGCATATGTACTTATGTACTAAATTCATTACTGACTTGATCAAAATCCGCTGTTAGACACACGTTGTCCCCTTGCTCGCGTCTTACTACCATTAAGAAACGGACCACAAGGGACACAACGTTTGCAAGCCAACAGATGAAATCATGCATACTCATCCATGGGAAAGGACCTTAGGGTATTACTTGATAACGGGGGTATGTCTTGTAGTGGGGATTATTTGCTGATATGCTTAAAATAAAAGTATTTTTATCTTCTGATTCTAAGGTTTAAGTCAAGTTGGGGTGACTGTGTAAAAAATCAAATTATGCCTGAATCAAGATTAGAACTGATAAATCCTGAAATCTTGTGCTTAATTGTACCAAATTAAATGTATCACAGAAATCTCTGAATCATTTGTTTGGAAGGTTTAGGTGGACAACAATACCAATGACTGACTTAACACCAGCCATAATAAATGCTAAAAATAAAACTGTGATGGAAGGGCAATTTGGTCAATATGATTCCCTTCTCAAACTCACAAAAATATGTGATTTCAGTATTTTTAAGTTTTCTAGTTTCATTTCTTTATTTCATGTGTTATTTGTTTCTAATTGAAAAATCCAAAAAGATTTTTTTTTTATTTAGTTTTCGACTCTTGATGTGCGGGTGAACTATTTCTCTAGGATGTTTTCATTGGACAACAAATCTTGTTATGTTTTATCAAATCAAAATCAAAAAGATCAAAATGTTTATCTGTTTCATGCAAGGTCATTAATTTGAATTTGGTAAACAGTAGTTTTTCACTAATGAGCTTTTTAAGTTACTCTTTTAATGTACAAGGACATTAATTTGTACCTGTGACATTGCATCGGTGAGAACAAGTCATGAAATCAAAACTCTTGATAGGTCATACTTATGCAACGTATAGGTATGAGACTTATACGCCGCATAAGTTATGCGCCGTATAAGTCTTACACTTATACGCCACATAAGTAAGGGTATTTAAAGTGTGATACACGTCGCATAAGTATACATATGCGCCTGCTAGACTCTTTGATACTCTCTGTTCTTGAAACATTACTTCGCGCTGTATTTTTGCTTGTTGATATCTGTTTTGGTGATTTGCACATCAATCCAGATTAAGAAGGTAAAGATGGATCTATGGTTACAGATTTCATGATGAACAGTAACTGTGGTTACGTATAAGTTAGATTTGACTAGAATAATCATGTTGTGATTTAATTCATCATCATTTAAACATTCAGATTGAAATTCCGAAAGTTGTGATTACACTCAATTGGACTATTACATGTTTATTGGTTCAGATCTAAAATGAATCGACATATCCGATATATAATCTGTTTTCGGACCATGTAAACATTGATTAACTGCCAAATTGAAGACGAAAATATAATAAACAATCATTACCGATGTTGGTTCAATAGTTGTTTTGTTCACTAGTTTTGCATATCTTGATTTTTTTGATTTTGGTCAAAAACAATGACATATGCGCCGCATATGTCAAGACATATGCGGAGTATAAGTTATACGTTGACGATAGTCAATAACCAACATATACGTAAAACATATGCGTTAGGAACTTATCCGTTGATATGACTTATACGTTTAATCAAACATATACGTAGAGATAATGACATATGCGCTGATTGATGAAATGTGTATTAACATGTTTATCTGTTTGTGTTTGCAGATGGGTAAGAAAGTAAAAGTCACAGATCCTAAGCATAATATCTGTGCTTATCTGAATGAGGAAGATCCAAAGGCTAGCAAGTTTAAAGTGATAATGCCATTCTTAAAGAGATCCAGAATTTACAAAGCGATTACACATTTGGTGGATCCGTACGAAAGCATTGTATCCGAATTTTGGAAGAATGCTAAAGTAGTGGGGAAGGATATTCATTCAAAGGTGCAAGACAAAGATATTGTGTTGAGTGAAGAGTTAATCAGGAAAGTCTTGGAATTCAAGGATGAATCATCAGATCCAGTTGATCTTGATGAGAAAATGGTGAAAGGATGCATACTTCGTATGGGTTACAGAGATTCACTGAATCGTTTAGCATTCAAGAAGACCACTTTATCTCGACCATATAAGTATTTGGTGCACGTAGTGGTTCATTGTCTTGGGCATAGCAAAGGGTGATATGATGATATATTGGATTATCAGATGAGTACCATGGCTGCATTGTGCTTGAATCTTAAGTACAATTTCTCCCGGATGATATTGGACAATATGAAGATGAATTTTGGAGATGACCAGTGGTTGCAGTATCCAAGATTTGTGCAGATGATTGTTAAAGATGTATTTCCTAATGTAAAAAAGGAAGGACCTAAAATTTTTCTTGATCACGTCACTGGTAACATACTGGCCAAGCTAGCTTATTATATAAATGTCAAAGAAGCTGATATTCCGAAGTTTAGAGGTTTGTTTGGACATTTGAAGAATCCTGATTATGTTGCTCCTCCTGATAACAAATGGAGACATGATAATAGTGATTCTGATCGAGCTGAAGAAGAAAGGTTGATGTTAGAATTTAAACCTATTGGTAAGAGATTCATAAAGATTGAGTCTGATTCAGAAAGTGAATCTGTTGCTCCAAAGAAAAAGAAACAAAAGGTTGTAAAGAAAGAAGTTGTCACTCCAGTCACTCAAGAAGAAGTGTTTTCAGCAACATCTGATAATGATCCTGAGGAAACAGAGTCAGATTCTGAGGGTCGGAGGATAAAGTTAGCCAATCCCAGGGCTAAATTTGAAAAGCGTGCAGAAAGGTCAAAGAAACGTAAGTCTACTGATGAACATGATGAGACTTATGTTCCAAAGGACTGTTAATGAAAATTTTATAAAATTCATTTTCTGATGCATTTTTGTTAAAGGACTGTTAATGAAAATAAAATTTTTCCAAGCTGACCTGGCATCTCAACCCCAGCCAGGGGTGCTTCTTGGACCCTGCTAGGGAATGTCGCCCCTAGACCCCGCTACCAGGGGCGCTGCCCCCGGACCTCCGTTAGTTGAGGGTGTCATTGACTTAGATATAAGAAGTAGTAGTAATGGATATTTGACACTCGTAATGCGTTATACAATTAGCCGTGCACAGCTAAAGAAGAGCATTACTATTAACGGCGAGATAACCGACTTCAGGTGAGTTTCTAGCCCCTTTATCCGTTATGTTTTTGGGGTTGTGTGCATACTCCTTTGTGATAGTTGTTAATACACTTAACTTAAGCAGTAAGTGTATGATATGTGTATGATATATGTATGACTAAGTATTGAATGGTATTATGGAATGTTTTTACGAATGAATATGTACATGTACGTATATACATGACCAGAAGATATGTAAAGTATGCATGAATGAAAATGAATGTATGATCGAGTGACGTGACAAGTATGGTTATTGGAGACGAAGGGACCAGGCCCTAATAATATCTGAGACAGAAGGGACCAGACCCTGATAATATCTGAGACAGAAGGGACCAGACCCTTATAATATCTGAGACAGAAGGGACCAGACCCTAATAATATCTGTGATGGTAGGGATAGAATAGCCTATGGTAAATCACAAGGCCTTATGAAAGAAAGTATGTAAGCGCGTGTGCATGTATATAAAGTTTGTATGAAAGAAGTAAGAGTAAATAAGGTATGAATACGTATATTCAGATGCGTATGAGTAAGGATATGAATGTATTGTATGTTAAATGATTAACTAGAACTCGCTCAGCGTAGCTGACTTTTAGTATGCACGCAGACAAATAGGTCGAGACAGCTGGCTTAAGGAGGGACACAGGGCATGGACTAAAGAGACTGGCATCCATGATGAAGTGTTATGACCATTTTAATTAATTATTTATGAAAAGACAATTTGTATGTTAAGACAAGAATGAATGTTTTGTAATGTGATGTTTGAAGTTTTTAATTATTCCGCAAGTTTTTTTAATTTACTCTGATTTTAGAATTGTGTTTATGAGTAAATCCAACACCAAAGTAGGGTTACCGGGAACGGGGCCTTACAATTTCAGACGAGTTTGAGGGGTGTGTTTAAGCACCCAAAGCCCATGAGTTTGACGAACACGGATTTGACCGCGTTATGGGAAAAGATTGTAAGTTCTCCATTTTCTGGGAGAATGGTTGCTTAAGACATTCGTGACCTGTTTCTTCGTTTCATCCACAAGATTTTGACCACAACGTTGATTGTACGAGGCTCAGGTGAGAATAAATAAACTGGTTGGATTTTTTTTGTTTGCTTGTTATGGTTGAGCAAAGGCCGGCTAATCTGGTTAGTGTGTTGGCATGGTCGTTTCACCATGCAAGATGGGATGGTACTCAAAAGAGGCTAAAGTTAGATATGGGCCGATATATCACATTGCTATCTAAAAATTTGAGGGTGTTTGCGAAATATAAGACGGAATATTTAAAAAAGGGGCCCGAGGTGGAGTTTATTGGTATCAATGAGTTAAGGTTGGCTGGAATTTTGAAGCCCCATGATCCGTTAGCATGGGAATGAGCTAGATTGGGCCCACGGGTACACCAACCACCAGATTCTGAGATCGCCATGGCTTTGAGAGCCGAGCTTCCTACTTGTCACTAGAGGCCTTTGCGTTGTCAGGAGAGGCTGAGTAGGCAGTTCCCGGTTAGGGAGCCCCACCACGAGATACTTACACTTGATTCATTATATGACTGGATAGAGTCAGGAATTGATCAGAAAAAAGGGTACATGACTGAGTAGTGTGATGATCTAAGACGGATGATGAGAGACAACAAGCAGAGGCAGGATGACACGTTAAGGCATTTAAAGACTAGTTTAAATATTGATTTGCCTGATCATCTTTGACAGTAGAGTGCGCACGGTCCGAGTGGGTCAAGTGTCCCGAGTGGTTCGGGAGGTTATGGTTATGGGCATGCTTATGGTTTACCATTTTATTTGCCTGGGTCACGTGAATTTGAGAGTGCTGAGCCATACCATACTTTTGAGCAGCGTGAAGAAGAAGAAGAAGAAGAAGAAGAAGAAAACTGAGTGTGGGGACATCATGGCAAGCATGGGGAGTTGTATCTTTTATATGCTTATTTTTATTTTATGATGTTTTTATTTTTATTTCGTATGGTCTGTATTACGATTAATATTATGAACTAATAGGTGGGATGGACGGGTTGGTTTTGATGTTTTCCGAATAACACCTAAGTAAGCTTTATTTTCTAGATATTTCTATGTTGACGTCACTTAGGTATGTCGAGAGGAGTGGCCGTGTCCGCTCAGAAACGAGAGAATGAGATACAAAAATTGGTGAGCGGTCAGTAAGGAGAGCATTCATGGAAATAGACTAGCACATTGACAGTCTCGCATATTACCAGCTAAGTCTTTTCCTTTGTACTTTATTTTTATATTTTTAGTTTTTATTTTTAGGGTCTTGTTGTGCTTTAATTTTTTTTTTTAAATATTTTTAGGTTTTTAATATTTTGAGTCATGTTTTTATTCCTCCATTAGGGACAATGTAAATTTTAAGTGTGAGGATGTGAACATGTGTTTAATTTACTTTTAGTTTGATTATATTAAAAAATAAAGTTAAAAGTTTTGAAAGAAAATGTCCCTTGAAATATGGTTTTTTTTCATTTAAATGGGAGATGATGTTAATTATTGGGAATTGGTTTTTCAAACTACTAATAATAAGATATAATATAAAGAAAACTCACTTAACTTGGGATGTGTCGGTAAGCTCAGCCTTGAGAATGAATGGGCAGTTTGATAAGTTGGTTATAAACGATTAATATGATTTTAGTAGGAAACATGTTAAGTCTGTGAAAAATATGAGATGAAAGGTCGGGCCATACTCAAGCCTCATTTTTAGTTTGATTGTAGAAAATTATGAATTTTATAGAAATCTGAATACGCTATTATACGATGCTTGGGTAGGTTTAACATTAGAGTATGCCAAGTAGCCGGTGATATAAACTAAATCACGCACTTCTAGCTTTAGTGGTTAACACTTGATAGGGCTGTGGTTTTATAACCTTAAATCTTGTATTGATGGGATTCCTCGGGTTCGGAGACCACAGGTAGTTTTACGGTTATTCATCTGGGTATCTTCATATATTTAAATAATTTAAAAGCTTTTAAGCATAAAACCTATAGTTTACTTTCATCATACTCACATACATCAATTACAGCGAAATAAAATCTATATGATCCAATGATCATCCTGCTGTTCGTCATACATGGTCCTCTTACTTGTGTCCCATACCATTAAGAACAGGATAAACTTGAGACACGACGTATGTAAACTGACAGATGAGAACTTGTAAAATCACGGGTGGCAATGGGTCCGAGGTGTTTCTTGATAATGGGGGTATATCATGTAGTGGGGAACACTCGCTATTTAGTTGAATAGTTTTACCTTAATCGTATCTAATTGCTGCTTTGGTAGACTTGGTGCTTAAACTTAGGTGGATAAACAATATCCTTGATCGTCTTAGCTATTCATATAAAAATGTGACAAAGTTTTGATATGCTAATTATGAGGTTTACGTCAAGTTGGGGTGGTTTGGTCCGGTAAAATCTAAAATAAAATGGGTCTTGAATGTGGGTTCCACTAGATTATATAAAATTGTTAAAAATTGTTGGCCGAAAACTATCAAAACTCTTGATATGGTAATCTTTGAAGATTTAGTCAAATCCCGATAATGAAGGGATTTGAATTTAACTCTAAGATCAACCCAAATCCTTTCCAAAAAAGTCTCAACAACCCGAAGAACAATCTTTCTTCAATTTCCAGAATTCTTCAATCAAAAATCACCGGTAGAATCTTTGATATCACCTTAAACCGAGCCTAGAATAGGTTTATAGGCTCTGATACCAATTGTAAGTCCCGTGGAAGGATCTTTCAATGTGATATCAATTAATTCGTTGATAGGCAAAATCTAACAACGAACCGATTCAATAACAAACTAAATAATCACAATAAACACAGTTATACTTGCTTCAAAGCACACGTATATATTACGTCAGGTGGTTAAGCCCTTTAACAAAACTTACACGGTGATACTCTTTTCTGTTCGGCTGACTACGACCAACTAACGAACCACCCTAACATAAACTACATACACCATATATATAGTTATACCAGCCTAAGCCCAAATACATACAAAGCCCACCGAAATCCCTTGATTTCGGTTTACATAATGTAGCCCAAAACTAAGCCCAAAACATAAAGCATAAACCATAAATAATAGCCCAACAAATAGGTTATTACCAATATTTATTATTATTATTATTATTATTATTACAATAAAATCTTTAAAAAATAAAATAAACATTTTGCTTTAAACAAGTCCTAAGCCCGTAAGGCTATTATATTATCATCATAAGAATTTTATCTTCAACAAGTCACCTTACCTAACGATCCTCCATAATATTTTCATAGGCCGCCACAAACAGGAAATCTTTTACATTAAAAGTTTTACAAAGTATTCTCAGCTTTAGCGCTAGCTAAGGATATTTTCTTTATCATGCAATTATTATAATTGTTCTTGGAGTTATAAAAACATCATGCTTTTACAATAGATTTTTCACAAACTTAAAACGAATATCAACAATCATTCCTTAACGAGTTTCGACTAAGAAATCATGGCACCGCCTCTATAACAACTTTTTTACCACAACCCATCTACGAGAAGACAAGCATCGCAAGCTACCTTTTGCTTTTCTTTCTTTCTTCATATATATATATATATATATAGGGAGAGGATCAAGAGAAAACTCACCTATAGAGAGAAAACTTAAAAATTCCTAAAGGATTATTTTTAATTATAAATAAAAAAATATTTTTAAATTTCTGTTTTTGCCATTATTCTTATATTTTCTTACCCTTTGCTTGAAAAAAATAAAAAAATAAAAAAAACCCGCTGTATTGCACATACGTATTACTGTGCGATACCATTGTATTACACATGTGTATTACTATGTATTTTTAAGTTTAATAGTGTTTAATTGCATATATTCAATATTTGTGTATTGTATATGTATAGTAGTGTTGTATTATATGGAAAAAAAATAATAATAAAATAAAAGTCGACGTAGTGCATATGTGCCTTAATATTGTATTACACATACGTACTAATGTGTATTTGATGTGCGTATTAGTCTTATATTGCATATATAAAATAGTGTACATCAAATATGTGCAATAGTGTTGTTTCTATGCAATACAAACACTTTTGCATATATGCAATACACACTATTACACATGTACACTACACTGACGAGGTTACCGGCAAGGGGTTTTTTTTTTTTTGGAACCAATAATAGCATATAATAATAATGGAAAAAAAAGAAACTTCAAAACAATTTTTTTTAAAAATGTTAAAAATAGTTTTTTGGGGGGTTTTTAGAAGTTTTTAAGTTTTCTCTTTAAGAGCAGTTTTCACTGGATCCCACCCCTATATATATATATGTGTGTGTGTGTGTGTGTGTGTGTGTGTAGTTATAAATATTATTCTGTTTGGGCATTATCAAGATAATTTTATGTATCGATTTCCTTTCGAAGGTTGTTTACGAAGTCAATATTGAGTTTAGTTATTCATTAATTAGTGAACTATTTTCATTCATAGTTGCATTTTTGAATCGGTTAACTTTGTTATTCCAATCTCGCGTTCTATAACTGATTTCCTATAAACGTAATCGTTTAGTGGAAGTTGGAACTATGAACTTATATATATACATGTTGAGTTTATTATTGTTAAGCGAATCGTTTTGATTGTTTGATTAGTTCTATTTCGGCTCAATGTTTTATTCGAATTATTTTGTTATTCTTGATTTCAATGTTTTATCAATTTGAGACGAATGTTTCACTTTAATCTTGAAGTTTCAATTATTTATTTTGTGTTTCATAAACCTCAATGTGGCCTTTATTCACATTGATATTTTATTGAAAATTTTCATTTGTTTAACGAGTCATTATTGACTCCAAGAATTTACTCTATTCTGTTATTAAAGTTTCGTTTATCTTATTCTTGGACCCAATAGTTTATCGAATTACGTGTTTATATTTTGTTAGCTCAATGCTACATTTATTTACCATGTTATTCTCAACCTCATTATTTCATTTATTGAGATGCTCATGACTTCAATTGTTTTCATTCGTTATTCTAATTATTTGGTGTTACTCAAGAGTTCCACTCATTTCGTTGTAAGTTCAATAACACTGTTATTTTACCTTTTGATTCGTGTAGTTCATCATTCTTGATTTTCAAAGCTTTCACATAAAAACTTATTGTATTTATTGTATATGTTCTAAAACCCACACAATAGGACAGACTGTGTGGACCATCCAACGATAAAGGTAACTATGGGTTCACACGTAATTATCCAAGTCCTCGCATGGAAGACATAATAAGTACGTTGTGTGCAATAACTCGAAACCTGGAATGATTTTGAAAGACGGGACAAATGCAGTATGATAAGGGCATGGTGGATATGCCGCTGGTACATCCTATATATAAGTGTCCTTGTCATATTCCCCATTTGTGGCGTCTTTTGGGCCATTCAAAAGTCGACGTTATTGTTTTTATTTAATTATGTATTTGTAAAATTATCAAAACCTATTAACAACTCCTTGTATTGGTTGTTTTCTTTTAAAATTTTATTTTTATTTTTATTTCGGGACGAAATTTCTAAAATTCGTGAATCCTATAACATTCGTTACTTTTCAAACCCGAAAACACAACTCATTTCGAATTTTCGGTCTTTTTTTATTATAAATAAATAAATATATATATATATCATTAAGTTTCGTCACATGTAATTATGTGACATTTGTCATTGCTTTGCATTCGTTAAATCGACTTGTTTTGTCGTTTCGATATTGTTTTGTTATACATTCATCTTTAATATAAAAATCACGATGAGTTACGATTATCATTCGTTCATTTTCTTTTCATTTGGTTCAAATAATGAAACGCCGAGTTTTAAAGTTTATCGATTCGCAAACTATCGGGTATAATATGAAAATAGTCCAAATATATTAATTTTGAGCAAGTTTTTATAACTTCTTATTTCATTTTATAACATTTCAAAAAGTATAAGGTTTTGTATTGTAAATATACCTTAATTTATGTTTTAATAAACTTTGAAACATGAAGGGACATTTACGTAATTATATTAATCTTATTATGAGCAGCCATCCTTTTCCACTAGAACCGTTTTTCCGGTGATGTCCTTCGTCCGGCGACGAGATGTTCCAGCAAGCATTAAAGATAACCAAAAAACGCATTTTAACCCAATTTAAAGATCCTAATACCCTTCTCCGCTAACGGCTAACATTAATCAACCATTATAACGTGTTTTAACGAGCTAACAATACCGATTTAAGCTATTCAGACGGCCGGAAAATATTAATCATGCAATAACGGGTAATTAACGTCCAACGACATAATTAGAGCTATAAATAGAGTCTATATCACCATCTAAACTTGTCCAAACCTTCAATTTCATCTAAAAAAATCTCTCTTTAATCGCGGTTTTCGTCGTCGAAGTTCGTTTATCGGCAACTCGTCGTTCACTATCAATCCGGCACACTTCCAGGTAATTAAAACATAGTTTATGATCGTCTTTAACTAGCAAACAAAACCCCTATCACAATTTCAATGAAGATGGAACAGATTATCTAAAATTAAAAGGTTAGGGTTTGAGGTTGAAGATGAATTGTAAGTATTATATACATATATATTTTTTCTGTTTTATTTCCAAACAAGCAGTGTAGCCCATTGGTTATGTCATGAGTAGGGGTGTTCACGGTCCGGTTTTTACGGTTTTTGTATCAAATCGTGAACCGAATCGTGGGTAACGGTTTTTTTATTCTTGTAAACCAAAACCAAACCCGTTGAACTCTTAAACCAAACCGTTCATTACGGTTTGGTTTCGCCGTTTGAGTCTCGAATAATTTGAAAATGTTTAACATATATAATACAATTCGTCCATGATCATGTTTAAACAAAATCTGTCAAAAAATATGAAAATACATCAGAATAAGTGGCTTGAGATTCTAAGTCTTAGATAATAAAGTATATCTTGATTTAAGGTTTAATACTTTAATTAAGAAAATTTAAAGACCGATTCATTGAAACTTGCTACTGTATTTAGAATTTGAGCTCAACTATTTTTCCGTTAGTATTCAGTTAATAGTTCAATATGCCTATTATATATTCAATTGCATTATCAGTTCATATCTAATATAGATATTGATATAATATATATATATATATATATAACATAAAATATTTTAAAAGTATATATAGTTATATTATACGGTCCGATTTTGTACGGTTGGTTTTTTATATAAACCGTAAACCAAACCGTTCACTTCGGTTTGAAATTATTGAAACCGACTGACCGAAACTTGAAGAAAAAAACAATCGTTAAACTGAACTGATGACCAGTTTGGACGGTTTCACGGTTTCGAACCGAACCTTGAACACCCCTAGTCATGAGTGTGTGGGATGAGAGACACGGGTTCAAACCCTATCCGTCTCTTTTTTATTATTGGTTTTCTAAAGCCAAAATAAATGATTAAAAATCATTAAAAGTTATTAAAAATCAAATAAAATTATTTAATTAAATAAAATTGGATGTGGCTTAGTGGTAGAGCACTCACTTAACTAGTAAGAGGTATGGGGTTCAAACCTCACTATCACCAATTTATACGGGAGATATAAGGGATGAGCCGGGCTTGCCAGGGTTCGAGTCCTGATCTCATCCGGTTTTACCGGCTCCTCGCTGTCATGCCGTTTGGCGGGCGTGGGGGTCGGGTTTTATCCGGGGAATCCCTCAATTGGTGGACCGCTAGGGGCTCCGTCCGTCCGGACTCGTGGCCGGCTCGGGCTACCTTTAGCCAATGGGGGCCGCGTACGGAGTACCAGGCGTTACTTAGTTGGTCGTTCAAAAAAAACTAAATAAATTAATTACAAATTAATTTTACCAAATTTCATCCAAAACCTAACTTTTTCATATTCGTAATGTTTCGTAAGAACTCGTTAATATAATATTATATGATTATTATTATTGCATTTCGTTAATCTTTATAATACATGAACGTAAACGTTTTTGAGATAGATTTGACCGATGCAATTCGTATTCCATAAATATTAAAGTCCCTAATTAAAAATAAACTATTATTTAAAAAATATTAAAATAATAACAAATCGTTAAAGTTACCGTTAAGGATTAAAATAATATTATAATATCAAACGCCACAAAATAATAAAAGATACATCAAAATAATGCATAATTCCTAAAACCAAATTGATTTAACTTTTATAATCCCTTTATTTAGATTTCGTTTTTGTTTCGATTATAGTTCATGAAGTTCAATCGTTTCGGGTTCTTTAAAGCGCTTTCGGTTTATATTTCAAGTTCATCTTCAAATTCGAGGTGAGTTTCTCACTCCCCTCTTTTTAACGCTTTTATATTTTTGGGGGTAACATATATATCCTATCCAATCAAACTGTTTATTATATTCGTTTACAAAACTGCGATTCGTATCATTGACTTATGTATTTACTTGATTACATGCTCATAATTACTTGCTCATGGTTGCCTCAATAAGTATGATCATTCGCCCCCCTTTGTACTCAGGACCATTTTGTTATGAGTGGAAAAGGGACCCCCAATCTGACTACGTTGGTTGTTACCGACTGAAAAGGACATTGCATGCGCGATTATTATACTTGTTCATGGAATTGCATGGTTTTTAGGTACTTATATAAAACTTACGTGAACTCACCAACTATTCAATTAGTTGACCATATTTTAAATATATGCTGCAGGTACGATTATTAGAGGATGAGACTGGTGAAGACACTAGAGCTAGGATATGTAAATAATGAACAAGTTGATGTTTGTTTGTATTTCCTTTCAATGTATTTGTTTACTTGATTACTCTTGTATTTGATGTTGAAATTAATTAATGATAATATTGTCACTTTATAGTGTCACATGTGTTTTGAGCAATCTGTATGTCATATTTAGGCATTTCCACTTAAGCCGGGGTGTTACAACATGAGAACTCCATATAAGGATGAGGGCGGCTCATAAGATAATATTCTTGTATGACAAGACACATTCAATGGCATTAGAGAAGTTGCGAAGCACCCAACACGCACGGGCTCGGGCGAAGTGCGATGGGGGCAATGTGACGCACTTTTCACTTCGCACACTCGCTTCATCATGAGCCACTTGTGAGCCGCATTAGTATTTTTGTGGAGTGGAACCAAGTTAACAACCAATACAAGAAAATAAAATTGTATATTTTTATTCCCTTCGCTACGCAACGGATCGATAAAAGCCTCGTCTCAATACGCAAAGGCTTATAGTTATCCAGAAACTTTTGCGACTGTCGTGCTACGCAATGGACAATAAATTAACTCCATCATGCTATGCGACGTACTGGCTACACATCCGTGACACGTTGCATGCCATGTGTTATGTCACAAGGCATAGCTAGGGCTGACTCGGCAAGCTTATAAGGCCATCAAGCTACGCGATTCCTTCCCTTTTAGACCATCGTGTCATGCAACGAACTCCAAAATCAGCTATAAAAGGGGGAGCTCAAGTCTTATTCCATCGCTCATCCCACTTTCGTTAGTTTCTCTTATGAAGTGTTGGTATAATACCACTAATTCCCAAGACCCTATCTGATTAATCGAGACTTTATGACACGAATCCAAATCTTTGCCTGAACAAGGTAAGACTTTGTGTCATCATGTAAAGTTTTCAATCTCATGATTATCATTAAAGCTTGTCGACTTATACTAATACATACTACATTGTTTTAAATTAGGTATTTAACACCAGAAGGCTTGTAAATTGTAAACATGCAAGATGAGGCATTCGACGTTTTGTATAGCTCACATATGTGTGAGGCAACCAGTTTTCCAACACTGCCATTGACATTTTAAACCTATATAACTCATGACAGAGTATAACAGTCCAGATGTTTTAAAAATGTTTTTAAACGATTTTCATTACATTATAGGGATTAAGTATTTGTAGACTTAGGGGATAGTTACTACTGGTATTGTGGGGTTTTGCATAAATTTTTATTTATATCATTACTTATTAGACAAAGAGTTAGCTAATATGTAATATGACCACAGCCACAAATACGGTCGAGTGACAAGTACCTTTCGGTAATTTGAAAGCAGGAAAATGTAAAAACATCTTAATGTTGTAACTATAAAAATATGTCATTTACAAATGAATGTACTCACCGGTATTTTCCACTAATCAAATATTTTTAAACATGTTTCAAATGACTTGTTGTGCAAGGTATAGAAATAGTTCTACTACAGCGCTCTCCAGCTTAAATAAGTGGCTTGTTACCAGAATAAAGAAATATGTTTTGTAAATCATGGTTTATCCCTATAAAACTTGTGTTTGTATCAATGGGTTTTATCCCCAGTCTATGAAATAAGAATCACAGTGTTTTTACACTCTAATAACTAACTACGATCTTGATGAATTTCTTCACTGCAAAATATTTTAAGTGAACACTGGTACCGTTGCTCACGTTTGTGGCCGTCGCCCGAGGTATATGGTCACGGGACGTGACAGAACGATTCTTCCACCGGTTTCTTTTCTTGCATCCGGATATCCTGGAGTTCCATCATGAAGGAATTGTTGGTTTTCTTCTGTTGATCCATGTGTTCTGTTTTGGTCAAAAATTGAGAATGGTAATTTCGTAACCAAATTAGTAAAATGGGACTAGGTGCTTGTAATAACAATTTGAACACAGAGATTTGTTGCGAGGAAAAAACTCGTTATCCTTGGGATAACAAGCAAAAAACCCCGGGAAGTAAAAACTATCACCACCGGTTTATTAATAACAAAAAATGGTTACAAGTGTGGAGCTAAAACTTGATCGTGATTACAGAGAATGCGAGTATTAGTAGTCTCGTGTGTCTAGTGCGTGTTTTTGATCAAAGCTTATTGCTCTATTTATACAAAAGCAAAGCTAACAAACTTCCTATAATTATGGAAATGATTGACTAAGTATTAATTAGCCGTTCCTGAAATTCCTCAATTAAACACGTTTTCCTTATCGGCCACGTTCTATTAACAGCAAGTCCGAATCTCCAGCCAATCTTGATAAGTCCTTTGACCTGGTAAAGAAGGAAAGACGACAGACAATTAAAGTTATACAATATATTTAGGATACCTGTTACCTCGGAGGATACCATATCTTGAAGTTATCCTGAACATATTGCTTGCTGAGGATACTGAAAATCCGAGCCCTAACATGTTCCATCTATGACGAAATATCAAAAGTTTCATTGTTAGACTTAAGGATAGGTCTTGCATTAGAGGGTCCCGATCCTTGAGCCAACATACTTGTAGAATGCCTTTTTGTTGGAATAGGCATGCCGCAGATGTCACACTTGAGCCTTTGGATCGTAAGATAGTTATACCAACATTGGTTGCCTTCCTTTAAGCAGCAGGTGGAGGAGGAAGAGGCTGAGAGGCTCTAGAGGTTGACGACGACATTGAGGAAGATGTAAACTTTGATTGAGATGCAATTTTTTTTAGTATAGATTGAAAACATAGTGATTTAGAATAAGCCTTATGATGAATTTATGGATGAAAAACGCCACTTACCCCATTGTGAGCGCCAAACTGTTTTGGTCAAAAATTACTGAAGCAATTTTGTGAACAAACTTAGTAGGTAGTGTGTTTTTTAGGATATAGCAAGTGTTGGCGTAATAAAGCTATAAATGACTCTGGATATACGAGGAAAACCCTTTATCCCTGTTGGGATCTCCGACATAAAACCTTAGGGGTGGTAATTATCCCCTTCCTCAAAATATTATTAAGTAACAAAAGTTGAATACAAGTCAAGAACTGATTCTAAATGAGAGCAAGAGTACAGTTGTGAGTAAAATGAGTGAGAAGCAAGTCCTATTTCGTTTGCATCAGCCTCTATTTATAATAGAGTAAAGCAAGTAGTATCCCAAAAAATACGCCTATTTACTAGATCTTCAACTTTGGCAGCACTCATATAGCCATTATTGACCCATTCCTTTTATCCTCAAGCGCTAATCAACTGAAACTCCAACTTCCAAGCGTGACTGAGTCTACTAGTGAAAGGGATTGACATGCTGATGTATTCAACAATTAGGATCTCTAGATGTTACAGCTTATATCTCAAAGTGCGGAATCCATTGAGATTAAACAACACAAGTAAACATTTTCATTGATAACTTCAAAGATTACAAGATATGACTTTGTAGCAACTTTCTCTCTCTACTCTCTCACTCTAACATTCACCAAAAGTCTACATAATAACGCATAAGTCCCCTATTTATAGGACACATGAACAAGCTCATTAAGTCCGTATATGATATACGGCGCATATCATATACGCCGCATAAGATATGCGTTGACTTGAAGACTTATGCGTTGACTAACAAACATAAACTATACATTTGACATTTCAGTGCTACACAATCATATCTAATACATCAAAGACCCTAATAATAGACATTATGCACTAACAGACTCCCCCTTGGATGTTGCTAGGTCTTCGATCTTCAATCTTCAGTATTTCTTCCCAAAAAATCTTTCTCGATACTCCCTCCTTACCTCTTTCCATGAACGTTTATCTGAGGGCTTTTAATTTGTGGGAATTGATATTCCAACACCTTTGTATTGGAATTTCTTCAACGATGCAATCCGAATCTTCTCTTTAATCTCCTCCTCTCTTTCCTTTTCTTTTTGTGCTTCCTCTTCACCAAACTCAAACCATTTGCTCTTCCAGACTTCTTCAGAGTGAATCTTATACTTATAACAAATCTTAATCACCTTTTGGTATTGCATAGCAGATGCATGATGTTTATCACGTGATACTCGAATCTTGTTCTTATGCAACGTCTCTATATCACTCTCAGAACAATTCACTAACCACATCTGATCCATCACATCGATTACATCCCAAACACCGTCTCGGTTTAACAAGTTTCTCAACGGAAACCTTTGGAACATAAGTCTCATCATGTTCATCAGTAGACTTACGTTTCTTTGACCTTTCTGCACGCTTTTCAAATTTAGCCCTGGGATTGGCTAACTTTATCCTCCGACCCTCAGAATCTGACTGTGTTTCCTCTGGATCATTATCAGATGTTGCTGAAAACACTTCTTCTTGAGTGACTGGAGTGACAACTTCTTTCTTTACAACCTTTTGTTTCTTTTTCTTTGGAGCAACAGATTCACTTTCTGAATCAGACTCAATCTTTATGAATCTCTTACCAATAGGTTTAAATTCTAACATCAACCTTTCTTCTTCAGCTCGATCAGAATCACTATTATCATGTCTCCATTTGTTATCAGGAGGAGCAACATAATCAGGATTCTTCAAATGTCCAAACAAACCTCTAAACTTCGGAATATCAGCTTCTTTGACATTTATATAATAAGCTAGCTTGGCCAGTATGTTACCAGTGACGTGATCAAGAAAAATTTTAGGTCCTTCCTTTTTTACATTAGGAAATACATCTTCAACAATCATCTGCACAAATCTTGGATACTGCAACCACTGGTCATCTCCAAAATTCATCTTCATATTGTCCAATATCATCCGGGAGAAATTGTACTTAAGATTCAAGCACAATGCAGCCATGGTACTCATCTGATAATCCAATATATCATCATATCACCCTTTGCTATGCCCAAGACAATGAACCACTACGTGCACCAAATACTTATATGGTCGAGATAAAGTGGTCTTCTTGAATGCTAAACGATTCAGTGAATCTCTGTAACCCATACGAAGTATGCATCCTTTCACCATTTTCTCATCAAGATCAACTGGATCTGATGATTCATCCTTGAATTCCAAGACTTTCCTGATTAACTCTTCACTCAACACAATATCTTTGTCTTGCACCTTTGAATGAATATCCTTCCCCACTACTTTAGCATTCTTCCAAAATTCGGATACAATGCTTTCGTACGGATCCACCAAATGTGTAATCGCTTTGTAAATTCTGGATCTCTTTAAGAATGGCATTATCACTTTAAACTTGCTAGCCTTTGGATCTTCCTCATTCAGATAAGCACAGATATTATGCTTAGGATCTGTGACTTTTACTTTCTTACCCATCTGCAAACACAAACAGATAAACATGTTAATACACATTTCATCAATCAGCGCATATGTCATTATCTCTACGTATATGTTTGATTAAACGTATAAGTCATATCAACGGATAAGTTCCTAACGCATATGTTTTACGTATATGTTGGTTATTGACTATCGTCAACGTATAACTTATACTCCGCATATGTCTTGACATATGCGGCGCATATGTCATTGTTTTTGACCAAAATCAAAAAAATCAGGATATGCAAAACTAGTGAACAAAACAACTATTGAACCAACATCGGTAATGACTGTTTATTATATTTTCGTCTTCAATTTGGCAGTTAATCAATGTTTACATGGTCCGAAAACAGATTATATATCGGATATGTCGATTCATTTTAGATCTGAACCAATAAACATGTAATAGTCCAATTGAGTGTAATCACAACTTTCGGAATTTCAATCTGAATGTTTAAATGATGATGAATTAAATCACAACATGATTATTCTAGTCAAATCTAACTTATACGTAACCACAGTTACTGTTCATCATGAAATCTGTAACCATAGATCCATCTTTACCTTCTTAATCTGGATTGATGTGCAAATCACCAAAACAGATATCAACAAGCAAAAATACAGCGCGAAGTAATGTTTCAAGAACAGAGAGTATCAAAGAGTCTAGCAGGCGCATATGTATACTTATGCGACGTGTATCACACTTTAAATACCCTTACTTATGTGGCGTATAAGTGTAAGACTTATACGGCGCATAACTTATGCGGCGTATAAGTCTCATACCTATACGTTGCATAAGTATGACCTATCAAGAGTTTTGATTTCATGACTTGTTCTCACCGATGCAATGTCACAGGTACAAATTAATGTCCTTGTACATTAAAAGAGTAACTTAAAAAGCTCATTAGTGAAAAACTACTGTTTACCAAATTCAAATTAATGACCTTGCATGAAACAGATAAACATTTTGATCTTTTTGATTTTGATTTGATAAAACATAACAAGATTTGTTGTCCAATGAAAACATCCTAGAGAAATAGTTCACCCGCACATCAAGAGTCGAAAACTAAATAAAAAAAAATCTTTTTGGATTTTTCAATTAGAAACAAATAACACATGAAATAAAGAAATGAAACTAGAAAACTTAAAAATACTGAAATCACATATTTTTGTGAGTTTGAGAAGGGAATCATATTGACCAAATTGCCCTTCCATCACAGTTTTATTTTTTGCATTTATTATGGCTGGTGTTAAGTCAGTCATTGGTATTGTTGTCCACCTAAACCTTCCAAACAAATGATTCAGAGATTTCTGTGATACATTTAATTTGGTACAATTAAGCACAAGATTTCAGGATTTATCAGTTCTAATCTTGATTCAGGCATAATTTGATTTTTTACACAGTCACCCCAACTTGACTTAAACCTTAGAATCAGAAGATAAAAATACTTTTATTTTAAGCATATCAGCAAATAATCCCCACTACAAGACATACCCCCGTTATCAAGTAATACCCTAAGGTCCTTTCCCATGGATGAGTATGCATGATTTCATCTGTTGGCTTGCAAACGTTGTGTCCCTTGTGGTCCGTTTCTTAATGGTAGTAAGACGCGAGCAAGGGGACAACGTGTGTCTAACAGCGGATTTTGATCAAGTCAGTAATGAATTTAGTACATAAGTACATATGCGATCAAGTTTAATGACTTATAAAGCAGCTTGTACTGCGGGTTTGCTTTTAAAGCATTTTGAAATATTCATCGAAATGAATACCCAGATGATAAACTGCATAAAGACCCTATGGATCCAGGAACCTTAAAGCATCCCATCAATACAGGATTTAAGGCCATAAGACCATACATCGTTGAAGCGTTAACCACTTACCGAAAACTATATTTTTTATTTTAACAAATTTAACCAATCATTCTGATTAAAAGGCTTGAGTATGACTAGCTATTTACATTTCTGCCATCATTATCAAGACTTTTGCTAGAAACTAATACCCCATCAATTTGGCAATTTAGATTTATATCACTTATTTTCTCTTATTTGTTTGTTTTAAAGGCCTACCAAAGCACCAATACATTTAAGCACTCAGCCTTTTATGTCTACTTTTTACTGGATTTGGGACCAGATGATCAATGTACTATCATCTTCCCTTTTTGCTTCAAAAACTCATTTTCTGAGGAGCAATATTTTTTAATGTTTTTGGCTTTTTCAAATTTTCCGATGTTTTTGGTTTTTCAAATTTTTTTGATGTTTTTGGTTTTTCATGAAATTTCTCCCCCTAAAATCAAAAACTATACAAAAACAGATTTACAAAATAAAATTTGACTATGATGTTTGGATTCACAAGATATCCAAAACACTTGTTAACTTGGTAACCCTCTCATCAACACCGCCCAAAACTTTTAAACCATTAATTTTTAATAAGTATTGAAATCTTGACTTATCAAAAGCTTTGGTGAAAAGATATGTTTTTTGTTCATCAGTGTGAATTTTGTCTACAGTAATCAACTTCTTTTCGTAGCAATCACGAATGAAGTGATACCGTATCTCAATATGCTTAGTTTTAGAGTGATTTACCGGATTCTTAGTAATAGAAATAGCTGCGTTATTATCTACGAAGGTAGGGGTAGTAAGAAAATTCAAACCATAGTCCCGCATTTGTTGTTGTATCCAAAGAACCTGAGAGCAGCAACTGGAAGCAGCGACATACTCAGCTTCACAAGTAGACAATGAAACTGTGGTTTGTTTCTTGCATTGCCAGGTGACAAGACGTTTGCCGAAGAACTGACACCCTGTCGTTGTAGATTTGGCATTTAGCTTACAGCTTCCATAATCTGAATCGGAATATGCTTTCAACACAAACTCATCGTCTTTAGGATACCAGAGACCGACCCCCGGACATCCCTTGAGATAACGTAGAATTCTTTTGACGATCATGAGATGTGAAACCTTTGGATTCGATTGATATCGGGCGCACAAACACGTAGCATACATGATGTCTGGCCGAGAAGCAGTAAGATACATTAATGAGCCTATCATGGATCGGTATAACGTTTGGTCAACCTTCTCCCCGTTGGGATCAGGACCAATACCATTATTCAATGGTAGAGGAGTACTGATAGCCAATGCATCAGTCATGTTGAACTTCGCCAATACGTCATTTACATACTTGGTTTTATGGACGAAGATACCATCTGACACCTGTTCTACTTGAAGTCGAAGAAAAAATTTCATCTCCCCCATTGCACTCATTTCGAATTTCTTCTTCATTACTTCTTCAAACTGCTTGCACAGAACATCGTTTGTCGACCCAAAGATGATATCATCGACATATATCTGCACGATCAGTAGATGTCCATCAACAAATTTAGTGAAAAGTGTACAGTCGACGGTTCCTCTGATAAAATCGTTGTCCAAAAGATATTGGGACAACGTCTCATACCAGGCTCTCGGGGCCTGATGGAGACCGTAGAGGGCTTTATCAAGTAGATACACTTTGTATTTGTGGATCGGATCGACAAACCCCGGTGGCTGTCCCACATAGACTTCTTCACTGATTTTTTCGTTAAGGAATGCAGACTTAACATCTAACTGGTAAACTTTGAAACCTTTCTAAGAAGCAAAAGCCAGAAAGATCCGAATTGCCTCTAGCCTTGCGACCGGTGCATACACTTCGTTGTAGTCGATACCTTCCCTCTGGTTAAAACCTAATACAATAAGTCTTGCTTTGTTTCTAACAATGATTCCATTCTCATCTCGTTTACACTTAAACACCCATTTGGTGTTAATCTGTTTCTTATCTTCAGGCAAATCAACCAATTTCCAGACCCCGAGCTTCTCAAATTGCAATAGTTCCTCTTGCATAGCATTAACCCAGCTTTCCTCGGTCAGGGCTTCCTTGTACGTTTTAGATTCGATCAGCGAAATAAAACACTTGAATGAGAATTGATTCTGTAAAGGAATTACCTTTGAGTAGAAACACTAGAGATTTTGATAGATTTGACATCTCGTTTGAACTCCAGTATTCAAATCTCCTATGATGTTATCCTCCGTATGATAGGATAAAGTTCTTGGCACCACTTCGGTAGGAACTGACACCTCAGATTGAAGATTATTCACATTCTCTTCAGTAGAAATAGATGGAGAAATAGCTTCGATAATCTCCTCATGAGATTCACTATTATCATCAAAAACAGGAGTAGGCTCTGGCATGTCCAGGACGTGTAAGAACATCCACGAATAGATCTACCCTACGACGCCATGAGCGGAAATCATAACGAAGTGAAAAACTCGGAAACATCTCTTTAATCTCTCATATATTCCATTGATAGCTAAGGTAATACAAGATATATGATAGTGTAAGCCTATAGTACAACATGGATCACTCCACCAACTGGTCAGGAGCATCAACTAATACAAGTGATCCACTAACCTATTTATAGGCACACATGAAGACTTATGTGGCGCATATGTTATACGACGCATAACTTATGCGCCGCATATCTTATACGCCGCATAAGTGGCTTCTTTGTGTTTTTGACTTTTACGTGCACAAACTATAAACATTACATGCTATCAAGACCTAACCAACACAAGACACAAAGTACTAGACATTTCATGTTCCTACAGACTCCCCTTTGGATAGTACTTGTCTTGTGGCATCCAAGCAAATAAACTTTTCGAGCTTCAACAAACTCCCACTTTGATATTGCTTAGATTTAGGTCATCATACTTACTCAATCATCAAGATAAAAGACTTCTCTTCACATTTAAGCTTTCCCGATCTTCTTTGAATAATTTTACATTTAAGTCCACTTTTGAAAATTTCAACAATCGAAGTCCTCTTCCATCGGCTTGATACTTTTAAGTCTTCTAACTTTCATGAGTCCCACAATATTCAAACCAATTGCTATCTCATTCCGATTCCCATTATCATCCATGAAGAATCCTCAAATACATCTTGATAACCAACTTTTAAGCAATTTTGTATTTGGTCCACCAATACAACCATCCAATCACATAGAAGTCAACCATCCAATTCCATGTATTCTCTCCAAATAACAGGTCATGAATCCTCAAGGTACAAGCAAATATAGCTCATAAGAGACAATAACGAATATGCTCATATTACAACGTGTACGTCTAGTATGCATTGCATAATCTTGTATGAACCAAATGATCTTATAAACAGGTAAATACTTATACTTTGACATTTCAACGAATAAGTGATACGGAGAGGATACGACATGAAGATGCAACATGTAAAAGTATACCGTATATGTTGTGAGGTTACTTATACGGCGCATATGTTATGCACCGTTTAGTTGGCTTGAAGGATTTTGACACAAATTTCTGTGGGAAAATGATGATGAAATGATCTGATTTTTGAGTATGTTGTTCAACACCAAGTATATGACAATCTGTGAAGTTTTGGTGAGGTTTGAACGGCTACATCGTCTGGAATGATCAAAAATGTGTAGAAAAAATACGTTTTTACGCTTTTCTAGGTAAATCAAGAGCCACAAGGCTCTGATACCACTTGAAAGGTATTGACATGCTGATGTATTCAACAATTAGGATCTCTAGATGTTACAGCTTATATCACAAAGTGCAGAATCCATTGAGATTAAACAACACAAGTAAACATTAAGCATTCTCTTCATTGATAACTTCAAAGATTACAAGATATGACTTTGTAGCAACTTTCTCTCTCTACTCTCTCACTCTATCATTCACCAAAAGTCTACATAATAACGCATAAGTCCCCTATTTATAGGACACATGAACAAGCTCATCAAGTCCGTATATGATATACGGCGCATATCATATACGCCGCATAAGATATGCGTTGACTTGAAGACTTATGCGTTGACTAACAAACATAAATTATACATTTGACATTTCAGTTCTACACAATCATATCTAATACATCAAAGACCCTAGCAATAGACATTATGCACTAACAACTAGCCGTTCGATTATCAATCTGCAAGTTTGATCTACAAGCATAATAGTTAGTATACACAAATATAGGTTCAGGATTCTGAACCTGTTAGGGATCCTAGGCGGTAGGATATCACACAAGATCCTAAGCAAGAAATTGACATGCAACAGTTGTTTACCCGTGATCTCCTCACATGAATTGGCTTTGCCACTCTGTTGGACAATTCCGCCAAACCAGTCGATGCTTCCTATCAACGCCGGAATCCATGTATAAAAGTTCTATGTCATGATTGGTTAGTCTGTGCAAATATTCTTTTCCTTATAAATGAACAATAATATCACAAAAGTATTGTAAAGTGTCACTTGACGTTCTTTCAGACATAGCTATCACCTCATCATAAGCGTCGACAACAGTCCCATACACTAGCTGGTGAATTGCGTAGGTACGCTTTTATTCCCAAAAATCCATTCTCAATCTAAAAATCTGTAAAAATAGTTCTCACGACATCCAAAAGCTATGCCTGAAAACTTATGTGCTGAATTTGGATCTTTAACAAAATAGTCTCATAAGACATTCGTTTGTGGCTCCGCACCGGAACTATTATTACCTTTTTATCACAACTTTCTACTTTTGGGGCCAGAGAAAGAAATTCCACAGCTACTTCATATGTATCATCATAACTCTCGTCATCACTACTAAATGATAAAGGCTAGCTAGTCAATGAAATTTTAAAAATATCTATCCAAAACGTATGGAAAGAATAATTTAGAAAACAAATAGAGAAGAGGATTTGAAATTTTTGGGTTTCAAAATTGGGTAAATGAATGGTCTGTTTATAGGTTTAAATTAAATTGATCGTTGAATGTTCATATCACCCTTGGAATGCTTTAGGGAAATCAAGGTAGCTAGCTCGTTCAGGGTGAAAATATTCAGGGTCGGACCCGACCCAAGCCCACTCCAGAGGTACTCTTTCCACTATGAGTGTTTAAATTCAGATATCCGGAGTTCTGGATATCCAAAACTCGGATCAGATAATAAAATGGATATCCGAAATTATTATTAAAAAAACAAACCACTTAATATGTTTTGCAATTGAGTTTTAGGCGTGTCTTTCTTGTGCTAGAGATCCAAGATCAAATGAATGTGCCACAAAACCAAGAAGAACAAAAGACACTATCTTCACCACTGAATGCAAGCTGCACTTGGAGCAATGACTGCTCACTTAATCCACTGTTACCACCAACTATGTTCTCTTCCCAATTTTAAACCCTAACACTATGACTAGCAATTTAGACACGATACACGAATATACGACACGAACCTACACGACTCTAACAGATATCATGTATGGTCATAAAAAGTTTCGTGTGCTAAACAGGTAGACACGAATCCACCTGTTAATTTTCGTGTCTAAACATGTAGAATACCCGTTTACCTGTTAAGTACCCGTTAGTACCTGATTAGATTCTTTTATATTTTTTTAAATAAAAATATATAATAATATAATATGTAATATACCCTAAACAGTTAACCATGAATTTTTATACCAAACAATTGAAACGACGCACATCATATCAATCTAACATCAAGCAAGCGGCACACAAACCCTTCTCCGATGCTCCTTCTCCGGATATCTGGAAGTCCGGTGGTTTCCCTCCACATCTCCGGTAGTCGTAACCCTTCGATTCTTTAGTCTACCACTCCACATCTCCGATTCTCTGACATTCCGGCCTCCTCACAGTTGCATGTTCATTTTTCTAAATAGCTCTTATGGTGTATACCTAGTACTAATAGGTTCGTGTTCGGGTTTGCTATATAGGTACACAATAAGTTTTCATGTCATATACATGTATGCATGTTTTGTGCATGTTCGTGTCTTATGGTGTTCGTATCTTATCATGTACGAGGTATACATGATATGCCAGCCTTACCTAACACCACTTGCACCTCTCTCCAACCGTATTCCTTCCATGGAATCTCCCTCAAAATCACCGATGTAGAGTTCGACCCGCCAGAGTCACCTTTGGTGTCCAAAGTAGAGTCCTCCGACGAAGTCAGATGTGAGGCGTTAGAGAAGTATAAGTCAATTGCGTCGTTAGATTTATAAGCACTGATATGATTTAGGGTTTTAAATGTTACATATGCTTATATAATAAATATTTAAAAAAGATTGAATTTAATAAACCAGATATCCGAACTATTCAAAAAATCTCAGAATTACTATGCGAAACCAAATTTTCGGCTATTCAGGATTCGGATATCCAAATTTTTGAATATTCGAAATTTTAAATAGTTCGGATACGGTTTTTTGAATAAATCGGATAAGAATGCATATTCGAAGTTCTGTTGAACACCCCTACCATTCACCGTAATATTAGGTCTTTGCATAGAAAATAGAAATGTGGATAAAACATGAATCACGTGGCTTAAGATGATACTTTAGCATTTTGGGACCACTAATAAACGGCTATAAAGACAAGTCGACTAAAGACTGATTAGTATTTAGGTTCCTATATATTATTTATCAAAATGGCTCTCTTCAAAATGATAGTTGTATCATTTTAGGAAGGAAAAATATGTAATTTCATAGTTTAGAAAGAAGAAATATGTAAATGCCCTTTTTAATGAAGTGGTTGTGAGTATGATAAAGAAAATATAACGATAACTGTATAGAAAAATATTATTTGATTGAATGTGAGAGGAAAAATACAGAGATTTTTAGTAAACTTTTTATTTAGAGATATGGGAATGAAAGAGAATAATAGCTTTTTTTATACTTTTATCATTAACCTGTGTCCCTCACTCATATCCACTGAAAAAAAACAAAATGTAACGAAAGAAAAGTAAATTGTGAGATATGATCCAAAGTAAAAAAATTTAAGTTGCTATAGAAACTTTTCAGACATACAGAAAAATCATAATATTTTCTCTCTTATTCACTCACAAGTCATAACACTCTAAACCAATTCCTATATTACAAAAACTTCACTCATATAATTTGATGGATGGATTGAGAATGCTCTTAGGGTATTAATAAGTTTACATTATAACTCTTGTGTTTTTGTTTGAATTTTAATAGAGCCTATACTTTATACCTTTTAATTTTAGTAGATCTTATACTTTATAAATGATGTGGTTACTGCCGCTACAGATTGTTTGATTGTTGTTGTGGCTATTGTTGTTATTGCTGCTGCTATTAATGCTTAATTGGTATAAATCTTTATTAAAATATTCGGGCCATTTCTTTTGTTTCAATCACTTTTGCTTAAACGTTAATCACATGTCTGCGAATCCCTCGATCATTTGAAGCAATGCTTCAAAGATAATTATTGATGCCACTGAAAACAAAGTATTGAAAATGTTTGGACCAGTGAATTTTAAATTTAATTAATTAATAATGCTGGACAAAACTATGTCTCCAAAGTCCAAACGATATTAAAGAACAATAGGGCCTACGCAAGAAGAGGGATAACAATTGAATATATTAAATAGCCTTTCATTTCTCAAAGATATTATCATTATTTCTTTTGAAAAACGAAAAAAGAATTTTCAAAATAACCACAAAAAGCATAGTATTGAAGATAAACCGAACAGATATTGAACACATTCACTTTACTAATGAGAGGTAGGGGTTCAAACCTTACTATCACCAATTTATATAGGAGATATGAGAGATGACCCTGTCTTGCCAGCGTTCGAGTCCTGATCTCACCCGGTTTTACCGGCTCCTCGTTGTCGTGCCGTTTGGCGGACTTGGGGGTCGGGTTTTATCCGAGGAATCCCTCAATTGGTGGACCGCTAGGGGCTCCGTCCGTCCGGACTCGTGGCCGGCTCAGGCTACCTTTAGCTAATGAGGGCCGCGTACAAAGTACTCGGCTTTACTTACTTGGTCGTTCAAAAAAAAAACGAACAGAAAGTTCACCAATTACAAAAACAACAGGGAAAGACTAAGAGCATGTTTGTATTTGGGTTTGAAAAATGTTTATTTGCTTATTGGTATTTTTAAAAAAATCAATAAATTAAAATGCGTTTGGCAAGCACAAAAATATTTCAGCTTTTTGAAAAGGTTAAAATGCAGTTTTTTAAAAGCCTCAAATCCTGACTTTTCAAAATAACTTTTGAAAAAGTCAATTAGCCAATAAACATTTTTCAAACTCAATCCCAAACATGCTCTAAAGCTACTCCACTCCTCCCAAGTCAACAATCTAGATCAGACCTATTCCGGATGATAAAAATAAAAAAATAAATCATAAATAAATAACAAGCACTTTTATCTTCTCCGCCAGTTCTGCCAGCAGCACTGCTTTCCCGTCGAACGCCGGGGCATTCCTCACCTTCCACGGACACCAAATAGTAACCATGGTAATAGCATGAAACATTTTTGTCTTCTTCATTGTGAATCTCTTGTATTTGTGTAGATCCAAAATATCCCGAATATTAAGCGTGTATATACTCGGTATCCTACACCATAACGAAATTACCTGCCAAAGATCTTGGCCAACCCACAGGAGACAAACAAGTGTTCACTCGTTCCTTCGACATCCATGCAAATCAGACACAAAAGGAGAAATGAGATAAAAGTAGTAACCCTCATTTTCTCTCTCTGCATACAATGACATGTCAATTCTTCCATCTTTTTAAAATATAAATAAAATTTTCTATACGACATTTTTTAAAGTTCATCTAAAAAGGAGCGTTTTTAAATCTTTAATATGAGCACCATTACTATATAAAAATATAAAAATATTACGTTATTGTGTCTTTTTGTTCCTCATCTTGTATTTTGTTTGTCATTGTGTCTTTCTACTATCGTTGTATATTTATGTTTATCATTGTGATTTTTTGGTTTTTCACAAATGATGAAATCTGAAAATTGTAATAGTGAAATAACATCATTGTTTAAATCTAATATGCAAATATAATGATATTCTAATATATAAAACACAATGATGAATGCATATTAAATAATAACTAAAACGTAAAATAGAATGATAAATACATATTACCCAATGACATGAAACTTAAAACTCAATAGTCAGTACATATTGCACAATGATCTGAAATGTAAAATAGTGAATGCATATTAAACAATGACTTAAACATAATACATAATGAATGTAATGTTTTTCTTTCTCAAATTAAGTGAATGTTACATGTCAATTCCAAAAGAAAAACAATGAACGTAATATACAATGACTAAGAACACATACTAAAAAACGTATTTTTTTAATTTTTATACACACACATGTATATATATATATATATATATATATATATATATATAGAGGATTAGGTTCATTTCAGAAGTTTTCTTATTGTGAGAAGTGCGAGAAGTCCTTCTAGCCAATCATATAATTTTTTATTTATTTATGTTTAATTAATTACTAGGGCATATTAGTAAAATTTTCATGATTTGTTTTTGGTAACTAATAAATAAGTTAGGAGTTTCAAACATGATTTTCTTTTTATCTTTTTTTATATTATATTAATTATTATTTTTTTATTATTTTGAAATTCTTTATTATGTTAAAAGTGTCAAAACGTGAAACGTTGGGATAAAATGGGTTGACACCGTGTTGTGTGGGGAAAAAAAAGTGAGAAATATTGGGTAAGGATAAAATGAGAAAAAAAAATAAACTGTGACCACTCCTGTATGTATTTAGGTTGCAAGCCTAGAAAAGATTTATATCTATATCGTAAGGCTCGTATTAAGCATCTGGTATCTAGTATTTGTTAAAATAATTAAAAGAAAAAAAGAAAAAGAAAAAAAGTAGAGCACATATATCATAGTTTTCAAAGTAAAAAATAAAGAAAAACTGAAAGACGATGAAAACGGATCCAAGCAAAACAAAATAGGGAGCACAACTTTTTTTTTTAACAATTATCTTTTAATATGCCAGGGTAGCCGTAGGTTTGCTTATTGTATGTCCTGGTTTAGAACCCCAGAGAGTTTCTCTCAAATAGCATAACTCCTGGTTCTCGGGTTCTCTCCGCATCCTCGAAGGGACACTCCCCTGATAACACATGACACCAGTTGCGCCGCCACAATAGTCAAAACTCTCTAGCGTAATGCAAGCAGGATAAAACCCTCGCGTGGCTCGAATTCGAACTTACAAACTTCCGAAGGAAGCATAGTTCTTATCTTTATTGTCATAACCAATTAGGCTAGCCTAAAAGGTTTTTGGAACATAACTTATGTAATATAATAGTCTGATTTTTTATCCTTTTTAAAAAAGTGAAAACCCGTGTTAGAAACGTTACCTTATCTTAATGATATATAACCTAGAATCATACGAGGACCGGTTTCCTATGAGAGTGCGTAAGGAACTACCATTAAAAACTGGAGACTGGTCGAAGAAGACGCTGGAAGCAGCCGCACCACCGTTAAGCACAGATCACTTTCCTTGGCCACCTACCAATTATGGAGTACCAAATAATATTAGCGTCAATGGAGTGCCTTTGTGGACTGACGATGAGGAGGTTGCTCAGGCAATGGCTTAGACACACATGATGGACCCAACAACCCGTAACAGGAAAACGTTTTGGTCAGCAGTTCATACCGTTTTTTAAAATCATTTTGATGTAGCCGGTCGTATCAAACATCAACATTATTCAAAGTGGGCAAATTTGAAAGCCAATGTTATGAAATTCAGCCAATTGTACACAGTCACACGTGCCTAGCGGCCCGATACCAAAGCATATTTAGAGGCATGTAGTCAGTACTGAAACCAAGTGATGAATAGCGGTTTTAATCACATCGCCGCTTAGGATGTTCTTGAACATTATTCCACATTTTATGCTCCGGTTGAGGATGCAACTGCGGTTCGGGAGCATTACTTCAAGTAAAGACACAACTAAGACAAACAAAATTAGGAAATTAAGTGTATGAGCAAAATAAATAGGCACATGTATGACTATTCCGCATACCAACAACAATATTTGAAATATTTAAAGGGAGCATTACTTCAAGAAAAAGAAACGACCATGTATAGATTTTATGTTGTGACCAGATTTGACTTCTAAAATGTCACTTCATCAAAAGGATCTTTCAAATTACCACAGCCCAACCGATTTAATATCTTGTTAGGGAATCGGGTATTGCAAACACACACAAACACAAATAATCTACAAGAGAAATAGTAAACGAAGATGAGCACGTGAGATTTTTGTGGTTCGGTCAACTGACCTATGTCTATGGGTTGCAATCAGCATACTTTTATTATTGATTTCTGCCTCACTCGTGATGAGAATATTACAAGTACAATGAATATAAATAGAGAACATACTAGGGTTTAAAACTTAATCCCCAAGAAAACTATTAACGGGCCATAAATAAATAAAACAGGCCAGGCATACCACTAGTCTTCAGTTTAATTAATCTGCCACTAAAGATGTCTTCTAAAAATCAGACCCAATTAAGCCTTCATAACCCAACAATCTCCCATTTGAAGGCTTGATAATCTTCAAACTTCCTACTGATGAGTGCTTGTACCTTTTGTAATCTTCCTCGTCTTCCTGGTTGCAACGCCTTCTCATTAGTTAGTTAGCCTGAAGGCCCGTTGAAGCTCCCCCGAGCTCCAACGCATTAGTCATGGCTACAACTGCCACTGGCTCGTTCTCTGTCTCTACAGGCTCCCACTTTTGTGAAC
The DNA here is from genome assembly GCF_021521415.1 of Bidens hawaiensis. NCBI lineage: Eukaryota > Viridiplantae > Streptophyta > Magnoliopsida > Asterales > Asteraceae > Bidens > Bidens hawaiensis. The sequence goes on along the minus strand of NW_027491624.1, from coordinate 208,764 downwards.
TACCAAATCCTGGAATACCTTGAGAACGAACAACACTCTCCGTGTTAAGTGTAACATTTGTTACTTTTCAAACCCGAAAACCCGACCTTTTTTTATATTTCCGATTTTGTTTATATATATATATGTGTGTGTGTGTGTGTGTGTGTATCACAAGTTTCGTTGCACGTATTCGTCATTGTTTTTTATTTGTAAGTGGATTGTATTTGTATTTGTTAAATCGACCTGGGTTATCGTTTCAACATAATCTTGCTCTTCGTTTATTATTAATATATAATATTCTTCACGGGTATTGTTTGTTCGTTTTCCATAAGTTTTGTTCAAGTATCGAAACTTCGGGACCTAAAGCTTCTATTTTAAACAATCTACAAACTATCCAGGTAAAATATAACAATTTTCCAAGTATTTAAACTTTTATTACACTTTTGTAACTTATCAAAGTACAAGGTTCAATTGGTAATTTATGTTTAAATTCTATTTAAATATAACTTTAAAGATTAGGGTTTAAAGTGTAAATATTTCAAAATATAATATAATATATAAAAAAAATACTCCAGCCACCTTCCCCTTCATCACCCACGGTTTCCCGGTGGGAACTATTCCGGCAACCGTTACGAACTCTGGCGAGCCGTAAAACCCATTAAACTAGCGTTTCAACTCAATTAAACAATCGTAACTTCTTTAGACCTTAACGACAAAACCATAATCAACAATAATAATACGTAATAACAACCCATTATGACGAATTCCCGAAAGCTGGCCGTAAACTTATAAAATCCAATAATGATCTTTTAACTCAAAACGTTCCAATTAAGCTTATAAAAAGGATATAAATCACCAACTAAACTTGTACCTATCTTCAAATTCATCTAAAACACTCTCAATCACTCACAATCTCCCGACCAAGTTCGTATCTCCGGACACCGTCGTTCACCATTTTTCGTCACTTTATGTAAGGCCCCGTTCCCGGTAACCCTACTTTGGTGTTGGATTTACTCATAAACACAGTTCTAAAATCAGAGTAAATTAAAAACTTGCTGAATAATTATTAAACTTCAAACATCACATTACAAAACATTCATTCTTATCTTAACATACAAATTATCTTTTCATAAAAAATTAATTAAAATGGTCATGACACTTCATCATGGATGCCAGTCTCTTCAGTCCATGCTCTGTGTCCCTCCTTAAGCCAGCTGCCTCGACCTATTTACCTGCGTGCATACTAAAAGTCAGCTACGCTGAGTGAGTTCTAGTTAATCATTTAACATACAATACATTCATATCCTTACTCATACGCATCCGAAGATACGTATTCATACCTTATTTACTCTTACTTCTTTCATACAAACTTTATATACATGTACACGCGCTTACATACTTTCTTTCATAAGGCCTTGTGATTTACCATAGGCTATTCTATCTCTACCATCACATATATTATTAGGGTCTGGTCCCTTTTGTCTCAGATATTATTAGAGTCTGGTCCCTTCTGTCTCAGATATTATCAGGGTCTGGTCCCTTCTGTCTCAGATATTATTAGGGTCTGATCCTTTCGTCACCAATAACCATATCTATCACGTCACTCGATCATACATTCATTTTCATTCATGCATACTTTACATATCTTCTGGTCATGTATATACGTATATGTACATATTCATTTGTATGAACATTCCATAATAACATTCAATACTTAGTCATACATATATTATACACATATCATACACTTACCACTTAAGTTAAGTGTATTAACAACTATCACAAAGGAGTATCCACACAGCCCCAAAAACATAACGGATAAAGGGGCTAGAAATTCACCTGAAGTCGGTTTCTCTCGCCGTTAATAGTAATACCCTTCTTTACCTGTGCACGGTTAACTGTATAACGCATTACGAGTGTCAAATATCCATTACTACTACTTCTTATATCTAAGTCAATGACACCCTCAACTAACGGGGGTCCAGGGGCAGCGCCCCTGGTAGCGGGGTCTAGGGGCTGCCGCCCATGGCTGGGGTTGGAAAAATTTTATTTTCATTAACAGTCCTTTAACAAAAATGCATCAGAAAATGAATTTTATAAAATTTCGCATGGAAGAATTTCGCTTCACATGCATGGAATTTCACTTCGCGTGAAACTGTTTCGCTTCGCATGGCTGAGCGAAGCGAAATGACCGTTTCGCTTCTCATCGCTGAGCGAAGCGAAATGACCGTTTCGCTTCTCATCGCTGAGTGAAGCGAAATGCCTGTTTCGCTTCTCATGGCTGAGCAAAGCAAAATGACTGTTTCGCTTCTCATGGCTGAGCAAAGCGAAATGCCTTCCTTTCTTCGCTTTTCCATTTTAAAGCCATTTTACTTCGTGGCTCCTCCTTAGGACCTGATTTTTTTTACTCTTTCCAACTTTCGACACATTATGTCCCCATGCACCTGATCCTGAACCCATCTCTCTCATAGTCCGAACGCCACCTTTTTATCTTAAAGTGCACCCAAGAGGTTATAACTTACCAAGTTTAGATTTTTCTTACATTTCACAACCCGATCTATTATTATATATGTTTGCATGCCGGTTCTAACCATAAAACTTAACCATTTAAACCGAAACCTACCTTTTGCTTCGGGTTCGAGTTCAGGTCCGAACAATACGTAGATCTGGACGTGATTCTTGTTGTTTGATGATGTCTACTCACGAGATTCTTCCTTCTTTTTACACGGATTTGGATCCGGAATGTAGAGAGAAAGTGTGGGTGTTCTTGAGTGTGTGTGTGTGTGGTGAAAGGTAACAAAATGGTGAAAAGGATGGAGAGGTTAGGCTTATATAGGGGGGCATGGGCCCCATAACCCACTCTCAATTCCAAATCCAAATATTATCCAAACACTTAACACACGACTAACTTAACGACACACAGTTAAGTAACAAAACTTTCCGTCATTTAATATTTAACAAAAAGTTGGATGTTACACTTTAACAGGTAATTGATATATGCTTTACGATTGTTTTTAGCCAAATAACAGCAAAACCCCTACATTAATTTCTTTGAACAAGGAATCAATTAGCCGATTAAGAATCCTAGGGTTTGTATGAAGAAGATGAACATCTATGTTTACATATATAAATCTGGTTCTATTCTAAACTCAAATCTCATGCTAGTTAAGTTGGTTGTTCACATGCTTGGGGTTACGACCTGGGTTCGAACCCAGGTCGTCCCATTTAGTTTATTATTTTTTTTAAAAATCAATTTTCCTTTTATGTTAGAACTAAATAAATTATTATAAATTAAATAAAACTGTTTCTAAATTATTTTTTATCTTTTCTACATAAAAACCAGACTTTTCTTACCCGTTAAAGTTTCGTGAAACCCATTTAATATTATTATATTATAGTTACATTTCGTTAATATCTTCAAATACGCTAACGTAACCATATTCGTAAAATATTATTAGATCGATAAAATTCATGTCCTTAAATATTAAAGTTCTCTTATTTTACTAATTAAATAATATTAAAATAGTTAGTTAAAATTTTTGTTAAAGTTTAAATATAATATTATAATATAAAATGACATAAAATGCTATTAAAATGTTCTAAAATATTGTTTAACTCCTAAAAGTAAATTATTTAAACTTCTATAATCCCGTTAGTTAGTCTTTGAATATTCATATTTATTTCATTTATAGTTTGAGAAGTTCAATTGTGTCGGATTCTTTAAAGTAGTTTTGGTTGCTTCGATTTCTTAATCATGCTTTCGGTTTTAATTGAAATGTTTATCT